>NC_053393.1:221432359-221800222 GCF_905171765.1 Bufo bufo
ACACATCCAGCCCCCGCAGTTGCTGGGTATCCCATCTGAACAAGTCTTTTATCAGGTCGGCCCTTGTCTTGCGGCCGATTTCAATGCGTCGAATTTGACACAGATTTTCCAGATCTGATACATTCATTTTCTTGTAATCCACGGACATTTTCACGCCAAATAAAAGATAGATAAAGAAAACAAGGTTTTGGGAAGGGGTACTGGGCTACACCGTCCCTCTGTATATGTAAATAAAAGTATTGCACTCAGCCACAACACCACCAAATTTGTTTGGTTCTGACAGGGTTAAATTAGTTCAACACTGTCTAGATGCTTTGAGCACAACACAGATCCCAAACGCTGCCAAACACTGTCACAAAAAGCGGCCAGCACGGTTACACGTGCTGCCCCTGCTATCACACGCCCCCTAGTGGCCTGAACGCTCAATGCCTTCCAATACGTTTCAGACCGCAGATCATCCACTGTGGGGATGCGATCGGTGGTCTGAAACCGCCAGAATTTGGGCAGCAGACGGGCTAGGAGGGAGCGTGCGGACTACAGAAAACATACACTACGCAATATGTAGGTAGACTGCCACCATCCCTTGTAACAGGGCAAGGGAAACCCTTAACTAAACACGACAACTATCTGGGTAGCGACTCTTCAGAAACGGCTAGGATTCGTTCTGCGGTGCTCAGAGCAGGTATGAGGCTGAAGAAAATGACTTTAACGTCATTTATTATAGATACAATACAAATAATTAACATATACAGAAATTATTAAAAATAACAATTATAGGGAAGGATAGTCCAGTGTAAAATAAAAAGGGAAAACAGATGAAAGGGAATACTTAGTTTCAGAAGAAGAATGTCCTTTGCGGAAAGTCCAAGAAAGTCCGTTTGTTCTGGAATAAAAAGTCCGGTAAATATGGCTGCCAGCCCACCTTGGTCCTCGTGGCTGGCTTCTTCAGGTGATATTACACAAGGGAGGACTCCCATTAGATTTCACTCATGGCCTTATGAAGGGTCCAGCTGTTAGGGCGGGATCTCAGGCTCAGCCCCTGGGCTGGGTGCTGTTATTCGGAGGGAAGTTCAAGTCCCAAAAATATGACATTTTCATATCTCAGCACACGTCCGTTGCACACAACTAATAATGACAAATTTACGATCCTCCGAAAATATCGATCTCATTGACACTATACATGAGAACTATATCATATTCGGTTACTGAGATGTTTAATAACCTGGATGTGGCTTATCCCAGCTGCATATGTTTTATATCAGAATACTCAGCGGATCCTGACCAACAAAAGGATATAATTTACATATCTATCCTACATATGATATTCGTACAAAGGGGTAAAAATCATATGACCTATTCATTTTCCATTGGTGCCAGAAAGTCTGACTCAGGCTGGCTTGCAGGCCCTCTATCAGTGACAGACCAAATGTTCTTGTCAGGTGTCAGTTCGCACCTAGCTGTGAGATTTCTGCAGCAAGGAAGTTCTTTGTGTAGGGTTAATTACGTTAAGAGAACATTGGCCTCCTAGGACAACAGCTTGTAATTACAGGAATTGAATTTATTTTTATTGCGTTATCTGCTGGGCATCAGGAATTTAATCTGTAATTCCTGGATGCGACAATCAAAAAATCGATTGACTGCGTTTTATTTCCGGATATCTTGCGGTTTCTCGCGGTTCATTCGTGACACATCCCAAACAGTGTTCCCTCTAAGCTGCGCGGGTGGGCGGCCGCGCAGCAATTATTGTGGCCCCGCTCACAATTTTTTAATGCCCGCTCACTCAGCTGTGCCGGCCCCCAGCTGATTCCCCTGTCTGTTTTGCAGGCTGACGCCGCCCGCCGCACGGTCAGTTCATTTACAATACCTGACTGTGGGCTGCCGGTGGGCGGTGGCTAGTATTCAAATAGGGGGGCGGAGTCCCGGACCCGGTGGAGGCAGAGAGGGAGGGAGGGAGGGAGTGCGTGCTGTGCGGCGCAGGCTATGTTGACGTCACGTCACGTCACGCTGCATCTGATCTGAGTACCCTGCGCGCCTGGCCGTCTGCTAGCTGGTGAGGTGAGGGCATATAAAAAAAGAAGTATGTACCCCCCCTGTCCCACAGTGCTACGAATCCTCTGTTGTCCCCTGTATTACCCTGATACCCCTCAGTTATATAATATATCTGAGGGGTATCAGGGTAAATTATACAGGGGGTAATATAACTAGGGGTATCAGGGTACATGAGGGGTAATATAACTGAGGAGGGCTAGGCTACTATCAGACATTATACAGGGGTAATATAACTTATCTTACCCCTCACCCCTGTATTATGTCCCTGATAGCCCTCCTCACTTATATTACCCCTGTATAATGTACCCTGATACCCCCTCAGTTATATAATCTAACTGAGGGGTATCAGGTTAAATTATACAGGGCGGGGTAATATAACTAAGGGGTATCAGTGTACATTATTATACAGGGGTAATATAACTAAGGGGTATCAGGGGACATTATTATACAGGGGTAATATAACTTAGGAGGGCTATCAGGGGACATTATACAGAGGTAATATAACTTATATTACCCCTGTATAATGTACCCTGATACCCCTTAGTTATATTACCCCCTGTATAATTTACCTGATACCCCTCAGTTATATTACCCCTGTATAATGTCCCCCATAACGGTGTGTCCTCCACAGGTCCCCCATAACAGTGTGTCCTCCACAGGTCCCCCATAACAGTGTGTCCTCCACAGGTCCCCCATAACAGTGTGTCCTCCACAGGTCCCCCATAACAGTGTGTCCTCAACAGGTCCCCCATAACAGTGTGTCCTCCACAGGTCCCCCATAACAGTGTGTCCTCCACAGGTCCCCCATAACAGTGTGTCCTCCACAGGTCCCCCATAACAGTGTGTCCTCCACAGGTCCCCTATAACAGTGTGTCCTCCACAGGTCCCCTATAACAGTGTGTCCTCCACAGGTCCCCCATAACAGTGTGTCCTCCACAGGTCCCCTATAACAGTGTGTCATCCACAGATCCCCATAACAATACCCAAAGGAAAAAAACTATTTTAAAAACCTGCTGTTTCTCTAGATGGCCTTATGTTTATGGTAGTGGTAATAGAGTCTCAAGGGTCTATAAAAGCAGCTACACTATTTTTACAGACCTTTGAGACTCTATTAACACTACTATTAACATAAGGTCATAGAGGAAAAGCAGGTTTTTAAAATTCTTTTTTTTCCCCCCTTTAGGTGTTAGAGCAATCTAATGAAAGTTATGTTTTAACACCTAAAGAGATGAAAAAATAAATAAAAACCTACGGTTTCTCTAGATGACCTTATGTTGATAGTAGTGTTAATAGAGTTTCAATGGTTTGTAAAAATAGTTGCTTTTATAGACCCTTGAGACTATTACCACTACTATCAACATAATGTCATCTAGAGAAACAGCAGCTTTTTTAAATAAATAAATTTTTTCCTTATTAAAGCAATCAAATGAAAGTTATGTTTTAACATAAGGGTCAGAAACTGGGTTTTGTTTAGCCTCTTGGTTATTAGTTTTTCTATGTAAGTTCTCTGAATCAAAGATTTTTTTTCCCTGTATGGTTTATATATGGAGAGCAATGTCCAGTGATAACAGAGAGGACTATACTGTATATTGTACGGGATGGTGCAGGGGTTTGTATGCTCTTTGAAGTGACAATTATCTTAGGTTTTCCTATCGCCCACCTTTGATGGCGCTGTGCCCAGCTCTGAGCCGACCCCGCTCAGCAGCTGCGAAGGCTTAGAGGGAACACTGATCCCAAAAAGGGTAATTTTTTATTCAGATAGTTGGTTGGGCTGGTATGATTTAATTTTCATTCTCCCCTCCAAGCCTTAGGGTGCCTGTACACAGGTGTAGGGTAAGGTGCAGAAAATCAGCACAAATTTCTGTACGGATTTCTGTGCGCTCCTCCAACAAAAACCGCATGAGCAGAGCGGGCGCGATATCCGCCAGGTGCATTCTGTTTTAAACTGCAGGCACCTGGGACTAATGTAATCGTAATGACCAAGAATAAAAATAATAGGTCATTTTTAATGCATAGGAAACGGTGTTAAAAAAAAAACTAATATAAATGTTGCAGAATTGTTTATTTTTTGATAATTCCACCCCATTTGAAATTTGTTTCCGCTTCCCATTCACATTGTATGCAACTATAAATGGCGCCATTAGAAAGTACATCTTGTACTGCAAAAGAGCTATGAAGCCCCACAGTTAATTGCTATGCCCCTGGAATGTACATTACATATAAAGATTCTGCAAGCAGCTACATTCGGTCAGGGAGCTGTCAGAATGGCTAGAGCTGCTGCACAGATTTAGGGGCTCATTTACTATACTGAAATACTCCTAAATTAGGCTTATTTCAGGCGCAGATGGCGGGTCAATGCTTAGTTGCTGTTTTAGGCGTAGAAAGTGGATGCGCTGAAGTTATGCAGAGGCATGCGCCTCTTCATAACTTCGGCGGATACCCGCTAGCTACAGGCTTTTATTATGACCGGCGTCTAAAACGCCGGTCCTAATAAATGTGCCCCTTAATTTCAACAGAACTTAAAGAGAACCTGTCATCTCACCACCTGGTGGCCAGGACTGTGGGAGTGCACATAGGCCAGTGCCTTTTCCTATATTGTGTAAGCACGACCACCGCTGCTGGATTACAGGGTGGTCGTAACCATGGAAATGAGCAGTGTACAATGTGACTGAAAAATGAATCAAGACAGCAAAGGAGGCAA
Source organism: Bufo bufo (assembly GCF_905171765.1). Classification (NCBI taxonomy): domain Eukaryota; kingdom Metazoa; phylum Chordata; class Amphibia; order Anura; family Bufonidae; genus Bufo; species Bufo bufo. The sequence goes on from NC_053393.1 coordinate 221,437,110, forward strand.
TATGGACAATAACAATACATTAGTAATTGCCTTGTATTAAATTTCTCTACATGATAAATGCCATTTGCTGAAGTGAGACAAGTGTTTTTGCCCAAAGAAAATTTTGTCCTCCTTTTTGTTATTTTTTTTATTTAGTTTTGTTTGGATGAATCAATATAAAAGTGTTTTTGTGCTTCAGGGTATTAAACATTGATATTTCTAATTTAACATATATATTGCTATATCACATTTTTAATAAGAGGAATGAATGAAATTGCTGGACCAATTGATGGGAGGATCATGAAACCAGCCATGGAATGCCCAGTGTATAGGAGTCGAAGACACTCCTTTGTGAGTCCAGAAGACTGGAAAGCAACAAAATAGTCTCCCATTTGAAAGGCTGACCTTTCTCCCCTGGCAACTAGAGATGAGTGAATTTTTCAAAAATTCGATTTGCCGTTTCGCCACATTTGTTTAAAAAAAATTGCGAATTACGTAAAAAAAACTGCTATTTCTTGGCTGCAGAGAGCCTTTATAGTGGTGTAGAACACTGTGCCTTGCAGTTACACACATATGGAGTCTGCTTTGGTAGTGAAATAATACTGTGAGTTCGTATGACATGCAGATGACAGGCGTCACTCTTAGAATCACTGCACACTTCACTTATTTGGGCAGTTACGGGGCCAAAACTGACCAAATAACTCAAGTATGAACTCAGCCTTACAGGTCGATGTTAGCGACAAGACACTCCGTGTGCTGTCCGCATCCGTTGCTCCGTTCCGTAGACCTGCAAAAATTATATATCATGTCCTATTCTTGTCCATTTTGCTGACAAGAATAGGCATTTCTATAAAGGACCAACCGTGTTTTGCGGATCCGCAATTTGAGGACCGCAAAATACGGCACGTTTGTGTGAACAAGTCCTTTATCTGAAGATATGCTAACAAATCAGAGGCCTTTGGCTAAAACTTCTCAAAGGTGTATTCCGGTAGGTGAAAGTTATCCTGCTCTATCCATTTCTATGGAAGTTCCGGAGATAGGCGAGTACAGTGCTTGGCTATCTCCGGAACACCCACAGAAATGAATGGAGCGGCCGTGCGCTTGTGCGACCGGCCGCGCAGGTCATTTCAGGGGAGCAGCAGGGGGCTTGCCGGGGGTACAGGGCCCTGTTCTTGTGATTGGTGGGGGTCCCACTGGTAGTACCCCCACCAACCTGATCTGATAACTTTTTCCTACCGCAATACCCTTTTAAAGGTATATAACTAAATTAGTACATACTGTATATCAACTAATGATTTAATACCTTGTGCAATCCATCTCTAAAAGGAGATGTTAGGATTAATGTACTAATGTAGTTGTATATCTGATAATTCCAGTCTGGCTCAACATCTTCCTTCTTGAGTCAGCCTCTACACATTAAAGTGGTTTTCTGGGAGTTTTATACTGATGTCCTATCCTCTGGATAGGTCATCAATATCTGATCAGTGGTGGTCTGACATCCGGGACCCTCGCTGATCAGCTGTTTGAGAATGCAACAGACCTTCTCACAGTTTACCAATCAGAGCGCTGTATAGAGCTGTGCCTAGGCCATGTGACCAATGAATGTGATGTCACATGGCCTAGGGAAAGCTGAGAGAAAGCTGTGGCGCTACTGCCTTCTCAAACAGATGATCGGCGGGGGTCCCGGGTGTAGTGATGAACAAAGAGCCAATAAAAGTCGCAAGTTTTTGCGCAGTTTAAGCGAGAACTTTTTCACTCCATTATTCTGACTTGAGCTAATGATAAATCTGTCCCTTTATCTCTAGACCTCCATACATTTCCATGGGATTAAGTGATTTGCTTGTGTGAAGATTGGTGCTTATCTTATTAAACAATACCACAATGGATTAGTTGACCCAACATCTGGTATTAGCCTAATTGAATTGGATCAAAAAATAGATGTTCCTATCACCACACAGCCTCCCAGATTCAGCTGATTGTGTTGACTCTTGGTTTCTCCATCTGGGACGCTGGTCTGGGGCTTGTATCCTGAAAGCTTCTTGCCTTAACTATCAGCCTGGCGTCCACCGGCATGCCACGCAGATAGGAAGACTGTTGTAACCGTCTCTGTGTGGTTGGTGATTGAACCTGCTTGGTCGCTGCATCATAAATTTTGGTGATGCTATGGCTGCTGTGTGTTTAATCCATAAAGTCGAGCTCCTATAGAAGCACAGAAAAGCATAGTAAATATGTGGTTTGAAACCAACTGTTTCAGATTGATAGACAAAACCTGCGGGGTAAAATTTCTGCCCATTAACGGCATATCCATATCAAAAATGTCACATCCGAAAAGAGCGGAGCTCGCCTACTAAAGTGAAAGGAGAGAGCAGCCCAACGTCGGCCACTTCCCCCTTTCCTGGCTGTGTGTGACAGGGTCCCTTTCTTGGAAATTTTGGACATTTTACTGCAGATTTTGCTGACATTCTACAGTGGATTTCGGTGCGGATTTACCAAAGATCTAACCCTACGCATTGCAAACGGTGAAATATACAGTGGAAATCTGTAGCATAAATTGAACTAATCAGATTCTCTTTTATTTTGGACAGCCCCTTTGGAAAATGAAATGAGAAATCTGATTGGTTGCTATGGGCAACTAAGCCAGTTCTACTTTACACCAGTTTGATAAATGACCCCCTTAATTCTTCTCTGTACCAATCCTGATTCCTATTCGTTTTGAATGTGTACTCTTTGTGGAAGCTTCCATGCTGATTGTTTTTAGATGAGGTATTGGTCATTTCAAAGACAATGTATAAGAAACTGGTTATACTAAAATCTTGTTAATGTGATAGTTTGGTCGATCGCTACTTATTGGCACCAAAAGAAAAGTCCACTGGAATCTGTGTAAATTCAGATGTAGCAAATGGACTTGAGGGCATGGGTGTGCATATTACACCTCAAATCTGTCATTACACTCCCTAACTTACTATTGTTAGGGCAGCTTTTAAATGCCATAGTGATTAGGGGCCTTTCTAGTGACAAGTATATTGTAGAGTCTCCAGTCAGTCAAGAAAGGGTTAATACTTGGGACCACTGTGGCTGTCTTCACAGTTAAAGTGCATGAGGTAGGTATCAATAATAAGCCCCTGTAGTAACTATGGCAACTGTGCTGCTGATGTCATAGATGCATAGGTCTATGACATAAAGAACCCACAGATGAAGGTTCCATAACAGGAGGACAAACGGCCATTTGCAGAGCAATGCTTGATGTGTCTGGAGACCTGGAGCTTCACCATCTGTAGAGGGAGGAAGGGGACGCCCGCCTAACCAGCCAGATCAAGTCCAAAAAGTTGAGAGGTATGCTGACATGTGAATTAGGCTTAAAGGGGTTGTCTCACTTCAGCAAGTGGCATTTCTTATGTAGAGAAAGTAAATACAAGGCACTTACTAATGTAGTGTGATTCACCATATTACCTCCTTTGCTGGCTAGATTCATTTTTCCATTACATTATACACTGCTAGTTTCCATGGTTACGACCACCCTACAATCCATCAGTGGTGGTGGTCGTGCTCGCACACTATAGGAAAAAGCACTAGCCTATGTTGGGTCTTACGGTACTAACCACCAAATATGTAGGTCAGCACTTTTTCCTATAGTGTGCAAGCACGACCACCACCACTGATGGATTGTAGGGTGGTCATAACCATGGAAAACAGCAATGTATAATGTGAAATGTGGAAAAATGAGTCCAGCCAAACAAAGCAATATGGATAATGACAATAAATCAGTAAGTGGTTTGTACTAACTTCCTCTACATAATAAATGCTATTTGCTGAAGTGAGACAACCCCTTTAAGATGACCGTGGTCAGGCCGGGAAATACAAAGAAAAAAGTATACTATTAGACTCTGCCATAGGTGCTATTACACTTCTGCACATGTCTGACCTGGAGGCCTTTGTTAATGGCACTACACAATTTTGTTGCAACGTGCTGACATAGGAAGCCCCTTTCGTCTCTTAAACTCCTTAGATGCTACGGTTGCTATTGTTTGCAGCATCCAAGGCATTAAACAGCCAGGCCTGGAGCCTGGTTTTCAGTCAAAACTGGCCTCCCACAGCGACCACACAGGAACAACTTCTGCTATTATGTCAATTGGCTGGAACTACATAGTTCCCATGATGTATTAAAATGTCACAGGGTGAGAAGGGGTTAACAAGTTATGGTAAGGTCTAGTTCACACAAACGTTTTTTTTTGCGAGTGTACGGGCCGCTTATTTGTGTTCCGTATACGGTCCGTATACGGAACCATTAATTTCAATGGCTCCGCATTAAAAACGGAATGTGTTCCGTAAGCATTCCGTTTCCGTATTTCCGTTTTTCCGTTCCTTTCAAAGATAGAACATGTCCTATATTTGGCCACAAATCATGTTCCGTGGCTCCATTCAAGTCAATGGGTCTGCAAAAAAAACGGAACACATACGGAAATGCATCCGTATGTCTTCCGTATCCGTTCCGTTTTTGCTGAACCATCTATTGAAAATGTTATGCCCAGCCCAATTTTTTCTATGTAATTACTGAATACTGTACATGGCATACGGAAAAACGGAACGTAAAAACGGAAAGGAAACGGAAACACAATGGAACTCAAAAACGGAACAACGGATCCGTGAAAAACGGACCGCAAAAAACTATGAAAGCCATACGTTCGTGTGAACTAGGCCTAAGGCTGTATTCACACCTGTGTTGTGTTTTCTGTCATATGAAAAGGTAACCATCCGCTGACCTTCTCAGACCACGCGATGCTCCATGTTTCATTGAATTCCCCCCTCCCTGCTCCGAAATCTTGGCAGTGGCGATTAAATGAATCCCTATTGCAGGATGTGGTGGTGGCTCAGGAGGTGCATTCGGAGATCTCCCATTATTTTGAAACTAACCAAACGGATGACGTGTCATCCATATCTGTTTGGGCGGCTCACAAATGTAATTCGAGGTGAATTCATCAAGCATGGAGCTAGACGTAAGAAAGAGAGGGCGGCGGAAATCTCACAAATTTTGGCGGAAATAGTTACCCTGGAACAGGCCCATAAAAAGTCTCATGCGGTGGCTGCACACACTTCCCTCCTATTGGCTAGAAGTAAACTTAAGGAAAAGTTAGATGTACGTACAAAACCATCCTAGCTAAAGGCCGTCGATATTTCTTTGAGTTTGGAAATAAAAGTGGCAAACTCCTAGCCAGATTACTTAGGGAGCAAAGAGCTAGGAATTATGTTCCTCGTATCGCCGCTACCCGAGGGCCCCCGCTTAATGACCCCGTCGCGATTGCAGAAACATTTGCTCAGTATTATCAATCTTTATACAATCTCCCTCAACCTAATGACACGAGTGGGACTCTACATTCTAAGATGAACCAGTATCTGGGGGATTCGGGCATGCCGAGACTACCTACAGACTCCCTTAGGGACTTAGATAGACCAATCTCGACAGACGAAATAGCAGAGGCTTTGAAAAATATGCAACCTAATAAGGCCCCGGGTCCAGACGGTCTCCCTGCATCATATTATAAGAGATTCTTACCACTGCTCCAGACCCCGCTAGCTAAGGCTCTCAACACACTTAGTACAGGACGTTCTCTCCCCGCTGACATGTCACATGCTCATATCACAGTGATACATAAGGAAGGGAAAGATCCCACACTTTGTGGCAACTACCGTCCCATTTCCTTATTAAATGTGGACCTTAAGTTGTTCGCAAAAATTTTGGCCACACGGATGGTCCCTCTGCTGTCGGATCTTATACACAATGATCAGGTGGGTTTCATTCCGTCACGTGAGGCGAGAGATAATACCACTAAGGTTCTAAATCTGATTCATCATGCCGGGATCCGTGATACCCCACTCTGTCTCCTATCCACAGATGCGGAAAAGGCCTTTGACCGAGTGGGTTGGCCTTGGTTGTTCACGATGCTGCGATATCTTGGTATCACCGGTCCTTTGGCATCATGGATAAGAGCTTTATATGAGTCTCCCTCTGCGTCCGCAAAGGTGAATGGTTTTTTTTCCCCGTCCTTTGCGATACGGAATGGGACCCGCCAGGGTTGTCCCCTCTCCCCGTTGATTTTTGTTCTTTTTGTTCTTACCCTTGAGCCACTCCTGAGGACAATCCGACAGAACCCAAATATATCGGGACTCTCGGTGGAGGGTAAAGAATTTAAGATAGCGGCATATGTGGACGATCTGTTGTTTACTTTAACTAATCCCAAGACTTCCTTCCCAAATTTGATGGCTGAATTCCATACGTTTCATGGCCTCTCGAATCTGAGGATTAACTTCCAGAAATCAGAGGCCTTGAATGTCTCCCTCCCTGCCAGGCTCGTGGCCGACCTAGTGGCCTCCTTCCCTTTCAAGTGGGCTTCTGGGGCAGTGAAATACTTAGGTACATATATCCCCACGGATCTGAAAGAGGTATACCACAGAAACTTTATCCCTCTCCGGGAACGGATTAGGGAAGATCTTAAGAAGTGGTCGAAAGGACTGCACACGTGGTTTGGAAGATGTGCCATTTTCAAAATGAATATTCTCCCACGAGTGTTATACCTCTTTCAGACCCTTCCTATCAAACTACCCGCTAGTTTCTTCAACAAGATTCATGGAGACATATTTAGGTTTATTTGGGCAAAGGGTAGCCCGAGACTTGCCAGATCTCTCTTACACATACCGAGGGACAAAGGAGGGCTAGGAGTACCTGACTTACGTAAATACCACTCAGCTTCCCTGCTCCAGAGGATAGTGGATTGGTGTAGGCATTCACAGCTCAAGCAGTGGGTATCAATCGAACAACTATGCTCGAACTGCCCGTTAGCGTCTCTGCCCTGGGTAGCTTTGAAACCACCTTCAGCCCTGGCTAATCATCCCACAATCGGACCCACTATCTCACAGTTCCATAGAATTAGAGATAATCCCCTGATCTCCCCCTCCCCCTCACCATTATTTCCCATCTTGGGGAATCCTACTTTCTCAGCGGGTTGCAAGGGCGGTCCGTTCTTGCAGTGGAGGAATAGTGGTAGGTCCCGAGCTCCCTTCTTCAGAACGTCAGGCAGATGGCGCACCTATGATGAGATTCTGAGTATAACAGATCCCTGCTCTTTGGGATTCTGGAGAGCTAGGCAATTGACGCATTTTCTTTCTTCTATTCCGACCTCCACGGGGTATGACAGGGCTCTCACCTCGTTTGAAAAAAGTTGTGTTGGGGTAGGCGCCTATAGACATTCCCTTTTTGAATGTTATCAGTCCTTGATAGCCCCTCGTCAGGACTATCTTCCACCGTTTGTGGCTAAATGGTCACAAGACCTAGGAGTGAACATCCCTCCCGACCACTGGTTAAAACTCTTCAGTCTGCTATACAGGTCATCCATAGCGAGTAGGTTCCAGGAGGCGGGTTACAAGATAATGTCCAGGTGGTACTATGTTCCAACCAGATTGCAGAAAATGTTCCCATCTGCGTCTCCTATTTGCTGGCGCTGTGACTACATGTTACACATTTTCTGGGACTGCCCAAAAATTCGTCCTTTCTGGCAGTTGGTCCATAAGACCTTGTCTTCAATTTTCCGATTTACGATACCACTCACCCCTGGTTTCTTTTTATTATTTTTCTCGGATTCTGCCAATGAGTGTGCTCCGGAAGTCTTGTCTGTGCTCCCTGGTGATAGCGGCTAGGTCATGTATCCCTGCGAGGTGGAAGCTCCCTGTGCCTCCGACTATCAGTTTTTGGATCCAAAAGGTGGAGGAGATCCGGAGAATGGAGGAACTCACCTCGCAGCTGAGAGCCAAGCATAAAGCCTTCCTTGATTCATGGGCCCCCTGGTTTTCTTTTCAGGAGTCTCAGGAGTTCCAGGACCTTCTGTCCTAAGCGATGGATTTCACTCTATACTCTTGGGTTTACCTCATATTCAGTACCCATCCCCCCCCTTTTTTAGTGTCTTTTGTTTGTATGTTTTGTCTCCCTCCTTCTGTTGTTTATTGTCTAAGGTTGCTCTCCCTAGTCTGTGTGCATCTTTGCGCTTTACTTATACTGGTAATTTTGTTTCAATGCTAGGATTATGTTCTTATTTGGTTTTTCTTTTCTTAGCCTGATGTGGTTATGAGCCAGTCGTAAAGGGTTCCTGCTCTGGCGAGGTTCCTTTCATTATACTACAAGTGCCATAAGATATTGTTATGGGAAATGATGTATGAGGTGATATCGATGTTGTGCTATATCTCTGATACAATGATTGTACTGGATGACTTTACTAATGCATGGTTGGACTTTTGTATTTATTTAAATAAAGAATAAAAAAAAAAAAGAAAAAAAGAAAAGGTAACCAGTACATTGCTGCCACCTAGTGGAGGTGTGAAATACATTTTAGTTACAAAGGAAAAAACTAGGGGTGCACCGAAATTCCTGCGGCCGAAAATGGGCCTAATCCATTTCGGCCGATATTGGTACATATCGGCAGAAAATATGGGGTTTGGGATTTGTGGGATTTGTCACCCGCGCCGGGCGGGCGGTTTACTTTAAGTCACTGCATTTTTATTTTACCTTACAATCGTGACGCTCCAGTAACAACTCTGCAGGCAGAGCGGAGGGCGGCGTAACGTTACTTACTCACGTGACGCGCCTGCTCCGCCTCCTTCATTCATAAAGTGGGCGGAGCAGGTTCGTCACGTGAGTAAGTGACGTTACGCCGCCCTCCGCTCTGCCTGCAGAGTTGTTACTGGAGCGTCACGATTGTAAGGTAAAATAAAGATGCAGTGAGTGATTAGTCTGCTGTGAGCAGCAGGGCCGGGGCTGTTATGGGTAGGGGGATCGGTCTATGGCACTGCTATGGGGAGGGGGGATCTGTGCACTGTTATGGGGAAAGGGATCTGTGCACTGTTATGGGGAAAGCGATCTGTGCACTGTTATGGGGAAAGGGATCTGTGCACTGTTATGGGGAAAGGGATCTGTGCACTGTTATGGGGAAAGGGATCTGTGCACTGTTATGGGGAAAGGGATCTGTGCACTGTTATGGGGAAAGGGATCTGTGCACTGTTATGGGGAAAGGGATCTGTGCACTGTTATGGGGAAAGGGATCTGTGCACTGTTATGCCCATAACAGTGCACATATCCCCCCTCCATAACAGCGCCACCCACAGATGAATTTCATTCATGAAAAAGAATTATTAATAAAATCATTTAAAAAAAAGTATTTTAAAAGTATTTGGGCAAAAAGGCAGTTTCGGTTTCGGTTTTCGGTCAAGGGCATCCTGAATTTTCGGTTTCGGACCAGAATTTTCATTTCGGTGCACCCCTAGAAAAAACTGTCCCATTTCCACATCTACTGTAGCTACTAATTAGTAGAAATTACACAAGGCCATTGAGCCTTTCAGTGCAATCTTTTCAGGGAGCTGATCCCTAACATGCTGAACCGACATGTCTGAATTCTGTTACCGTACAATCCTAAACGCTCTGAGCTCTATAAAACCTCATTCACACCTCAGTGTTCCACGTATGTGCGCTGTACATGTTCTCCACGGACAGCTCACGTCCTCATTCATTTTAATGTGTGTATTCACACATCAGAGTTTTAGCACGGTCCGTGGGTCTGTGTTTTCAGCACGGATAAATGCTCTACTTTGTCCGTGTTTACGGATCCATCATGCCCATTATAGTCTATGTATCTGTGAAAACCACAAATGCGACACGGATCCAACAGGGTTTCAGGGATCATTAGGAAGAGATGCTTTGAAAATTATTTTTCAGCTGTGCAGTGTCAGTGAAACACGGATGACACACGGACAGCAAAATATGCACACACGGACCACACATGGATCCTTCACAGATATCTTCATGGAGGCATCACTGACCTCCTTTTCATAGATTTAAGCACGGATGTGTAAATGAGGCTTAAGGCACACTGTCAATTTTTCGTGGCCATTTTCCAATCATTTGTGCATCTATTTTTTGTCTGTCTGTCCGTTTTTAATGCCCGTTTTGCATCTGTTATTCACGGCTGTTAAAAATGGCTTTTTTCTTTTAAACAAAGATCCCAACCCCTGCAGTGCCCTCAGTGTACATAATACACCCCAGCAGTAATAATGTCCCCCATAGTGGCCCCCAGCAGTAATAATATCCCCCATAGTGCCCCCCGGCAGAAATAATGTCTCCCATAGTGGCCATTAGCAGTACTAATGTTCCCCATGGTGGCCCATAATGTTTGCCATAGTGACCCCTGCAGTAATAATGCCCCATAGTGGCTCCCTGCTGTAATGTTTCATTTCAGAAAAAAAAAGAAGAAAAAATATATATACTCACCTCATCCTCTTGCTCCTCTATTGAATGAAAAGGACCTGCCGAAGGACCGGCGCTCAGCGTGATGACGTCATCGCGCGCTCCCAGCGCGACAGAACCTCTTTAATCAAAAGAGGAGTTACTGTCTCTTTGTGTGCAAGTGGATGAGGTGAGTATCACAAAATATGCAATGGGCGGCCGCGCCACAGGGCCCTCTATGTCGCATCCCAGGTGTAGGAACGGCCAAGTGGTATAGGGTGGCCTAAAATGTCCCTTTATGTGAGGTGTGAGTGTCACGGTGCTCCTACCTGGATACGGCTGGACCAAAGGAGTTGGCTACGAAGCAAACAAATAGGGGGAATAGTTGAGGGATAAAAGAATAACTTGAGTCCAGATCTTGAGATGCAGTTCCAACTTTGCCTTGGTCCCAGCAGGCTTTAGCATTAAGACGCTGGCAGGCAAACTCATCACTGCTACATTTGTTGCTCTCTGGCTCTGCTGTACTATCAGGCTGGCTGTATAACTTTGCTTCTTCTTTATGCTGCACAACACTTAGTAGTCTGACTCTATGTTTGGCAAGGAAATAGTCCTCCTGGCTCCTGAGGCTTCAAGCTTTGGCCTCCATGTCCAGCAGAGCTAAGGGTGCTCTGGATGGCTTGGCTTGGGCATGTTCAGGAGAGACGTGCCCAGCACACCCTCCCTTGGCAGGGGGTAAGCTGGAACTGACTCTCACTAATCCCCACCCTTCCTGCAGGAAGTGGGACTGGCCCACTCCTCCACCGAGGGGGGATAGAATGGAATGGAAAGCTCCATTCTACCTAACTATAGCTCTGCCGTATTTGATGCCACCTGCTGGTAAACCAGGCAAATTGCATTTAAACACAACAGTTGCAAATATTAGAAATGCACAGTGTAGTGGACCTGAAATAAATACACAAGATGACATGATATTAGCACATTAGAGATAGTAGCGGCGTGAAGAAGTGGTAATGCCACTCTGGGGCGTTACATATACACTGCTCGTTACCATGGTTATGACCACCCTGTAATCCTCTCTGGTGACCAGGACTGTGGAAACTCACATAGGCTGGTGCTTTCTCCTATAGTGTGCAAGCAGGGCCACCACTAATGGTTTACAGGGTGGTCGTAACCATGGGAAAAAGCAGTGTATAATGTGATGGAAAAATGAATCCAGACAGCAAAGGAATTGAAGTTGAATAGGTTTCGAATCGTCATGGCCACCGCACGGACATTGCCCGTGCATTAGGGGCCGCAAATTGCAGTCCCCAATGCACGGAATGACCGCACAACGGCCGTGTGCATGAGGCCTAAGGCTGAGTTCACATGTATTTTAAGCATCTGTTATGCACATGTTGCCTTCGTTTTAGCCATTTCCGTTATTTTAGACTTCAAAAAATGTAGGAATTTTTTCCCTCTAAAATAACGGATTCCAGACGGAAATGGCAAAAAAGGATGCAACGCGTGCGTAACTGAGCATAACAGATGCTTAAAATACAGAAGAACGGAAAGCTAAACGGTGATGTGAACCTGGCCTAACAGGCACTCCAGCACTAAGATCCCGTTGGAGATTGCCACTACTTAAAAAAAAAAAACAGGATTATTGGATTTCATTCACACTTGACATAAGTGCAGGAATTCATCAAGATTAGTATTTGAAAAGAAAAAGTGATCAGGAAGGTAATGTCCCCTTTAACTGTGATGTTGACATCACCATGGCAACTGCAGTAAACAGCTGTTGGTCGGCTTGAATCAAAAAATCATCAGTTGGCTCCTTGGGAGATGAAACTGATTTTATGGTTAGTGATTAATTTCGGAGACACCCGGAGGAGCTGCTTTTACGCCCACTGCTCACGGTGGGATTTCTGGGGTAAGATACTGAGATATATCTAACTGTTATATTCAGGTGCGGGATATCTCCGTATAAAACTGGTGTGTTTTTAGTAAGCTACAATAAATACAATAAAACAGGGAAAGATGTTTAGCGTTTTCCCTAAATTTGAACGGTTTATTATGTGTCTAGGGAAAATAGGACTTTTGGTCAGGTCTACAACACTTGTGGTGAAGTTACCTAAAGAACGGTGAAGTATAAAGAATGGCAGACACTGCAGATGATTGCATTAGGGCCTTATTGGTACAGTCAGTGTTTGGTCAGTGATTTCCATCAGTGATTTTGAGCCAAAACCAAGTGCGGGTCCAAAAACAGAACAGGCGCAGATCTTTCTCTTCTACCTTATGTCTGTGTAGGATCCACTCCTGGTTTTGGCTCACAATCACTGATGGAAATCACTGACCAAACACTGACTGTGTGAATGAAGACTTAAAATGTGAAAATAGGTTCTTGATATGCATTGCGGCTTTAGGCCTCATGCACACGACCTTTGTGATAGGCATTTATATTGCCGGCGCCCGTTCCGCAAATTGCGTAAGGCAACATGGGCGGCTTCCGTTTTTTGCGGATCCGCGGTTTGAGGACCGCAAAAAACGGCACGGTCATGTGCATGAGGCCTTAGCTTGTGAAACCAGCTTTTTTGGATTGAACCCTTAAATGCAAATCTTGCTCTATTACTACAGGCACAGTCATATAAATATCGGAAAAACCCTCCCAAAAAGGGTAATTTTTTATTCAGATAGTTGGTTGGGCTGGTATGAGTTAATTTGCATTCTCCCCTCCAAGCCTTAGGGTGCCTGTACACAGGTGTAGGGTAAGGTGCAGAAAATCAGCACAAATTTCGGTACGGATTTCTGTGCGCTCCTGCAACAAAAACCGCATGAGCAGAGCGGGCGCGATATCCGCCAGGTGCATTCTGTTTTAAACTGCAGGCACCTGGGACTAATGTAATCGTAATGACCAAGAATAAAAATAATAGGTCAGTTTTAATGCATAGGAAACGGTGTTAAAAAAAAAACTAATATAAATGTTGCAGAATTGTTTATTTTTTGATAATTCCACCCCATTTGAAATTTGTTTCCGCTTCCCATTCACATTGTATGCAACTATAAATGGCGCCATTAGAAAGTACATCTTGTACTGCAAAAGAGCTATGAAGCCCCACAGTTAATTGCTATGCCCCTGGAATGTACATTACATATAAAGATTCTGCAAGCAGCTACATTCGGTCAGGGAGCTGTCAGAATGGCTAGAGCTGCTGCACAGATTTAGGGGCTCATTTACTATACTGAAATACTCCTAAATTAGGCTTATTTCAGGCGCAGATGGCGGGTCAATGCTTAGTTGCTGTTTTAGGCGTAGAAAGTGGATGCGCTGAAGTTATGCAGAGGCATGCGCCTCTTCATAACTTCGGCGGATACCCGCTAGCTACAGGCTTTTATTATGACTGGCGTCTAAAACGCCGGTCCTAATAAATGTGCCCCTTAATTTCAACAGAACTTAAAGAGAACCTGTCATCTCACCACCTGGTGGCCAGGACTGTGGGAGTGCACATAGGCCAGTGCCTTTTCCTATATTGTGTAAGCACGACCACCGCTGCTGGATTACAGGGTGGTCGTAACCATGGAAATGAGCAGTGTACAATGTGACTGAAAAATGAATCAAGACAGCAAAGGAGGCAATATGGACAATAACAATACATTAGTAATTGCCTTGTATTAAATTTCTCTACATGATAAATGCCATTTGCTGAAGTGAGACAAGTGTTTTTGCCCAAAGAAAATTTTGTCCTCCTTTTTGTTATTTTTTTTATTTAGTTTTGTTTGGATGAATCAATATAAAAGTGTTTTTGTGCTTCAGGGTATTAAACATTGATATTTCTAATTTAACATATATATTGCTATATCACATTTTTAATAAGAGGAATTAATGAAATTGCTGGACCAATTGATGGGAGGATCATGAAACCAGCCATGGAATGCCCAGTGTATAGGAGTCGAAGACACTCCTTTGTGAGTCCAGAAGACTGGAAAGCAACAAAATAGTCTCCCATTTGAAAGGCTGACCTTTCTCCCCTGGCAACTAGAGATGAGTGAATTTTTCAAAAATTCGATTTGCCGTTTCGCCACATTTGTTTAAAAAAAATTGCGAATTACGTAAAAAAAACTGCTATTTCCTGGCTGCAGAGAGCCTTTATAGTGGTGTAGAACACTGTGCCTTGCAGTTACACACATATGGAGTCTGCTTTGGTAGTGAAATAATACTGTGAGTTCGTATGACATGCAGATGACAGGCGTCACTCTTAGAATCACTGCACACTTCACTTATTTGGGTAGTTACGGGGCCAAAACTGACCAAATAACTCAAGTATGAACTCAGCCTTACAGGTCGATGTTAGCGCCAAGACACTCCGTGTGATGTCCGCATCCGTTGCTCCGTTCCGTAGACCTGCAAAAATTATATATCATGTCCTATTCTTGTCCGTTTTGCTGACAAGAATAGGCATTTCTATAAAGGACCAACCGTGTTTTGCGGATCCGCAATTTGAGGACCGCAAAACACAGCACGTTTGTGGAACAAGTCCTTTATCTGAAGATATGCTAACAAATCAGTGGCCTTTGGCTAAAACTTCTCAAAGGGGTATTCCGGTAGGTGAAAGTTATCCTGCTCTATCCATTTCTATGGAAGTTCCGGAGATAGGCGAGTACAGTGCTTGGCTATCTCCGGAACACCCACAGAAATGAATGGAGCGGCCGTGCGCTTGTGCGACCGGCCGCGCAGGTCATTTCAGGGGAGCAGCAGGGGGCTTGCCGGGGGTACAGGGCCCTGTTCTTGTGATTGGTGGGGGTCCCACTGGTAGTACCCCCACCAACCTGATCTGATAACTTTTTCCTACCGCAATACCCTTTTAAAGGTATATAACTAAATTAGTACATACTGTATATCAACTAATGATTTAATACCTTGTGCAATCCATCTCTAAAAGGAGATGTTAGGATTAATATGCCTAATGTAGTTGTACATCTGATAATTCCAGTCTGGCTCATCATCTTCCTCCTTGAGTCAGCCTCTACACATTAAAGTGGTTTTCTGGGAGTTTTATACTGATGTCCTATCCTCTGGATAGGTCATCAATATCTGATCAGTGGTGGTCTGACATCCGGGACCCTCGCTGATCAGCTGTTTGAGAATGCAACAGACCTTCTCACAGTTTACCAATCAGAGCGCTGTATAGAGCTGCGCCTAGGGAAAGCTGAGAGAAAGCTGTGGCGCTACTGCATTCTCAAACAGATGATCGGCGGGGGTCCCGGGTGTAGTGATGAACGAAGAGCCAATAAAAGTCGCAAGTTTTTCCGCAGTTTAAGCGATTGCGCAAAAATTTGCGACTTTTTCACTCCATTATTCTGACTTGAGCTAAAGCAGTGGCCGCACTGAGGGGGGGCGGAGCCCCCTTTAGGGGAGGCCCCCATGACGGGGGTTTGGTTTCAGTGAGCTGGGGGGGGGAGTGGTCGGGCTAGGGGAGAGGGAGGGGGCTTTGGCAGGGAGAATAGGTTAGGATAGGTTAGGGGTGTGAGGGGGTGGAGTCGAGGGGTTTAAATAGGCAGGGAAGAAGAAGGCTAGGGGCCATTTTAGGTAGAGAGAAAAGCTGGTACATCACCTGAGAGATGGAGCGTCTGGAGGCCATGATTGGCGAGTTGCGGGCAGCGGCTGAGGTGAGAGGCCCAGCGTGGGTCCAGGAGCAGATCCAGCTGCTGCTGGGGGGGCCGAGTGAGGTGCCTGTCTTGCCTCACTCACCGGTATTACAGCCGCGGCGGGCCAGGCCGCCGGCGCGCCTTTCCCCATCAACTTCCCCTCCTAGGGCTCAGCGCCGTATTAGGAGCCCCTCTCGGGACCCTCCACATCGGGTGCCGCCGACACCAGCTTCTACTAGGCCCCGGCGTGGGAGGAATCCTCACTGTAGGCGGAGCCTTGTGGGCGGCCGGGCCCGGCCGTCCACTCCTGCAAGCGGCGACGGCGTGGGAGCGGGACCGGGTACTGCGGGCGCCCCTGTAACTCCTGGCACAGGGGTCGGCCCCTCGGCGTGGGAGGTCAGGCATTCAGCGCGGGGCTGCTGCATGTGGATCCGGTGGTAGCAGCAGGCCCCAGGTTGCAGACAGCTCGAGAGGCTCCGCCTCCAGAAGCAGTTATGATGACATCGTTAACCCCGGCGTCCCTGGTTTGCATAGAGCCAGGGGACAGGAGCCGACCAAGCCCAGGAGATGTGAGGAGGTCCGGACCGTGGAGGGATCCTGTTGCAACGCGCGTTCCTGCCCTGCCAGGAGGCAGGGTGAGGATGAAGGTTCCAGCGGCATGGTCTATCCGGGAGAGGACGTCCCTGGTCCCAGCGGGTCCAGGGGACAGAGAGACGGCGACAGCGTGACGCAGAGGAGGGATCTTCAGGAGTCAGGACTTGCGGCTGATGGGAACACAGCGCCCAGGCAGCCAGGTGAGATTGCATGGGGTCCACTTGCGCAGGTAGTGCAGGGTGTGGGGGCTGGGGTGGGGGGTGTTTCCCAGTTAGAGTTGAGTAAGGGCCTGGGGCAATTGTTGGGGGGTCTGGCGGGGTTGGTTGCTAGTTGGGGGTTGAGTGGAGGGACACCGTTGCAGGCCTGCAAGGTTTGTCTGCGAGCGGAGGGTCGTCGGTGGAGCCGCAGCGGGGGTTGCCGGGTGTGGGGGTGTCGTCGGTACAGACGCAGGCGGGAACGGAGGGGGATGAGGATTCTGTGCGGGTTGATGATAAAGCAAAAGGGGAGGTTTATGTTTGCTTTGAGGGTCCGTTGGGGGCGCATTTGAAGTTGGAGGTGAGGGAGAGGATTTGGAAGGGGGAATATGTGGAGATATTTTCCTTGCTTCCTTTGGAACGCTTCAATCTGGATAGGGTGCGAAGGGAAGATGGTAAGCGGGAGGAGGAGGAGAAGCGCCGGTATAGGTTAATACCGAGGATGTTTGCAAACTGGTTGCAGGCGTTCGCGATATTGGCGAGTGTGATTGGGGAGAAGACTCCGGAGGCTTGTTCGGGGTTGTTTTGTTATTTGGACGCAATCGGGGAGGCGTATCGGGTGTATGGGGGAGTGGCGTGGTTGCGGTATGACGAACAGTTCCGGCAGAGGAAGGCGGTTCGCCCTGAGATGCGGTGGGACCATAAGGATATTGCTTTATGGCTGAAGGTTACGGCCCCAGTGCTTTCGGGGCAGCCCTTTCGTGGGGAAGGTAGTAGTGGGGGGTCGGGCAATACAGCGGTTGCCTCAGCGAGGGGACTGTGTTTTGCCTTCAATGAAGGCACCTGTAGGTTCGGGCCTAAATGTAAATTTAAGCACGAATGCTCAGGCTGTGGAGGGAATCACGGGGCAGCGCAGTGTTTTAAGGGAGGCAAGCAGAGAGGGGGGGATGGTTTTGGAAAAGGGGGTGACGCCGGTTCGGCTGGAAAGGATGCAACCGTACTTAGATAGGTACCCCAATAGGGAGGGGGCGGGTTTGTTGGTTTTGGGTTTTGCGGAAGGTTTTCGAATTCCGTTTGTTCCGGGTGAGGCGGTGTTGCTCAGGAAGAATTTGCGGTCTGCTAGCGAGCATCCAGAGGTGGTGGGGGAGAAGTTGGGGAAGGAGGTGATGCTGGGGCGGATGGCGGGTCCGTTTTTAGAGCCACCGGTTTACAATTTGCGGGTGTCACCGCTGGGGGTTGTACCTAAGAAAGAGGCGAATAAGTTTCGCTTGATTCATCACCTGTCGTTCCCGAGGGGCTCCTCGGTCAATGATGGTATTGACCCGGCGGTTTGTTCTGTAGTATATACATCGTTTGACGCGGCGGTCGGTTGGGTGAGGCGTTTTGGGGCGGGAGCGTTGATGGCAAAGACGGATATTGAGGCGGCGTTTCGGTTGTTGCCGGTTCATCCGGATTGTCAGCATTTGTTGGGATGTTTTTGGGATGGGGGGTTCTTTGTGGATCGGTGTTTACCCATGGGGTGTTCATTGTCGTGCGCTTACTTTGAAACTTTCAGCTCGTTTTTGAAGTGGGCAGTGGTGGACTCGTCGGGTTGTGAATCGCTGATTCATTACCTGGATGATTTTTTGTGTATAGGCCCCCCGGGGTCGCCGGTTTGCGCATTATTGTTGGCAACGTTGAGTTCGGTTTTTGAGAGGTTTGGGGTCCCGCTGGCGGAGGGTAAGACAGTGGGGCCGGTGTCAGAATTGAGTTTCCTTGGCATAGTGATTGACTCGGTGAGGATGGAGTGTCGGTTGCCGGGCGATAAGCTGGTAGATCTGAAAGGCTTGGTGGCTAGGGCGATTCGGGCAAAAAAGTTGCAGTTGAGGGAGCTTCAGTCGCTGTTGGGGAAGCTTAATTTCGCTTGCCGGATAATGCCCATGGGGCGAGTGTTCTGTAGGCGGTTGGCGCAGGCAACTGGGGGGGTGGTGGCTCCGCATCATTATATTCGGTTGGGTAGGGAGCTGCGGGCGGACTTACAGGTTTGGAGTTCTTTTCTGGACCAGTACAACGGTCGCTCGCTGTTCATGGGGGAAGTTGTTGAGGCGTTTGATTTTGAATTATTCACGGATGCGGCGGGGGGTTCAGGTTTTGGGGCTTTTTGTGGAGGTCAATGGTGCGCTGGAGTGTGGCCAGCTGTTTGGGTGGAACGGGGCTGGGTGAAGAATTTGGCTTTGTTAGAGTTGTTCCCTATTGTGCTGGCGGTTGTGTTGTGGGGAGAGCAGTTCCGGGATAAAAAGGTTTGTTTTCACTGCGACAACATGGGGGTGGTTCAAGCGATAAATGGGCTGTCGACATCGTCGCCATTGGTGGTGCGGCTGCTGCAGCGGTTAGTGTTAGAGTGCTTGTCACTTAATGCTTGGGTTGTAGCGGTGCATGTGCCGGGGGTTGACAATTGTATTGCTGACGCCCTTTCTCGTTCGCAGTGGAATCGTTTTCGGCAGTTGGCTCCGGAGGCAGAGGTGATTGGATTGGAGTGTCCGGGTTGCCTGTGGGAGCTGCTGGAGGAGCATTGATGGGGCTTATTCGGGCGTCATTAGCTCCGGGTACGTGGGATGCGTATATGAGGGCTTGGAGGGTGTGGGAGGACTGGTGTGCTGCTTTGGGAGGAGGGATTGAGGAGCCGGAGTTGGTTTTGCTAATGTTTTTGGGTCACGGTAGGGAGCAGGGTTGGTCGGTTAGCAAGATAAACAGTTACATGGCCGGGTTGGCTTTTGGTTTTAAGGCTCGGCGGATGGTGGATGTGACAAAGTCATTTTTGGTGGTGCAGGCATTAAAAGGTTGGAGGAGGATGGGTGCTGGGGTGGACGGGAGGAGGCCAGTCTCGTTTGGGTTGTTGCTTAAGTTGGGGGGGGCAGTTGCGGACGGTTTGTCGGTCAGAGGGGGAAACGAGGTTGTTTCGGTTGGCTTTCTCGCTGGCCTTTTTTGGGGCTATGCGGGTGGGGGAGTTGGTTTGTCCGTCGGTGAGTCGGGTTGGGGGACTTTTGAGGAGGGATGTTGAGCTGTTTGATGATAGGGTAGAGTTTATTATTCGGCGGTCAAAGACGGATACGTTGGGTAAAGGGAAGAAGGTGGTGCTTTTCCGGGTGGAGGATTGTGACATGTGCCCGGTTCAATGTTTGCGGGATTATGGGTTAAGGAAGGGGGACGGGTCCCCATTGTTGGTTCATATGGATGGCACCTTTTTGTCTCGCTTTCAGTTTTCTGCTATTTTTTCGAGGTGTTTGAGCCGGGTGGGGGTGGATAAGGTGGGGTATTCTAGCCACTCCTTTAGAATCGGGGCAGCGACAGAAGCGGCTAGATGGGGTGTGGGTGAAGACGTTATTAAAAGGATTGGCAGTTGGGAATCGGCGAGGTTTAAATCTTATGTGCGTTTGGATCGCTTGTAAAGTGTGGAGGGTTGGTTGGTGTTAGGTTTATTGTGTTTGTGCAAAGCTGCGGTATTGTTCTTTTTGTTCTCTCGTTACAGATACAGCGCCCGCTCTGGTGTGGATTGTGGGGCATTCCTATGTCTTCTGGGGGGCCGTCCGGGCAGCGGTTCGGCCGGACGGTCCACAGCTAGGATTTGACAGGTAGTCTGCGGTGGTAAGGTGGATTGGGAGGCGGGGTATGGTTTGGAAAGGGGTGCTGCCTGAAATTCATAGGTTCGTGAGGATGGATAGGGCACCGGAGGTGTTGGTGGTACATGCGGGGGGCAATGATTTGGCGGCGAAGCCTATCCGGGAGTTGATTAAGGAGATCAAGTGGGATTTCTTACGGTTGTGGTCGTTATTTCCGGATATGGTGACCATATGGTCGGATATTGTCCCCCGGCAGGTGTGGAGGGAGGCTAGGTCTGTGGATGCGGTGAATAAGGCGAGGATAAAGGTGAACAGGGCAGTTGGGCGTTTTATGGCTAGGAACGGGGCGGTGGTAGTCAGGCATAGGGATTTGGAGGCGGGAACGGGGGCTTTTTGGAGATCGGATGGAGTGCATTTGAATGCGGTGGGGTTGGATATGTGGAGTTTGGCGTTGCAGGAAGGCATTGAGGTGGCCCTGAGGTTGTGGAGGAACGCCCGGAGTTGAGGTGGTCAAGTCCGGTCGTTGGTGGCGGTGGGGGGGGGGGTGCTTGGAGTTGGGCACGGTGGAATCTAAGGACAATTGGGGGGGCCCCACGGTGGGGGCTGGACTCCCAGGTGGACCGAGCGGTTGTGGTGAATCGATGGTGCCTTTGAGCTGGGCGGTACGGCTGGAGGCAAGAATGGCTCACCCTGGTTTGACAGCTCGATGTTTTGGGGCCTCAAGGACCTCCCCCCATTGGGGTTTATACTGTATTATGTTATGTTATGGTTGTAAATGTTATTTAATAAACGGCTGCTGTGGCCATTACATTTCCAATTGGTGGTCCGAGTTTTATTGGGATTAGAGTTCTGGGGTGGAAAAGTGTAATGGTGGTTTAGAGGTGAGTAAGGTGGGTATGAAAGTAATGGTCGAGGCGAACATGGATAACCAATACCCTCGTCAAGCAGTGGCCGGACTGAGGGGGGGCAGAGCCCCCTTTAGGGGAGGCCCCCATGACGGGGGTTTGGTTTCAGTGAGCTGGGGGGGGGAGTGGTCGGGCTAGGGGAGAGGGAGGGGGCTTTGGCAGGGAGAATAGGTTAGGATAGGTTAGGGGTGTGAGGGGGTGGAGTCGAGGGGTTTAAATAGGCAGGGAAGAAGAAGGCTAGGGGCCATTTTAGGTAGAGAGAAAAGCTCCCACCCACCCTCCCCCTTTTTGTTGGGCAGTTTTGGAATGGAGGGGAGCGGTGTTGTGGTGCTGGGATTTATTGTGGGGAGTGGGTTTTTTGTCACGGAGGCTTGTGGCGGTGGGGGGGGGGGTCCTTGGAGTTGGGCACGGTGGAATCTGAGGACAATTGGGGGGGCCCCACGGTGGGGGCTGGACTCCCAGGTGGACCGAGCGGTTGTGGTGAATCGAGGGGGGGTCATTCGATGGTGCCTTTGAGCTGGGCGGTACGGCTGGAGGCAAGAATGGCTCACCCTGGTTTGACAGCTCGATGTTTTGGGGCTTCAAGGACCTCCCCCCATTGGGGTTTTATACTGTATTATGTTATGTTATGGTTGTAAATGTTATTTAATAAACGGCTGCTGTGGCCATTACATTTCCAATTGGTGGTCCGAGTTTTATTGGGATTAGAGTTCTGGGGTGGAAAAGTGTAATGGTGGTTTAGAGGTGAGTAAGGTGGGTATGAAAGTAATGGTCGAGGCGAACATGGATAACCAATACCCTCGTCATGATAAATCTGGCCCTTTATCTCTAGACCTCCATACATTTCCATGGGATTAAGTGATTTGCTTGTGTGAAGATTGGTGCTTATCTTATTAAACAATACCACAATGGCCCAGTTGACCCAACATCTGGTATTAGCATAATTGAATTGGATCAAAAAATTGATGTTCCTATCACCACACAGCCTCCCAGATTCAGCTGATTGTGTTGACTCTTGGTTTCTCCATCTGGGAGGCTGGTCTGGGGCTTGTATCCTGAAAGCTTCTTGCCTTAACTATCAGCCTGGCGTCCACCGGCATGCCACGCAGATAGGAAGACTGTTGTAACCGTCTCTGTGTGGTTGGTGATTGAACCTGCTTGGTCGCTGCATCATAAATTTTGGTGATGCTATGGCTGCTGTGTGTCTAACCACCTCAGCCCCTATGGCTTAAACACCCTGAAAGACCAGGCCACTTTTTACACTTCTGACCTACACTACTTTCACCGTTTATTGCTCGGTCATGCAACTTACCACCCAAATGAATTTTACCTCCTTTTCTTCTCGCTAATAGAGCTTTCATTTGGTGGTATTTCATTGCTGCTGACATTTTTACTTTTTTGGTTATTAATCGAAATTTAACGATTTTTTTTGCAAAAAAATGACATTTTTCACTTTCAGTTGTAAAATTTTGCAAAAAAAACAAGATCCATATATAAATTTTGCTCTAAATTTATTGTTCTACATGTCTTTGATAAAAAAAAAATGTTTGGGTAAAAAAAAAATGGTTTGGGTAAAAGTTATAGCGTTTACAAACTATGGTACAAAAATGTGAATTTCCGCTTTTTGAAGCAGCTCTGACTTTCTGAGCACCTGTCATGTTTCCTGAGGTTCTACAATGCCCAGACAGTACAAACACCCCACAAATGACCCCATTTCGGAAAGTAGACACCCTAAGGTACTCGCTAATGGGCATAGTGAGTTCATAGAATTTTTTATTTTTTGTCACAAGTTAGTGGAAAATGATGATTTTTTTTTTTTTTCTTACAAAGTCTCATATTCCACTAACTTGTGACAAAAAATAAAAACTTCCATGAACTCACTATGCCCATCAGCGAATATCTTGGGGTGTCTTCTTTCCAAAATGGGGTCACTTGTGGGGTAGTTATACTGCCCTGGCATTCTAGGGGCCCAAATGTGTGGTAAGGAGTTTGAAATCAAATTCTGTAAAAAATGGCTGGTGAAATCCGAAAGGTGCTCTTTGGAATGTGGGCCCCTTTGCCCACCTAGGCTGCAAAAAAGTGTCACACATGTGGTATCTCCGTATTCAGGAGAAGTTGGGGAATGTGTTTTGGGGTGTCATTTTACATATACCCATGCTGGGTGAGAGAAATATCTTGGCAAAAGACAACTTTGTATAAAAAAATGGGAAAAGTTGTCTTTTGCCAAGATATTTCTCTCACCCAGCATGGGTATATGTAAAATGACACCCCAAAACACATTCCCCAACTTCTCCTGAATACGGAGATACCAGATGTGTGACACTTTTTTGCAGCCTAGGTGGGCAAAGGGGCCCACATTCCAAAGAGCACCTTTCGGATTTCACTGGTCATTTTTTACAGAATTTGATTTCAAACTCCTTACCACACATTTGGGCCCCTAGAATGCCAGGGCAGTATAACTACCCCACAAGTGACCCCATTTTGGAAAGAAGACACCCCAAGGTATTCGCTGATGGGCATAGTGAGTTCATGGAAGTTTTTATTTTCTGTCACAAGTTAGTGGAATATGAGACTTTGTAAGAAAAAAAAAAAAAAAATCATCATTTTCCACTAACTTGTAACAAAAAATAAAAAATTCTAGGAACTCGCCATGCCCTTCACGGAATACCTTGGGGTGTCTTCTTTCCAAAATGGGGTCACTTGTGGGGTAGTTATACTGCCCTGGCATTCTAGCGTCCCAAATGTGTGGTAAGGAGTTTGAAATCAAATTCTGTAAAAAATGGCCGGTGAAATCCGAAAGGTGCTCTTTGGAATATGGGCCCCTTTGCCCACCTAGGCTGCAAAAAAGTGTCACACATGTGGTATCTCCGTATTCAGGAGAAGTTGGGGAATGTGTTTTGGGGTGTCATTTTACATATACCCATGCTGGGTGAGAGAAATATCTTGGCAAAAGACAACTTTTCCCATTTTTTTTATACAAAGTTGGCATTTGACCAAGATATTTCTCTCACCCAGCATGGGTATATGTAAAATGACACCCCAAAACACATTCCCCAACTTCTCCTGAGTACGGCGATACCAGATGTGTGACACTTTTTTGCAGCCTAGATGCGCAAAGGTGCCCAAATTCCTTTTAGGAGGGCATTTTTAAACATTTGGATACCAGACTTCTTCTCACGCTTTGGGGCCCCTAAAATGCTAGGGCAGTATAAATACCCCACATGTGACCCCATTTTGGAAAGAAGACACCCCAAGGTATTCAATGAGGGGCATGGCGAGTTCATAGAATTTTATTTTTTTTGGCACAAGTTAGCGGAAATTGATATTTTTTATTTTTTTCTCACAAAGTCTCCCTTTCCGCTAACTTGGGACAAAAATTTCAATCTTTCATGGACTCAATATGCCCCTCACGGAATACCTTGGGGTGTCTTCTTTCCGAAATGGGGTCACATGTGGGGTATTTATACTGCCCTGGCATTCTAGGGGCCCTAAAGCGTGAGAAGAAGTCTGGAATATAAATGTCAAAAAAAATTTACGCATTTGGATTCCGTGAGGGGTATGGTGAGTTCATGTGAGATTTTATTTTTTGACACAAGTTAGTGGAATATGAGACTTTGTAAGAAAAAAAATAATAATTTCCGCTAACTTGGGCCAAAAAAATGTCTGAATGGAGCCTTACAGGGGGGTGGTCAATGACAGGGGGGTGATCAATGACAGGGGGGTGATCAGGGAGTCTATATGGGGTGATCACCCCCCTGTCATTGATCACCCCCCTATAAGGCTCCATTCAGATGTCCGTATGTGTTTTGCGGATCCGATCCATGTATCAGTGGATCCGTAAAAATCATACGGACATCTGAATGCAGCCTGACAGGGGGGTGATCAATGACAGGGGGGTGATCAATGAAAGGGGGGTGATCAATGACAGGGGGGTGATCAGGGAGTCTATATGGGGTGATCACCTCCGTCATTGATCACTCCTCTGTAAGGCTCCATTCAGACGTCCGTAGGTGTTTTGTGGATCCGATCCATCTATCAGTGGATCCGTAAAATTCATACGGACGTCTGAATGGAGCCTTACAGGGGGTTATCAATGACAGGGGGGTGATCAGGGAGTCTATATGGCGTGATCACCTCCGTCATTGATCACTCCCCTGTAAGGTTCCATTCAGATGTCCATATGTGTTTTGCGGATCCGATCCATCTATCAGTGGATCCGTAAAATTCATACGGACCTCTGAATGGAGCCTTACAGGGGTTATCAATGACAGGGGGGTGATCAATGACAGGGGGGTGATCAGGGAGTCTATATGGGGTGATCTGGGGTGATCAGGGGTGAATAAGGGGTTAATAAGTGACGGGGGGGGAGTAGTGTAGTGTAGTGGTGGTTGGTGCTACTTTACTGAGCTACCTGTGTCCTCTGGTGGTCGATCCAAACAAAGGGGACCACCAGAGGACCAGGTAGCAGGTATATTAGACGCTGTTATCATAACAGCATCTAAAATACCTGTTAGGGGTTAAAAAAATCACATCTCCAGCCTGCCAGCGAACGATCGCCGCTGGCAGGCTGGAGATCGACTCTCTTACCTTCCGTTCCTGTGAGCGCGCGCGCCCGTGTGCGCGCGTTCACAGGAAATCTTGCGTCTCGCGAGATGACGCACGGATGCGTCCAGGAGGAATGATTCAACCACCTTCCGGACGCATCCGTGCGTTAGGCGGTCGGGAGGTGGTTAATCCATAAAGTCGAGTTCCTATAGAAGCACAGAAAAGCATAGTAAATATGTGGTTGGAAACCAACTGTTTCAGATTGATAGACAAAACCTGTGGGGTAAAATATCTGCCCATTAACGGCATATCCATATCAAAAATGTCACATCCGAAAAGAGCGGAGCTCGCCTACTAAAGTGAAAGGAGAGAGCAGCCCAACGTCGGCCACTTCCCCCTTTCCTGGCTGTGTGTGACAGGGTCCCTTTCTTGGAAATTTTGGACATTTTACTGCAGATTTTGCTGACATTCCACAGTGGATTTCGGTGCGGATTTACCAAAGATCTAACCCTACGCATTGCAAACGGTGAAATATACAGTGGAAATCTGTAGCATAAATTGAACCAATCAGATTCTATCTTTTATTTTGGACAGCCCCTTTGGAAAATGAAATGAGGAATCTGATTGGTTGCTATGGGCAACTAAGCCAGTTCTACTTTACACCAGTTTGATAAATGACCCCCTTAATTCTTCTCTGTACCAATCCTGATTCCTATTCGTTTTGAATGTGTACTCTTTGTGGAAGCTTCCATGCTGATTGTTTTTAGATGAGGTATTGGTCATTTCAAAGACAATGTATAAGAAACTGGTTATACTAAAATCTTGTTAATGTAATAGTTTGGTCGATCGCTACTTATTGGCACCAAAAGAAAAGTCCACTGGAATCTGTGTAAATTCAGATGTAGCAAATGGACTTGAGGGCATGGGTGTGCATATTACACCTCAAATCTGTCATTACACTCCCTAACTTACTATTGTTAGGGCAGCTTTTAAATGCCATAGTGATTAGGGGCCTTTCTAGTGACAAGTATATTGTAGAGTCTCTAGTCAGTCAAGAAAGGGTTAATTCTTGGGACCACTGTGGCTGTCTTCACAGTTAAAGTGCATGAGGTAGGTATCAATAATAAGCCCCTGTAGTAACTATGGCAACTGTGCTGCTGATGTCATAGATGCATAGGTCTATGACATAAAGAACCCACAGATGAAGGTCCCATAACAGGAGGACAAACGGCCATTTGCAGAGCAATGCTTGATGTGTCTGGAGACCTGGAGCTTCACCATCTGTAGAGGGAGGAAGGGGACGCCCACCTAACCAGCCAGATCAAGTCCAAAAAGTTGACAGGTATGCTGACATGTGAATTAGGCTTACAGGGGTTGTCTCACTTCAGCAAGTGGCATTTCTTATGTAGAGAAAGTAAATACAAGGCACTTACTAATGTACTACTTTTTTGGTTATTAATCGAAATTTAACGATTTTTTTGCAAAAAAATGACATTTTTCACTTTCAGTTGTAAAATTTTGCAAAAAAAAACAAGATCCATATATAAATTTTGCTCTAAATTTATTGTTCTACATGTCTTTGATAAAAAAAAAATGTTTGGGTAAAAAAAAAATGGTTTGGGTAAAAGTTATAGCGTTTACAAACTATGGTACAAAAATGTGAATTTCCGCTTTTTGAAGCAGCTCTGACTTTCTGAGCACCTGTCATGTTTCCTGAGGTTCTACAATGCCCAGACAGTACAAACACCCCACAAATGACCCCATTTCGGAAAGTAGACACCCTAAGGTACTCGCTGATGGGCATAGTGAGTTCATAGAATTTTTTATTTTTTGTCACAAGTTAGTGGAAAATGATGATTTTTTTTTTTTTCTTACAAAGTCTCATATTCCACTAACTTGTGACAAAAAATAAAAACTTCCATGAACTCACTATGCCCATCAGCGAATATCTTGGGGTGTCTTCTTTCCAAAATGGGGTCACTTGTGGGGTAGTTATACTGCCCTGGCATTCTAGGGGCCCAAATGTGTGGTAAGGAGTTTGAAATCAAATTCTGTAAAAAATGGCTGGTGAAATCCGAAAGGTGCTCTTTGGAATGTGGGCCCCTTTGCCCACCTAGGCTGCAAAAAAGTGTCACACATGTGGTATCTCCGTATTCAGGAGAAGTTGGGGAATGTGTTTTGGGGTGTCATTTTACATATACCCATGCTGGGTGAGAGAAATATCTTGGCAAAAGACAACTTTGTATAAAAAAATGGGAAAAGTTGTCTTTTGCCAAGATATTTCTCTCACCCAGCATGGGTATATGTAAAATGACACCCCAAAACACATTCCCCAACTTCTCCTGAATACGGAGATACCAGATGTGTGACACTTTTTTGCAGCCTAGGTGGGCAAAGGGGCCCACATTCCAAAGAGCACCTTTCGGATTTCACTGGTCATTTTTTACAGAATTTGATTTCAAACTCCTTACCACACATTTGGGCCCCTAGAATGCCAGGGCAGTATAACTACCCCACAAGTGACCCCATTTTGGAAAGAAGACACCCCAAGGTATTCGCTGATGGGCATAGTGAGTTCATGGAAGTTTTTATTTTCTGTCACAAGTTAGTGGAATATGAGACTTTGTAAGAAAAAAAAATAAAAATCATCATTTTCCACTAACTTGTAACAAAAAATAAAAAATTCTAGGAACTCGCCATGCCCTTCACGGAATACCTTGGGGTGTCTTCTTTCCAAAATGGGGTCACTTGTGGGGTAGTTATACTGCCCTGGCATTCTAGCGTCCCAAATGTGTGGTAAGGAGTTTGAAATCAAATTCTGTAAAAAATGGCCGGTGAAATCCGAAAGGTGCTCTTTGGAATATGGGCCCCTTTGCCCACCTAGGCTGCAAAAAAGTGTCACACATGTGGTATCTCCGTATTCAGGAGAAGTTGGGGAATGTGTTTTGGGGTGTCATTTTACATATACCCATGCTGGGTGAGAGAAATATCTTGGCAAAAGACAACTTTTCCCATTTTTTTTTATACAAAGTTGGCATTTGACCAAGATATTTCTCTCACCCAGCATGGGTATATGTAAAATGACACCCCAAAACACATTCCCCAACTTCTCCTGAGTACGGCGATACCAGATGTGTGACACTTTTTTGCAGCCTAGATGCGCAAAGGTGCCCAAATTCCTTTTAGGAGGGCATTTTTAAACATTTGGATACCAGACTTCTTCTCACGCTTTGGGGCCCCTAAAATGCTAGGGCAGTATAAATACCCCACATGTGACCCCATTTTGGAAAGAAGACACCCCAAGGTATTCAATGAGGGGCATGGCGAGTTCATAGAATTTTATTTTTTTTGGCACAAGTTAGCGGAAATTGATATTTTTTATTTTTTTCTCACAAAGTCTCCCTTTCCGCTAACTTGGGACAAAAATTTCAATCTTTCATGGACTCAATATGCCCCTCACGGAATACCTTGGGGTGTCTTCTTTCCGAAATGGGGTCACATGTGGGGTATTTATACTGCCCTGGCATTCTAGGGGCCCTAAAGCGTGAGAAGAAGTCTGGAATATAAATGTCAAAAAAAATTTACGCATTTGGATTCCGTGAGGGGTATGGTGAGTTCATGTGAGATTTTATTTTTTGACACAAGTTAGTGGAATATGAGACTTTGTAAGAAAAAAAATAATAATTTCCGCTAACTTGGGCCAAAAAAATGTCTGAATGGAGCCTTACAGGGGGGTGATCAATGACAGGGGGGTGATCAATGACAGGGGGGTGATCAGGGAGTCTATATGGGGTGATCACCCCCCTGTCATTGATCACCCCCCTATAAGGCTCCATTCAGATGTCCGTATGTGTTTTGCGGATCCGATCCATGTATCAGTGGATCCGTAAAAATCATACGGACATCTGAATGCAGCCTGACAGGGGGGTGATCAATGACAGGGGGGTGATCAATGAAAGGGGGGTGATCAATGACAGGGGGGTGATCAGGGAGTCTATATGGGGTGATCACCTCCGTCATTGATCACTCCTCTGTAAGGCTCCATTCAGACGTCCGTAGGTGTTTTGTGGATCCGATCCATCTATCAGTGTATCCGTAAAATTCATACGGACGTCTGAATGCAGCTTTACAGGGGGGTGATCAATGACAGGGGGGTGATCAGGGAGTCTATATGGGGTGATCACCAAAGTCATTGATCACTCCCCTGTAAGGCTCCATTCAGACGTCCGTATGTGTTTTGCGGATCCGATCCATCTATCAGTGGATCCGTAAAATTCATACGGACCTCTGAATGGAGCCTTACAGGGGGTTATCAATGACAGGGGGGTGATCAGGGAGTCTATATGGCGTGATCACCTCCGTCATTGATCACTCCCCTGTAAGGTTCCATTCAGATGTCCATATGTGTTTTGCGGATCCGATCCATCTATCAGTGGATCCGTAAAATTCATACGGACCTCTGAATGGAGCCTTACAGGGGTTATCAATGACAGGGGGGTGATCAATGACAGGGGGGTGATCAGGGAGTCTATATGGGGTGATCTGGGGTGATCAGGGGTGAATAAGGGGTTAATAAGTGACGGGGGGGGAGTAGTGTAGTGTAGTGGTGGTTGGTGCTACTTTACTGAGCTACCTGTGTCCTCTGGTGGTCGATCCAAACAAAGGGGACCACCAGAGGACCAGGTAGCAGGTATATTAGACGCTGTTATCATAACAGCATCTAAAATACCTGTTAGGGGTTAAAAAAATCACATCTCCAGCCTGCCAGCGAACGATCGCCGCTGGCAGGCTGGAGATCGACTCTCTTACCTTCCGTTCCTGTGAGCGCGCGCGCCCGTGTGCGCGCGTTCACAGGAAATCTTGCGTCTCGCGAGATGACGCACGGATGCGTCCAGGAGGAATGATTCAACCACCTTCCGGACGCATCCGTGCGTTAGGCGGTCGGGAGGTGGTTAATCCATAAAGTCGAGTTCCTATAGAAGCACAGAAAAGCATAGTAAATATGTGGTTGGAAACCAACTGTTTCAGATTGATAGACAAAACCTGTGGGGTAAAATATCTGCCCATTAACGGCATATCCATATCAAAAATGTCACATCCGAAAAGAGCGGAGCTCGCCTACTAAAGTGAAAGGAGAGAGCAGCCCAACGTCGGCCACTTCCCCCTTTCCTGGCTGTGTGTGACAGGGTCCCTTTCTTGGAAATTTTGGACATTTTACTGCAGATTTTGCTGACATTCCACAGTGGATTTCGGTGCGGATTTACCAAAGATCTAACCCTACGCATTGCAAACGGTGAAATATACAGTGGAAATCTGTAGCATAAATTGAACCAATCAGATTCTATCTTTTATTTTGGACAGCCCCTTTGGAAAATGAAATGAGGAATCTGATTGGTTGCTATGGGCAACTAAGCCAGTTCTACTTTACACCAGTTTGATAAATGACACCCTTAATTCTTCTCTGTACCAATCCTGATTCCTATTCATTTTGAATGTGTACTCTTTGTGGAAGCTTCCATGCTGATTGTTTTTAGATGAGGTATTGGTCATTTCAAAGACAATGTATAAGAAACTGGTTATACTAAAATCTTGTTAATGTGATAGTTTGGTCGATCGCTACTTATTGGCACCAAAAGAAAAGTCCACTGGAATCTGTGTAAATTCAGATGTAGCAAATGGACTTGAGGGCATGGGTGTGCATATTACACCTCAAATCTGTCATTACACTCCCTAACTTACTATTGTTAGGGCAGCTTTTAAATGCCATAGTGATTAGGGGCCTTTCTAGTGACAAGTATATTGTAGAGTCTCTAGTCAGTCAAGAAAGGGTTAATTCTTGGGACCACTGTGGCTGTCTTCACAGTTAAAGTGCATGAGGTAGGTATCAATAATAAGCCCCTGTAGTAACTATGGCAACTGTGCTGCTGATGTCATAGATGCATAGGTCTATGACATAAAGAACCCACAGATGAAGGTCCCATAACAGGAGGACAAACGGCCATTTGCAGAGCAATGCTTGATGTGTCTGGAGACCTGGAGCTTCACCATCTGTAGAGGGAGGAAGGGGACGCCCGCCTAACCAGCCAGATCAAGTCCAAAAAGTTGACAGGTATGCTGACATGTGAATTAGGCTTACAGGGGTTGTCTCACTTCAGCAAGTGGCATTTCTTATGTAGAGAAAGTAAATACAAGGCACTTACTAATGTAGTGTGATTCACCATATTACCTCCTTTGCTGGCTAGATTCATTTTTCCATTACATTATACACTGCTAGTTTCCATGGTTACGACCACCCTACAATCCATCAGTGGTGGTGGTCGTGCTCGCACACTATAGGAAAAAGCACTAGCCTATGTTGGGTCTTACGGTACCAACTACCAAATATGTAGGTCAGCACTTTTTCCTATAGTGTGCAAGCACGGCCACCACTGATGGATTTCAGGGTGGTCATAACCATGGAAAAGAGCAGTGTATAATGTGAAATGTGGAAAAATGAGTCCAGCCAAACGAAGCAATATGGATAATGACAATAAATTAGTAAGTGGTTTGTACTAACTTCCTCTACATAATAAATGCTATTTGCTGAAGTGAGACAACCCCTTTAAGATGACCGTGGTCAGGCCGGGAAATACAAAGAAAAAAGTATACTATTAGACTCTGCCATAGGTGCTATTACACTTCTGCACATGTCTGACCTGGAGGCCTTTGTTAATGGCACTACACAATTTTGTTGCAACGTGCTGACATAGGAAGCCCCTTTCGTCTCTTAAACTCCTTAGATGCTACGTTGCTATGGTTTGCAGCATCCAAGGCATTAAACAGCCAGGCCTGGAGCCTGGTTTTCAGTCAAAACTGGCCTCCCACAGCGACCACACAGGAAGAACTTCTGCTATTATGTCAATTGGCTGGAACTACATAGTTCCCATGATGTATTAAAATGTCACAGGGTGAGAAGGGGTTAACAAGTTATGGTAAGGTCTAGTTCACACAAACGTTTTTTTTGCGAGTGTACGGGCCGTTTTTTTGTGTTCCGTATACGGTCCGTATACGGAACCATTCATTTCAATGGCTCCGCATTAAAAACGGAATGTGTTCCGTAAGCATTCCGTTTCCGTATTTTCATTTTTCCGTTCCTTTCAAAGATAGAACATGTCCTATATTTGGCCACAAATCACGTTCCGTGGCTCCATTCAAGTCAATGGGTCCGCAAAGAAAACAGAACACATACGGAAATGCATCCGTATGTCTTCCGTATCCGTTCCGTTTTTGCTGAACCATCTATTGAAAATGTTATGCCCAGCCCAATTTTTTCTATGTAATTACTGTATACTGTACATGGCATACGGAAAAACGGAACGTAAAAACGGAAAGGAAACGGAAACACAACGGAACTCAAAAACGGAACAACGGATCTGTGAAAAACGGACCGCAAAAAACTATGAAAGCCATACGTTCGTGTGAACTAGGCCTAAGGCTGTATTCACACCTGTGTTGTGTTTTCTGTCATATGAAAAGGTAACCAGTACATTGCTGCCACCTAGTGGAGGTGTGAAATACATTTTAGTTACAAAGGAAAAAACTGCCCCATTTCCACACTGGAGAAATGCATCTACTGTAGCTACTAATTAGTGGAAATTACACAAGGCCATTGAGCCTTTCAGTGCAATCTTTTCAGGGAGCTGATCCCTAACATGCTGAATCGACATGTCTGAATTCTATTACCGTACAATCCTAAATGCTCTGAGCTCTATAAAACCTCATTCACACCTCAGTGTTCCACGTATGTGCGCTGTACATGTTCTCCACGGACAGCTCACGTCCTCATTCATTTTAATGTGTGTATTCACACATCAGAGTTTTAGCACGGTCTGTGGGTCTGTGTTTTCTGCACGGATAAATGCTCTACTTTGTCCGTGTTTACGGATCCATCATGCCCATTATAGTCTATGTATCTGTGAAAACCACGAATGCGACACGGATCCAACAGGGTTTCAGGGATCATTAGGAAGAGATGCTTTGAAAATTATTTTTCAGCTGTGCAGTGTCAGTGAAACATGGATGACACACGGACAGCAAAATATGCACACACGGACCACACATGGATCCTTCACAGATATCTTCATGGAGGCATCACTGACCTCTTTTTCACAGATTTAAGCACGGATGTGTAAATGAGGCTTAAGGCACACTGTCAGTTTTTCGTGGCCATTTTCCAACCATTTGTGCATCCATTTTTTGTCTGTCTGTCCGTCTTTAATGCCCGTTTTGCATCTGTTATTCACGGCTGTTAAAAATGGCTTTTTTCTTTTAAACAAAGATCCCAACCCCTGCAGTGCCCTCAGTGTACATAATACCCCCCAGCAGTAATAATGTCCCCCATAGTGGCCCCCAGCAGTAATAATATCCCCCATAGTGCCCCCCGGCAGAAATAATGTCTCCCATAGTGGCCATTAGCAGTACTAATGTTCCCCATGGTGGCCCATAATGTTTGCCACAGTGACCCCTGCAGTAATAATGCCCCATAGAAAAAATATATATACTCACCTCATCCTCTTGCTCCTCTATTGAATGAAAAGGACCTGCCGAAGGACCGGCGCTCAGCGTGATGACGTCATCGCACGCTCCCAGCGCGACAGAACCTCTTTAATCAAAAGAGGAGTTACTGTCTCTTTGTGTGCAAGTGGATGAGGTGAGTATCACAAAATATGCAATGGGCGGCCGAGCCACAGGGCCCTCTATGTCGCGTCCCAGGTGTAGGAACGGCCGAGTGGTATAGGGTGGCCTAAAATGTCCCTTTATGTGAGGTGTGAGTGTCACGGTGCTCCTACCTGGATACGGCTGGACCAAAGGCGTTGGCTACGAAGCAAACAAATAGGGGGAATAGTTGAGGGATAAAAGAATTACTTGAGTCCAGATCTTGAGATGCAGTTCCAACTTTGTCTTGGTCCCAGCAGGCTTTAGCATTAAGACTTTGGCAGGGAAACTCATCACTGCTACATTTGTTGCTTTCTGGCTCTGCTGTACTATCAGGCTGGCTGTATAACTTTGCTTCTTCTTTATGCTGCACAACACTTAGTAGTCTGACTATGTTTGGCAAGGAAATACTCCTCCTGGCTCCTGAGGCTTCAAGCTTTGGCCTCCATGTCCAGCAGAGCTAAGGGTGCTCTGGATGGCTTGGCTTGGGCATGTTCAGGAGAGACGTGCCCAGCACACCCTCCCTTGGCAGGGGGTAAGCTGGAACTGACTCTCACTAATCCCCACCCTTCCTGCAGGAAGTGGGACTGGCCCACTCCTCCATCGAGGGGGGATAGAATGGAATGGAAAGCTCCATTCTACCTAACTATAGCTCTGCCGTATTTGATGCCACCTGCTGGTAAACCAGGCAAATTGCATTTAAACACAACAGTTGCAAATATTAGAAATGCACAGTGTAGTGGACCTGAAATAAATACACAAGATGACATGATATTAGCACATTAGAGATAGTAGCGGCGTGAAGAAGTGGTAATGCCACTCTGGGGCGTTACATATACACTGCTCGTTACCATGGTTATGACCACCCTGTAATCCTCTCTGGTGACCAGGACTGTGGAAACTCACATAGGCTGGTGCTTTCTCCTATAGTGTGCAAGCAGGGCCACCACTGATGGTTTACAGGGTGGTCGTAACCATGGGAAAAAGCAGTGTATAATGTGATGGAAAAATGAATCCAGACAGCAAAGGAATTGAAGTTGAATGGGTCTCGATTCATCATGGCCACCGCACGGACATTGCCCGTGCATTAGGGACCGCAAATTGCAGTCCCCAATGCACGGAACGACCGAACAATGGACGTGTGCATGAGGCCTAAGGCTGAGTTCACATGTATTTTAAGCATCTGTTATGCACATGTTGCCTTCGTTTTAGCCATTTCCGTTATTTTAGACTTCAAAAAATGTAGGAATTTTTTCCCTCTAAAATAACGGATCCCAGACGGAAATGGCTAAAAAGGATGCAACACTTGCATAACTGAGCATAACGGATGCTTAAAATACAGAAGAACGGAAAGCTAAACGGTGATGTGAACCTGGCCTAACAGGCACTCCAGCACTAAGACCCCGTTGGAGATTGCCACTACTTAAAAAAAATCAAGATTATTGGATTTCATTAACACTTGACATAAGTGCAGGAATTCATCAAGATTAGTATTTGAAAAGAAAAAGTGATTAGGAAGGTAACTCTGATGTTGACATCACCATGGCAACTGCAGTAAACAGCTGTTGGTCAGCTTGAATCTAAAAATCATCAGTTGGCTCCTTGGGAGATGAAACTGATTTTATGGTTAGTGATGAATTTCGGAGACACCCGGAGGAGCTGCTTTTACGCCCACTGCTCACGGTGGGATTTCTGGCGTAAGATACTGAGATATATCTAACTGTTATATTCAGGTGCGGGATATCTCCGTATAAAACTGGTGTGTTTTTAGTAAGCTACAATAAATACAATAAAACAGGGAAAGATGTTTAGCGTTTTCCCTAAATTTGAACGGTTTATTATGTGTCTAGGGAAAATAGGACTTTTGGTCAGGTCTACAACACTTGTGGTGAAGTTACCTAAAGAACGGTGAAGTATAAAGAATGGCAGACACTGCAGATGATTGCATTAGGACCTTATTGGCACAGTCAGTGTTTGGTCGGTGATTTCCATTAGTGATTTTGAGCCAAAACCAAGTGCGGGTTCAAAACACAGAACAGGCGCAGATCTTTCTCTTCTACCTTATGTCTGTGTAGGATCCACTCCTGGTTTTGGCTCACAATCACTGATGGAAATCACTGACCAAACACTGACTGTGTGAATGAAGACTTAAAATGTGAAAATTCTTGGCGTCTTTAAACTCATCTCATGTAGTTGCCTGTAAGTTAGGTTCTTCATATGCATTGCGGCTTTAGGCCTCATGCACACGACCTTTGTTATAGGTATTTATATTGCCGGCGCCCGTTCCGCAAATTGCGTAAGGCAACATGGGCGGCTTCCGTTTTTTGCGGATCCGCGGTTTGAGGACCGCCAAAAACGGCACGGTCGTGTGCATGAGGCCTTAGCTTGTGAAACCAGCTTTTTTGGATTGAACCCTTAAATGCAAATCTTGCTCTATTACTACAGGCACAGTCATATAAATATCGGAAAAAACCCTCCCAAAAAGGGTAATTTTTTATTCAGATAGTTGGTTGGGCTGGTATGAGTTAATTTGCATTCTCGAAAAATATATAGAAAAAGTACAGCGGCTCACCTCCTCTCTATACGGAAATGGTGCTCACCCCCATGTCCCACCCTCAGGACCAAGTGGGAAATAGAATGTATACAACAGGTATGGGGGGGCACACTACAAAAGGGAACACCAAGCAATATATTAGTAGTACACTTTATTGTGTCAATCTATTCCACTGTGTTGTGGTAAAATATTAAGAACATACCCCTAAAATACAAATAAAATATAGACCATATACAAATCTATAAAATGCACACAAGGGAATGACACGATATAAATACAATTCAAATAGCAGGGAATGACACGATAATACTGTCCACAGCCGTAATAATGTCCGGTAAGTATCCAAATGCAGTGGATAGTTATTACTAGGTGACCCCCAGTGACAATCTTAGCCTGTGGGGCCCAATAACTTGCTAGGTATGGCCTACGATAATCGGCTCAGTATCGCTGCCTTCCACAATAACTGAACGTAATGTCTCTGCTCAAGCTGAGCTCGGTCTTACCGGTCTTCACTGCTAGTCCTGCAGCGGTGGTATGGTAGGCCGCACACCCGCAGCGTCCCACGTGGTGTGCTTCCGCCTACACGTAGCGTCCCACGTGACCGGGTATCCAAGGAGACCGGATGCTTTACTTGTGTGACGTCAGTATTGTGCGACAGCTTTCGCAGCGGCGCTGCTTAGTCCACTTTATCTTCCTTTCTTTGCCGGCTTTATTTTCTTTAGTTTGCGGTGGATCAACGCTCACTCTAACAACCGCCAGACGCGTTTCGGGGTCCCTCGCCCCTTCCTCAGTGGCCTACTGAGTGAACGGATCCTCACTCTTTATAAATGGTTAACTCCACCCCCATCTTATAATTGACGGAGTGGATTCACCCTTGTGCGGTGGTTCATCTGTGCATTTCTATTTGTACATATTCAACAATTCATTACATAAAAGTCTAAAACAATAAATATCTTTATATATATCTCATTAAAATCTAAGTAATTGGAGAGGACTACTAAAACAAGTGGAGAGAACTATTAAAGTAACACACAGATTGTCAAAAAACGCACACAAACCGCATTGAGCTGCATGCGTTTTCTATTGCGTTTTGTGACCAATTATGGGTCAATTGCCTAGGAAGTCATTCTGTTGTTGTTGTAGCTTGTTGTAGATTAAGAGAAACCATCCAGCAGGGAGGGGAGATCACAGTGTCGATAAACGACCAAACTGCGATGTCCCATCCCTACCGGACAAAACGCAATAGAAAACGCATGCAGCTCAATGCGGTTTGTGTGCGTTTTTTGACAATCTGTGTGTTACTTTAATAGTTCTCTCCACTTGTTTTAGTAGTCCTCTCCAATTACTTAGATTTTAATGAGATATATATAAAGATATTTATTGTTTTAGACTTTTATGTAATGAATTGTTGAATATGTACAAATAGAAATGCACAGATGAACCACCGCACAAGGGTGAATCCACTCCGTCAATTATAAGATGGGGGTGGAGTTAACCATTTATAAAGAGTGAGGATCCGTTCACTCAGTAGGCCACTGAGGAAGGGGTGAGGGACCCCGAAACGCGTCTGGCGGTTGTTAGAGTGAGCGTTGATCCACCGCAAACTAAAGAAAATAAAGCCGGCAAAGAAAGGAAGATAAAGTGGACTAAGCAGCGCCGCTGCGAAAGCTGTCGCACAATACTGACGTCACACAAGTAAAGCATCCGGTCTCCTTGGATACCCGGTCACGTGGGACGCTACGTGTAGGTGGAAGCACACCACGTGGGACGCTGCGGGTGTGCGGCCTACCATACCACCGCTGCAGGACTAGCAGTGAAGACCGGTAAGACCGAGCTCAGCTTGAGCAGAGACATTACGTTCAGTTATTGTGGAAGGCAGCGATACTGAGCCGATTATCGTAGGCCATACCTAGCAAGTTATTGGGCCCCACAGGCTAAGATTGTCACTGGGGGTCACCTAGTAATAACTATCCACTGCATTTGGATACTTACCGGACATTATTACGGCTGTGGACAGTATTATCGTGTCATTCCCTGCTATTTGAATTGTATTTATATCGTGTCATTCCCTTGTGTGCATTTTATAGATTTGTATATGGTCTATATTTTATTTGTATTTTAGGGGTATGTTCTTAATATTTTACCACAACACAGTGGAATAGATTGACACAATAAAGTGTACTACTAATATATTGCTTGGTGTTCCCTTTTGTAGTGTTCCCACCCATACCTGTTGTATAATTTGCATTCTCCCCTCCAAGCCTTAGGGTGCCTGTACACAGGTGTAGTGTAAGGTGCAGAAAATCAGCACAAATTTCTGTACGGATTTCTGTGCGCTTCTGCAACAAAAACCGCATGAGCAGAGCGGGCGCGATATCCGCCAGGTGCCTTCTGTTTTAAACAGCAGGCACCTGGGACTAATGTAATCGTAATGACCAAGAATAAAAATAATAGGTCAGTTTTAATGCATAGGAAACGGTGTTAAAAAAACTAATATAAATGTTGCAGAATTGTTTATTTTTTTATAATTCCACCTCATTTGAAATTTGTTTCCGCTTCCCATTCACATTGTATGCAACTATAAATGGCGCCATTAGAAAGTACATCTTGTACTGCAAAAGACAAGCCCTGATACGGCCATGTGAATAAAAAATATAAATATGCTTGATACTTTTATAACCCAAATTGCCCAAATTGCTGTTGCAGAGATATCTTAATTAATATGCTAATTAGGGTCACGGTGCACGATTTGGGAATACTTTTTATACTTCTTTTTGCAACCCTTTAAGAATCTCCATTGGGCTGAGACTACATGTACATTTTTTATGTGACGACATCAACAAACTCACAGAAAATGACAGAATGTTGGAAATGAGTGAGTATCAGAAGTTGCTGTTGTCCAGTTCACTTAGCAAATGAAAGGTGAGGTGTGACAAGTTACAATGGACATCGGGGTCACTCGTTGTTTGATACAAGGTTGAGACACGGGGTCCATCCTGATAGACAGTATGTGTTAAAGAGTCCAACAACTGCTCCAATATTTATGTCATGTTTTCTTTTTAATTCAGACACAATTTTCAGTCTCCGCAGTCTTCACAGAGAACCTTCTCACGGACCACAGGATAGGATAAGTGTTGCCTTTATGTTGTGTATATAGGACAGGTATAATCTTTATAGTTAGTCTGTATATAGGGTAAGTGTATATAGCGTATGAATAAGGTGTAGTGTAATAGTGTGTATATAGGATAACCGTAGTGTATATAGCGCTGTACAAGTGTAATCTATATATTGTCTGTATATAGTGTAAGTGTAGTGTATATAGTGTATGTATAGGGTATGTGTAGTTAATATAGTGTGTACACACGGTAAGTGTAGTGAATAGAGTGTATTTGTAATGTAAGTGTAGTCTACATACTGTGTACATAGGATACGTAAAATCTATATAGTGTGCTTATAGGATAAGCGTAATATATTTAATGTCTGCATATAAGGTAAGTGTAGTATATTTAGCGTTTATATAGAATAAGCAATATATATAGTGTCTGCATATAGGATAAATGTAGTGTATATAGTTTATATATAGGGTAAGTGTACTGTATATAGCATATATATAGTGTAGTCTATATATAGGATAACTGTAGTTTTTAAGTTTTATATATAAGATAAGTGTAATCTTTATAGTTAGTCTGTATATTGGGTATGTGTAGAGTATATAGTGTATGTATAGTATATATAGTGTTTTTATAGGCTAAGTGTTGTGTAATTTATACAGTGCCTGTATAGTGGCTAAGTGTAATATATATATATATATATATATATATTGTAGGTATATGGGATATATAGTCTATATGGTGTGTACATACGGTAAGTGTAGTGCATATAGTGTGCATATATGATAGTTATTCTATATAGTGTCTGTATATAGGGTAAGTGTAGTGTATATATGTTATATATGTAGGGTAAATGTAATGTATATATTGTATGTATAGAATAAGTGTAATTTATATAGGTTCTGTATATATAAGTGTAATCTATTTAATGTCTGTATATAAGGTAAGTGTAGTATATATAGTGTTTATATAGGATAAACAATTTATATAGTGTCTGCATATAGGATAAACATAGTGTATATAGTTTATGTATAGGGTAAGTGTATTGTATATAGTATATCTGCATAGTGTAGTCTATGTAGTATGTATATAGCATAAATGTAGTATTTATAATTTGTATATATGATAAGTGTAATCTTTATAACTAGTCTGTATATTAGGTATGTGTAGAGTATATTGTAAATGTATAGTGTATATAGTGTTTGTACAGGGTAAGTGTTGTTTAATTTTTATATTATCTGTATATAGGGTATGTGTAGTATATATATATATATATATATATAATATGTGGGGTAAGTGCAATGTATATATTGTATGTATAGGATATGTGTAATTTATATAGTTTCTGTATATGGGGTAAGTTTAGTGTATATAGTGTATGTATATGATGTGTAGTCATTATAGCGTTACATATGGTAAGTGTAGTGTATATATAGTGTGTATATAGGATAATTTATCTATAAAGTGCCTGTATATAGGGTAAGTGTAGCATATATAGTGATTATATAGTCTATATAGTGTGTGTATAGGGTAAGTGTAGTGTATATAGTGAATGTGTAAGGCAAGTGTAGTCTAAATATTGTGTACATAGAATAGGTGTAATCTCTATAGTGTGCTTATAGGATAAGAGTAATATATTTAATGTCTGTAAAAAAGGTAAGTGTAGTGTATATAGCGTGTATATAGGATAAGCAATCTATATAGTGTCAGCATATAGGATTCATGTACTGTATATAGCATATGTATAGTGTAGTCTTTGTAGTGTGTATACAAGTGTAATCTTTATAGTTAGTCTGTATATTGAGGATGTGTAGAGTATATAGTGTATATATAGTGTATGTAGTGCTTGTATAAGGTAAGTGCTGTCAATATTGTGTGTATGGGGTTTGTGTACAGTATATAGTGTATGTATAAGTAAAGTATAATGTATATAGTGTACATTTAGGGTACATGTACTCTATGTAATGTATGTATAGAGTAATAATAGTCTAGTGTATATTTACGGTAAGTGTAATCTATATAGTATATATATCAGGTAAGTGTAATGTAATATATATATATATATATATATATATATATACACTGTGCATACACAGGATAAGTGTAGTCTATATAGTGTATGTGT
The DNA here is from genome assembly GCF_905171765.1 of Bufo bufo. Taxonomy (NCBI): domain Eukaryota; kingdom Metazoa; phylum Chordata; class Amphibia; order Anura; family Bufonidae; genus Bufo; species Bufo bufo. The sequence goes on from NC_053393.1 coordinate 221,479,292, forward strand.
ATGTATAGGATAAGTGTAATTTTTATAGTGTCTGTATATGCGGTAAGTGTAGTGTGTATAGTGTATGTATATGATATGTGTAGTTAATATAATGTGAGCATACGGTAAGTGTAGTGCATATAATGTGTATATATGATAATTAATCTACATAGTGTATGTGTAGAGTATATAGTAAATGTATAGTGTATATAGTGTTTGCACAGGGTAAGTGTTGTTTAATTTATATATTATCTGTATATAGGGTATGTGTAGTGTGTATATATATATATATATATATATTTATTATGTGGGGTAAGTGTAATGTATATATTGTATGTATAGGATAAGTGTAATTTATATAGTTTCTGTATATAGGGTAAAATTAGTGTATATAGTGTATGTATTTAACATGTGTAGTCATTATAGTGTTACATACAGTATGTGTAGTTTATATAGTGTGTGTGTATATATAGGATAATTAATCTATAAAGTGCCTGTATATAGGGTAAGTGTAGTATATTAAGTGTATATATAGTGTATATAGTGTGTGTATAGGGTAAGTGTAGTGTATACAGTTTATGTGTAAGGTAAGTGTAGTCTAGTTTATTTAATGTCTGTAAAAAAGGTAAGTGTAGTGTATATAGCGTGTATATAGGATAAGCAATCTATATAGTGTCAGCATATAGGATTCATGTACTGTATATAGCATATGTATAGTGTAGTCTTTGTAGTGTGTATACAAGTGTAATATTTATAGTTTGTCTGTATATTGAGTATGTGTAGAGTATATAGTGTATATATAGTGTATGTAGTGCTTGTATAAGGTAAGTGCTGTCAATATTGTGTGTATGGGGTTTGTGTACAGTATATAGTGTATGTATAAGAAAAGTATAATGTATATAGTGTACATTTAGGGTACATGTACTCTATGTAATGAATGTATAGAGTAATAATAGTCTAGAGTATATTTACGGTAAGTGTAATCTATATAGTATATATATCAGGTAAGTGTAATGTAATATAAATATATATATATATATATATATATACTGTGTATACACAAGATAAGTGTAGTCTATATAGTGTATGTATAGGATAAGTGTAATTTTTATAGTGTCTGTATATGCGGTAAGTGTAGTGTGTATAGTGTATGTATATGATATGTGTAGTTAATATAATGTGAGCATACGGTAAGTGTAGTGCATATAATGTGTATATATGATAATTAATCTACATAGTGTATGTGTAGAGTATATAGTAAATGTATAGAGTATATAGTGTTTGCACAGGGTAAGTGTTGTTTAATTTATATATTATCTGTATATAGGGTATGTGTAGTGTGTGTGTATATATATATATATATATTTATTATGTGGGGTAAGTGTAATGTATATATTGTATGTATAGGATAAGTGTAATTTATATAGTTTCTGTATATGGGGTAAAATTAGTGTATATAGTGTATGTATTTAACATGTGTAGTCATTATAGTGTTACATACAGTATGTGTAGTTTATATAGTGTGTGTGTATATATAGGATAATTAATCTATAAAGTGCCTGTATATAGGGTAAGTGTAGTATATTAAGTGTATATATAGTGTATATAGTGTGTGTATAGGGTAAGTGTAGTGTATACAGTTTATGTGTAAGGTAAGTGTAGTCTAATCTATTTAATGTCTGTAAAAAATGTAAGTGTAGTGTATATAGTGTGTATATAGGATAAGTAATCTATATAGTGTCAGCATATAGGATTAATGTAGTGTATATAGTATATGTATAGTGTAGTCTCTGTAGTGTGTATATAGGTGTAATCTTTATACTTAGTCTGTATATTGAGTATGTGTAGAGTATATAGTGTATATATCGTGTATATAGTGCTTGTATAGGGTGAGTGTCGTCAATATTGTATGTATAGGGTATGTGTACAGTATATAGTGTATGTTTAAGGCAAGTATATTGTATATAGTGTATATTTAGGGTACATGCACTCTATGTAATGTATATATTGTAATAATAGTCTAGTGTATATTTACGGTAAGTGTAGTCTATATAGTATGTATATCAGGTAAGTGTAATGTAGTATATATATACTGTGCATACACAGGGTAAGTGTGGTGTATATAGTGTATGTGAAAGGTAAGTGTAGTATATGTATAGGGTAAATGTATGCAGTGTGTATATAGGATCAGTGTAATTTATATAGTGTCTGTATATAGGTCAAGTGTAGTGTATATAGTGTATGATATCACTTCCTGCGTGATATACATAAAATGTTACACAGTAATGGGAGAAAAGTTCTGTTCTAAATTTTACATTTTAGAAAAATCAAAGCTTGGCCTCCGCCACATAATGCACCAAAAACAAAAAAGCTTTTCTTCTGCAGTGACTGACTATACAAACATTGCATGGTGTACCAGTTGCAATCAATATTGTTATAACATTACATGGGTTGAATTCTATTTCATATATTAAATTCACATCTGTTTTGTTAGCCCTTTTGCAGTGCTTAATCCCTCCTTGTTTAGGTGGGTCCCTACACTAACACGTTATACATATAACAGGATATATTGAGTGTAACTGGTGTTATCACTTGCAGTGTGCTTTTACATTATTTTATATACAGTAGTCAGTTGTTATAGAGAAAGACCAATATACTGCTTATCAGTTTGGCTTTTCAAATTAATAGTGTAAATCATGTTATTAAAAAAAAAAGAGTCTTAGTGTAGGGACCTATCTGAATGAGGTCGCCTTGACGTGGCAGATGGGCTCACACAATGTCATCAGATTGTGTGCTAAGAACCTCATATTTTTAAAAGTGTGGGTGACAAGATTCTTCTGAGAGTTTTTGAGCTTCCATATCTTAAGGAATTAATCAGTTGTCCCTCTTGAAGCATAGATACGTTCATAGAGATAGATGGCATCATTTATTTTTATTAAGGCTACACCATGAGTGGGCAGCACGGTGGCTCACTGGTTGGCACTGGTGCCTTGCAGTGCTGGGGTCCTAGGTTCGAATCTGACCAATAGCAACATCTGCATGGAGTTTGTATGTTCTCCCTGTGCTTGTGTGGGTTTCCTCCAGTTTCCTCCTACACTTCAAAGACATACTGATAGGGAACTTAGATTGTGACCCCCATTAAGGACAGTTGGATGCTAATGTCTGTAAAGAGCTGCGGTATATAGCAGCGCTATATAAATGCATAAAATAAATAAATACATTTGGTCTGGACACCTTGGGAGACTTTTTGAAGAGTATGGGTTTCTACTGTAAAATACCAGAAATGCATTTTCATTCAGACATAAGGTGCAGCAAATAATGACTGTTGGGCTCCACGTTTACCCCCTATCTTATATACAGGGTGGCCCACGAAAAAGTAGCCCACCTCCAGCGATAGTATGACAAGATGAATGAGCAAGTGGATTGTTATTTTTTTAATTACCCACAAGTCACAAAAGATACTGAAAGTGGTCCCTATTCCGGTCTATGCATCTTTGGGCACATGGGATTATGTTGGCCGATACTGCTTGCAGCTCTACAGCAGTGATGCTGCAGAAGCAAAAATGTCCTGCTCTTTCCAACAAGATGGGACAACATGCCACACCTCACTGGCATGGATTAATGAACTGTTGATGTAGGAGCAAACTGTGAGCAAGGGGTTTTGGCCACCACGTTCCTCAGACTTGTCCTCATGCAATTTTTATCTGTTGGGAAATTCAAAACAGAAAATGTCCGCTAACAATCCACATCCCTGGATGAACTGAAGGAAAATGTCACAAACACTATCCGCAACATTACAAGTAGTATCAGCCGACATAATCCGACGTGCCCAAAAATGCATAGATATGAATCGGGACCACTTTCTGCATCGTGTGGCATGTGGGTTATTAAAAAAACAATCCACTTGCTCATTCATTTTGTCCTACTATTGCTGGAGACTGTCTACCTTTTCGTGGGCCACCCTGTATTGCCCCTTCTCAACATAGAGATGACCTTTCTATGTGTGTCATTCCTATGCAATGACCTATTTGCGTATATTCTCCTACTAGTGACATCACTGTGTGCATTATTGCTATTTTGTGGCATAACTGTGTAAATTATCTACAATATGTACAATAAAGTCACTTCAACTTTTACATTATCCTTGTGCATCAGGGAGACCATAATAATCATAAAATTCATGTACTGGAATTGCTGCAGAAGGTGGTCATGATAGAGTGGGGCCCAAGTCAATTTTGCTATGAAGCCCCACAGTTACTTACTATGCCCCTGGAATGTACATTACATATAAAGATTCTGCAAGCAGCTACATTCGGTCAGGGAGCTGTCAGAATGGCTAGAGCTGCTGCACAGATTTAGGGGCTCATTTACTATACTGTAATGCTCCTAAATTAGGCTTATTTCAGGCGCAGATGGTGGGTCAATGCTTAGTTGCTGTTTTAGGCGTTGAAAGTGGATGCGCTGAAGTTATGCAGAGGCATGCGCCTCTTCATAACTTCGGCGGATACCCCGCTAGCTACAGGCTTTTATTATGACCGGTGTCTAAAACGCCGGTCCTAATAAATGTGCCTCTTAATTTCAACAGAACTTAAAGACAACCTGTCACCTCACCACCTGGTGGCCAGGACTGTGGGAGTGCACATAGGCCAGTGCCTTTTCCTATATTGTGTAAGCACGACCACCGCTGCTGGATTACAGTGTGGTCGTAACCATGGACAATGTGACTGAAAAATGAATCAAGACAGCAAAGGAGGCAATATGGACAATAACAATACATTAGTAATTGCCTTGTATTAAATTTCTCTACATGATAAATGCCATTTGCTGAAGTGAGACAAGTGTTTTTGCCCAAAGAAAATTTTGTCCTCCTTTTTTTATTTTTTTTATTTAGTTTTGTTTGGATGAATCAATATAAAAGTGTTTTTATGCTTCAGGGTATTAAACATTGATATTTTTAATTTAACATATATATTGCTATATCACATTTTTAATAAGAGGAATTAATGAAATTGCTGGACCAATTGATGGGAGGATCATGAAACCAGCCATGGAATGCCCAGTGTATAGGAGTCGAAGACACTCCTTTGTGAGTCCAGAAGACTGGAAAGCAACAAAATAGTCTCCCATTTGAAAGGCTGACCTTTCTCCCCTGGCAACTAGAGATGAGTGAATTTTGGGGGGGCGTGGTCTGCCAGGCATGTGAGCGGACGTGATCTCTGGAGCTCCTTCACTACCCCGAACTTTTATCCGCCTAACCTAGTAGATTATCGCTGCTATACCGTGGAACCAGCGCTCAGAGCATCGGCAGTACTGTCGGAATAGATTCCGCTACTTGCAGCAACTTTTCAGCGGCTGCCATGTCCAAACGGGGGACCGGGAAAGGAGCCGGCAAGGCCTCACAAGATGGCGCCGGGAGTGCCACGCCGCGGCGTAGGGACCGAGTGGCGGATATGCAGCAGGAGGTAGCAGAGAGGCTGAGTCAATTTGCGCATACACCGGAGCTTCTCAGAGAGAGCTGCGCCTCCGGCACCGTGCACAATGAGTCCTCCTTGATTAGAGCGGGACGGGAGTCTGAGGGGGAAGGATCTGAGGAGGTGATGGGCCTGAAACAGCACCCTAACAGATTCGCAGCCATCCAGGATCAAGATGGAGCTGGGGATTCGGATGCAGCGTATACAGATGTGGAAGAGCACACTATAAAAGACGTTCTCCAAGCCATTTCTAAGTGGGGAAAATCACTTACCATCCTGACTATGCAGGTGGGGGCTATCAAGGAGGACATTTCTATTGTTAGACACGATATCAGGAAGCTGGCAGATCTCACTACGTCCCTGGAAGATCGCATGGGTGATATGGAGGATGAGGTGCACCCGCTTAAAAGAGAAACAGCGGAACATTCTCGTAGGCTTGATATTATCTCTGCCAAACAAGACGACATGGAAAATCGCCTGAGGCGAAATAACGTGCGTTTAGTGGGTGTGCCTGAAAAGGTGGAGGGCCCAAATCCCACCGAGTATTTTGAAAAATGGCTCAAAGATCAGTTTGGAGAGGGCGTACTATCTCCTCTATTTGCCATAGAACGGGCGCACAGAGTTCCGTCGCGGCCATTGCCACCAGGGGCGCCACCAAGACCCGTCCTTATGAAAGTACTACACTACAGGGATAGGGACTCTATTTTACGCAAGGCAAGGGATATGCCTGATCTCTCCATAGATGGTCACAGAGTCTCGCTCTTTCCTGATTTCTCTATGGAGGTCCAGAAAAGGCGTGCCCGCTTCCTGGATGTAAAGCGACGACTGCGGGCACTTGGAGCATCGTACTCAATGCTGTATCCGGCGAAGCTCAGAATAGTGGCTCTTGGAACCACAAGCTTCTTTGAAGACCCGAAAGAGGCATCCAGGTGGCTAGATCGACATGAGCGACAGCTTCGGGCGGAAGGGAACCAAGGCGATTGAGAGGTCCACTTAGAAGAAGGGACATTGCACCCTCTGGAGGGTGAATATGATCTGTGTAGTAATGCAGAGTTAAATCTTGCTGAGTGTTGTTATCCGTTTTACATGTTATATATGGCTTAGTAGGAGGTCCAGCTGATTATGTGCAATACTAGGCTGATAAGCGATACTACCAATGCCTATTTTTTTCAGTTATAATTGGGGTTAGTGCAGGAAGATACCCAGTTTTATACGTTCTAGTTACTTGACAGTTTGTGATTGTACCTGGCGTAATATAGAAGCTCTTGATTTCGCCAGGTATCACGGGTTTGGGAGGCCAGCTCTGCTGATAGATGTTAGGTTTACCCACGGGCCTTAATATTAAGGTGTATTAGTGGGGTCTGTCAGGAGGTGAGACTTCCAGGGTTAATTAGGTAATGGGGGAGGGGTTGTTTAGGGATGGGGCGGGAAGGGGCGAGTTGGGGAAGAGGGGTCCTAGGTCCATAGGTGCGAGCCATGGTTGACAGTTACTGAAGAAATGTGATTTACAGTATCCGATACATGTGTGGGTTCTCATACTTGAATATGGCTAATCCAGTGAATTTCCTGAGTTGGAACGTTAGAGGGGTTAAGGATGCCATCAAAAGGAAGGCAGTAATGGAAATTGTAAAGTCATATCATCCTGTAATCTGTTGTCTGCAGGAGACACATCTCCTTCCGGAGCAATCCCACTTGTTATCTTCTAGATGGGCGTCTTAATGTTATCATTCTACTTACTCCTCATATGCAAGGGGGGTAAGTATTCTGATTCATAGGCAGCTGAGTTTTAGCTGTATAAACAAGAGGATTGATCCGAATGGGGGCTATGTCTTTTTATATGGAAAACTCTTTAATGTGCAATGTATTATCTGTGGGATATATATACCACCGCCATATTCCGCGACTGCCCTTAAAAAACTGATAGCCTTTTTGTCAGACTATCCTGATGTACCTGCACTGATTTTGGGGGACTTTAATAATGTGATCTGTACTGAATGGGATAGGCTGCTGACCTCTGAGGTTCAATCGAGGGGGCAACACCATTTGGGAGACTTCTGGAGGAAGCATCGTTGTTGGATTTCTGGAGGCTGCGCAATCCCTCTGCGCAGCAGTATTCTTGCTGTTCTAGTACTTATCAGACAGTCGAGAATAGATCTAGCACTGGGGAATGAAGCGATGGGGTGCCGTGTCTGTGACATTGAGTATCTACCTAGGAAAATTTCTGATCACTCCCCCATTTTGGTATCTGCTAATTTCCTCACACCTTTGAACAGTGGGAGGCCATTGTGGAAGTTTAACCCGTTCTGGTTGTCAGTGATACCTACGGTTTCAAACATTGGGACGGCGTTGACAGAATTTTTTACCATTAATCTTACGGGAACCTCTTCATTGATAGTGTGGGATGCCATGAAGGCATTTTTGCGGGAAGTACTGATTTGGGGAGGTAACTGAAAAGGTAGCCCTCTATGCTGATGATATGCTTCTATTCCTTGATAACTGGAGCTCCTCCCTTCCGGCAGCCATGAACATCATAAATGGGTTTAGTAGGTGTAACGGACCGTTTCAGCAGACAAGGGGTTAAAATCCGTTTAGGCGATATGCCCCTTTTCTGAGAGACAGGCACAGCTACTGCAGGACACCAACCTCCCGAACTGGATACAAAGTAGCACTCCAAACTGGAACCTCGCGAATAGCTGCTAGCAGACGAACAGGAATCAGCTTACACTCCTGGCAATCAGTCTCTAACAGCATACAGCGGATCCCCCCAATAACGAGACAAGGCTCCGTGTTGAGGGTCAAGCAGTGGTCTGAGGTGCTGGCCCACCCAGCCTGGTTTTTATTACAGTCTTTTCAAATACAGGACCGCCCACATATTCCCTCCCCTTATCCTGAGAGGAAACTCAATTACACATACAGTTAAAACATACTTTCTACCTAACTTTCATAACCCTAAAACCATACATCACATTCACATAAAAATTACATATTCACAATCAATCCATTCGAGGGAACAACATATTACAAAATGGCATGAATCAGACCAGGGGTTGAACAGTTAGTAAAAGTATCTTTTGGGCCCTGGCTGGCAGCATGGCAATCTGGCTCAAGCAGGTTTTACAGAGACAATACATCCCCACAATGCATCATGGTTTCCTCCTCTCTGCCCTGGAGACACCCGAGGCGTAATCCAATTATCTCTCAAGACAAAGAGAAATCACTAATCCACATGTGCAGACAACAGGACAGACATCACCCTTTAAACACACAATGGGACAATGGCACAATAGAAACACACCCAGCATTTTCCTCCCAAGCTGACAAGTTACACTTATTATAAATTGTTACAACTTTGTGAGTTTACATTGGCCATACATATAACTTACATCAATTTAAACAGTATAACTTGGGGACAAACCTATCCAAAATTCACTTGAATCGGTTCAGGGGTTTAAAAGTTAGTATGGGCCATAATCCTGAGGCAAGAGGCTGATAAACAGGCCTCTCCAAAACCCAGTGGCGAGGTTGGTTTCGCCACAGTAGGCTATCGGGTCTATGTGTTAACTGGTCCAAGTCTGCACTTATGATGCTTTCGGCTGATGAGAGGCAAGGTCAATGTTCTACAGAGGACTTGCAACTAGTCAGGTCCTTTAAATACCTTGGCGTTCAGGTCACCATTGATGTAGCGGACTATGAAAAGTTGAATTTGACTCCGTTGTTACAGAGATTTCGACAGAAGGTGCAGACTTGGATTAAGTTACCACTTTCAGTAATTGGAAGAGTTAATCTTATAAAAATGATTTTGATGCCACAGCTCCTATACTTGCTACATAATGCACCTATCTGGGTGCCTGCCCGATTTTTTGTCACGGTTAATGCTGTATTCCGGGACCTGATCCGGAAGAGGGGAGTTCCCAGGGCCGGATCAACAAAATTGTTGCCCTCAGTGTAGGGGCTAGAGTCGCCCCTACACTGAGGGCAACAATTTTGTTGACAGTGTTGCCACCCCTTAGGGCTGACACTATTGTAGCAATCCGCAGTTAGACACACTTTGCTTATGTGGTTATACTGTTACCTCCATTTGTGTTTATGGAGGTCAGTATAACATCACTCTGTATCCAATCCCTTATTGTATGCGGCTCTGTCTCACTATACTGTTGTTGGAGCACTGGAGATCAGTGTGACACCACTCTGTATTGAATCCCTCACTGTGTTCAACTCTAAATCCCCATGCTACTCATAAGACATCCACTAGACTTTTCTCACTTGCTCCCCCTCCCGTGGTCCCCCTCCATGTTGCCAAGATAGACGCCAAATGAAGGGGTAGTTGCAGGAACAAAATACTTTAATGTTATCGATAAAATATATATGTAATTAAGACACTGAGTGCAGTTCCATAAAAAGGCCCAGCAAAATCCTCAGCACCAGGCCCATGATGCTCTTAATCCGGCCCTGGGAACTCCCCTCTTCCAGATCAGGTCCCGGAATACAGCATTAACCGTGACAAAAAATCGGGCAGGAACCCAGATAGGTGCATTATGTAGCAAGTATAGGAGCTGTGGCATCAAATTCATTTTTATAAGATTAACTCTTCCAATTACTGAAAGTGGTAACTTGGTCCAAGTCTGCACCTTCTGTCGAAATCTCTGTAACAACAGAGTCAAATTCAACTTTTCATAGTCCGCTACTAGAGTTGAGCGAACACCTGGATGTTCGGGTTCGAGAAGTTCGGCCGAACTTCCCGGAAATGTTCGGGTTCGGGATCCGAACCCGACCCGAACTTCGTCCCGAACCCCATTGAAGTCAATGGGGACCCAAACTTTTGGGCACTAAAAAGGCTGTAAAACAGCCCAGGAAAGAGCTAGAGGGCTGCAAAAGGCAGCAACATGTAGGTAAATCCCCTGCAAACAAATGTGGATAGGGAAATGAATTAAAATAAAAATTAAAAAAATAAAAATGACCCAATATCAATTCAACTGGCTTCACGTCAGCAGAGAATCAGTCTCTTCATGCCATAGCAAAGAATCTGGCTTCATGTCAGCAGAGAATCAGTCTCTTCATGCCATAGCAGAGAATCTGGCTTCATGTCACCCACCACTGGAAGAGGCTACTGTCACATATTTAGGCCCCGGCACCCAGACAGAGGAGAGCGGTCCCGTAACAGAGAATCTGGCCTTATGTCAGAGCAGAATCTGTCTTCATGTCATAGCAGAGAATCAGGCTTCACGTCACCCACCACTGGAACAGGCCACTGTCACACATTTAGGCCCAGGCACCCAGGCAGAGGAGAGAGGTCCCGTAACAGAGAATCTGGCCTTATGTCAGCACAGAATCTGTCTTCATGTCATAGCAGAGAATCAGGCTTCACGTCACCCACCACTGGAACAGGCCACTGTCACATATTTAGGCCCAGGCACCCAGGCAGAGGAGAGAGGTCCCGTAACAGAGAATATGGCCTTATGTCAGCGCAGAATCTGTCTTCATGTCATAGCAGAGAATCAGGCTTCACGTCACCCACCACTGGAACAGGCCACTGTCACACATTTAGGCCCAGGCACCCAGGCAGAGGAGAGAGGTCCCGTAACAGAGAATCTGGCCTTATGTCAGCACAGAATCTGTCTTCATGTCATAGCAGAGAATCAGGCTTCACGTCACCCACCACTGGAACAGGCCACTGTCACATATTTAGGCCAAGGCACCCAGGCAGAGGAGAGAGGTCCCGTAACAGAGAATCTGGCCTTATGTCAGCGCGGAATCTGTCTTCATGTCATAGCAGAGAATCAGGTTTCACGTCACCCACCACTGGAACAGGCCACTGTCACATATTTAGGCCCAGGCACCCAGGCAGAGGAGAGAGGTCCCGTAACAGAGAATCTGGCCTTATGTCAGCGCAGAATCTGTCTTCATGTCATAGCAGAGAATCAGGCTTCACGTCACCCACCACTGGAACAGGCCACTGTCACACATTTAGGCCCAGGCACCCAGGCAGAGGAGAGAGGTCCCGTAACAGAGAATCTGGCCTTATGTCAGCACAGAATCTGTCTTCATGTCATAGCAGAGAATCAGGCTTCACGTCACCCACCACTGGAACAGGCCACTGTCACACATTTAGGCCCAGGCACCCAGGCAGAGGAGAGAGGTCCCGTAACAGAGAATCTGGCCTTATGTCAGCACAGAATCTGTCTTCATGTCATAGCAGAGAATCAGGCTTCACGTCACCCACCACTGGAACAGGCCACTGTCACATATTTAGGCCAAGGCACCCAGGCAGAGGAGAGAGGTCCCGTAACAGAGAATCTGGCCTTATGTCAGCGCAGAATCTGTCTATGTCATAGCAGAGAATCAGGTTTCACGTCACCCACCACTGGAACAGGCCACTGTCACATATTTAGACCCAGGCAGAGGAGAGAGGTCCCGTAACAGAGAATCTGGCCTTATGTCAGCGCAGAATCTGTCTTCATGTCATAGCAGAGAATCAGGCTTCACGTCACCCACCACTGGAACAGGCCACTGTCACACATTTAGGCCCAGGCACCCAGGCAGAGGAGAGAGGTCCCGTAACAGAGAATCTGGCCTTATGTCAGCGCAGAATCTGTCTTCATATCATAGCAGAGAATCAGGCTTCACGTCACCCACCACTGGAACAGGCCACTGTCACACATTTAGGCCCAGGCACCCAGGCAGAGGAGAGAGGTCCCGTAACAGAGAATCTGGCCTTATGTCAGCGCAGAATCTGTCTTCATGTCATAGCAGAGAATCAGGTTTCACGTCACCCACCACTGGAACAGGCCACTGTCACATATTTAGGCCCAGGCACCCAGGCAGAGGAGAGAGGTCCCGTAACAGAGAATATGGCCTTATGTCAGCGCAGAATCTGTCTTCATGTCATAGCAGAGAATCAGGCTTCACGTCACCCACCACTGGAACAGGCCACTGTCACACATTTAGTCCCCGGCACCCAGACAGAGGAGAGGTTCATTCAACTTTGGGTTGCCCCGCAATATAATGGTAAAATGAAATAAAAAATAGTATTGAATGAGGAAGTGCCCTGGAGTAGAATAATATATTGTTAAGGGGAGGTAGTTAATATCTAATCTGCACAAGGGATGGACAGGTCCTGTGGGATCCATGCCTGGTTCATTTTTATGAACGTCAGCTTGTCCACATTGACTGTAGACAGGCGGCTGCGTTTGTCTGTAATGACGCCCCCTGCCGTGCTGAATACACGTTCAGACAAAACGCTGGCCGCCGGGCAGGCCAGCACCTCCAAGGCATAAAAGGCTAACTCTGGCCACGTGGACAATTTAAAGACCCAGAAGTTGAATGGGGCCGAACCATCAGTCAGTACGTGGAGGGGTGTGCACAGGTACTGTTCCACCATGTTAGTGAAATGTTGCCTCCTGCTAACACGTTCCGTATCAGGTGGTGGTGCAGTTAGCTGTGGCGTGTTGACAAAACTTTTCCACATCTCTGCCATGCTAACCCTGCCGTCAGAGGAGCTGGCCGTGACACAGCTGCATTGGCGACCTCTTGCTCCTCCTCTGCCTTCGCCTTGGGCTTCCACTGGTTCCCCTGTGACATTTGGGAATGCTCTCAGTAGCGCGTCTACCAACGTGCGCTTGTACTCGCGCATCTTCCTATCACGCTCCAGTGTAGGAAGTAAGGTGGGCACATTGTCTTTGTACCGGGGATCCAGCAGGGTGGCAACCCAGTAGTCCGCACACGTTAAAATGTGGGCAACTCTGCTGTCGTTGCGCAGGCACTGCAGCATGTAGTCGCTCATGTGTGCCAGGCTGCCCAGAGGTAAGGACAAGCTTCGTCCTGAGTTTCCCCCCAGCCACGCACCAGTGATGGGCCCGAGCTGCTTTGGGTGCCACCCCGCTGTGAACATGCTTCATCCTCATCCTCATCCTCCTCCACCTCCTCCTCATCCTCGTCCTCCTCGTCCTCCAGTAGTGGGCCCTGTCTGGCCACATTTGTACCTGGCCTCTGGTGTTGCAAAAAACCTCCCTCTGAGTCACTTCGAAGAGACTGGCCTGAAAGTGCTAAAAATGACCCCTCTTCCTCCTGGGCCACCTCCTCTTCCATCATCGCCCTAAGTGTTTTCTCAAGGAGACATAGAAGTGGTATTGTAACGCTGATAACGGCGTCATCGCCACTGGCCATGTTGGTGGAGTACTCGAAACAACGCAACAGGGCACACAGGTCTCGCATGGAGGCCCAGTCATTGGTGGTGAAGTGTGTCTGATCCGCAGTGCGACTGACCCGTGCGTGCTGCAGCTGAAACTCCACTATGGCCTGCTGCTGCTCGCACAGTCTGTCCAGCATATGCAAGGTGGAGTTCCACCTGGTGGGTACGTCGCATATGAGGCGGTGAGCGGGAAGGCCGAAGTTACGCTGTAGCGCAGACAGGCGAGCAGCGGCAGGGTGTGAACGCCGGAAGCGCGAACAGACGGCCCGCACTTTATGCAGCAGCTCTGACATGTCGGGGTAGTTGCGAATGAACTTCTGCACCACCAAATTCAGCACATGCGCCAGGCAAGGGATGTGCGTCAAACCGGCTAGTCCCAGAGCTGCAACGAGATTTCGCCCATTATCGCACACCACCAGGCCGGGCTTGAGGCTCACCGGCAGCAACCACTCGTCGGTCTGTTGTTCTATACCCCGCCACAACTCCTGTGCGGTGTGGGGCCTGTCCCCCAAACATATGAGTTTCAGAATGGCCTGCTGACGTTTACCCCGGGCTGTGCTGAAGTTGGTGGTGAAGGTGTGTGGCTGACTGGATGAGCAGGTGGAAGAAGAGGAGGAGGAAGCTGAGTAGGAGGAGGAGGAGACAGGAGGCAAAGAATGTTGCCCTGCGATCCTTGGCGGCGGAAGGACGTGCGCCAAACAGCTCTCCGCCTGGGGCCCAGCAGCCACTACATTTACCCAGTGTGCAGTTAGGGAGATATAGCGTCCCTGGCCGTGCTTACTGGTCCACGTATCTGTGGTTAGGTGGACCTTGCCACAGATGGCATTGCGCAGTGCACACTTGATTTTATCGGACACTTGTTTGTGCAGGGAAGGCACGGCTCTCTTGGAGAAGTAGTGGCGGCTGGGAACAACATACTGTGGGACAGCAAGTGACATGAGCTGTTTGAAGCTGTGTGTGTCCACCAGCCTAAATGACAGCATTTCATAGGCCAGTAGTTTAGAAATGCTGGCATTCAGGGCCAGGGATCGAGGGTGGCTAGGTGGGAATTTACGCTTTCTCTCAAATGTTTGTGAGATGGAGAGCTGAACGCTGCCGTGTGACATGGTTGAGATGCTTGTTGACGCAGGTGGTTGTGTTGGTGGTACATCCCATGTTTGCTGGGCGGCAGGTGCCAACGTTCCTCCAGAGGCAGAGGAAGAGGCCGAGGCGGCAGCAGCAGCAGAAGAGGCCGAGGCGGCGGCAGCAGCAGAAGAGGCCGAGGCGGCAGCAGCAGAAGAGGTAGCAGGGGGAGCCTGAGTGACTTCCTTGTTTTTAAGGTGTTTACTCCACTGCAGTTCATGCTTTGCATGCAGGTGCCTGGTCATGCAGGTTGTGCTAAGGTTCAGAACGTTAATGCCTCGCTTCAGGCTCTGATGGCACAGCGTGCAAACCACTCGGGTCTTGTCGTCAGCACATTGTTTGAAGAAGTGCCATGCCAGGGAACTCCTTGAAGCTGCCTTTGGGGTGCTCGGTCCCAGATGGCGGCGGTCAGTAGCAGGCGGAGTCTCTTGGCGGCGGGTGTTCTGATTTTGCCCACTGCTCCCTCTTTTGCTACGCTGTTGGCTCGGTCTCACCACTGCCTCTTCCTCCGAACTGTGATAGTCAGTGGCACGACCATCATTCCATGTGGGGTCTAGGACCTCATCGTCCCCTGCATTATCTTCCACCCAGTCTTGATCCCTGACCTCCTGTTCTGTCTGCACACTGCAGAAAGACGCAGCAGTTGGCACCTGTGTTTCGTCATCATCAGAGACGTGCTGAGGTGGTATTCCCATGTCCTCATCTTCAGGAAAAATAAGTGGTTGTGCGTTAGTGCATTCTATCTCTTCCACCCCTGGGGAAGGGCTAGGTGGATGCCCTTGGGAAACCCTGGCAGCAGAGTCTTCAAACAGCATAAGAGACTGCTGCATAACTTGAGGCTCAGACAGTTTCCCTGATATGCATGGGGGTGATGTGACAGACCGATGGGCTTGGTTTTCATGCGCCATCTGTGCACTTTCTGCAGAAGACTGGGTGGGAGATAATGTGAACGTGCTGGATCCACTGTCGGCCACCCAATTGACTAATGCCTGTACCTGCTCAGGCCTTACCATCCTTAGAACGGCATTGGGCCCCACCAAATATCGCTGTAAATTCTGCTGGCTACTGGGACCTGAGGTAGTTGGTTCACTAGGACGTGTGGCTGTGGCAGAACGGCCACGTCCTCTCCCAGCACCAGAGGGTCCACTAACACCACCACGACCATGTCCACGTCCGCGTCCCTTATTAGATGTTTTCCTCATTGTTCCCGTTCACCACAATTTTGAAAATGGCAAATTTGGGAATAGTTTTTCAACCCAGAACAAAAAATTTGCTTTTACGGTCACTACAAATAACTTGACCAGCTAAAACAGTACAGATTTGGTTTAATAGAAATGTGAGGCCTGTTTTTTTTTGCGCTGTGTGACAGGTATAGGTTTAATCACAGAATCAGACTTCTATCTGCACGGTAGCGTGTGTCTTAGGTTTTTCTGAATGACACTATCAGCACCTTCAATGTAAGATATCCTTTTTGGGATAGATTTCAAGTAGGCCTCATATACCAGAAACTAGTTATTTTGAGAAAGGCAAATTTGGGAATAGTTTTTCAACCCAGAACAAAAAGTGTGCTTTTACGGTCACTACAAATAACTTGACCAGCTAAAACAGTACAGATTTGGTTGAATAGAAATGTCAGGCCTGGTTTTTTTTTGCGCTATGTGACAGGTATAGGTTTAATCACAGAATCAGACTTCTATCTGCACGGTAGCGTGTGTCTTAGGTTTTTCTGAATGACACTATCAGCACCTTCAATGTAAGATATCCTTTTTGGGATAGATTTCAAGTAGGCCTCATATACCAGAAACTAGTTATTTTGAGAAAGGCAAATTTGGGAATAGTTTTTCAACCCAGAACAAAAAGTGTGCTTTTACGGTCACTACAAATAACTTGACCAGCTAAAACAGTACAGATTTGGTTGAATAGAAATGTCAGGCCTGTTTTTTTTTTGCGCTATGTGACAGGTATAGGTTTAATCACAGAATCAGACTTCTATCTGCACGGTAGCGTGTGTCTTAGGTTTTTCTGAATGACACTATCAGCACCTTCAATGTAAGATATCCTTTTTGGGATAGATTTCAAGTAGGCCTCATATACCAGAAACTAGTTATTTTGAGAATGGCAAATTTGGGAATAGTTTTTCAACCCAGAACAAAAAGTCTGCTTTTACGGTCACTACAAATAACTTGACCAGCTAAAACACTACAGATTTGGTTGAATAGAAATGTCAGGCCTGTTTTTTTTTTGCGCTATGTGACAGGTATAGGTTTAATCACAGAATTAGACTTCTATCTGCACGGTAGCGTGTGTCTTAGGCTTTTCTGAATGACACTATCAGCACCTTCAATGTAAGATATCCTTTTTGGGATAGATTTCAAGTAGGCCTCATATACCAGAAACTAGTTATTTTGAGAATGGCAAATTTGGGAATAGTTTTTCAACCCAGAACAAAAAGTCTGCTTTTACGGTCACTACAAATAACTTGACCAGCTAAAACACTACAGATTTGGTTGAATAGAAATGTCAGGTCTATTTTTTAGGCGCTGGGTGACAGGCTCAACTTGCCCCTGATGTAGTATATGGCCAAAAAATAACCACACTATTGATGGTTAAATGCACTTGGGTGACACAGGCTCAGCCTGCACCAGATGTAGTATATGGCCAAAAAATAACCAGACTGTTGATGGTTAAATGCACTTCGGTGACACAGGCTCAGCCTGCAGCTGATGTAGTATATGGCCAAAAAATAACCAGACTGTTGATGGTTAAATGCACTTCGGTGACACAGGCTCAGCCTGCAGCTGATGTAGGATATAGCACAAAATAACCACACTATTGATGGTTAAATACACTTGGTGATAGCTTGTGCTGGCGCACCACAAGTCACAAAATGGCCGACGATCACCCCAGGAAAAAAAGTGATCTAAAAACGCTCTGGGCAGCCTCAAAAAAGTGAGCAAGTCGATATTATCACTTCAATGATCCACAGCTGCAGATCGATCACAGAATGAAATCTTTTGGAGGAGTTAATCTGCCTAATCTCGCCCTAACGTCGCAGCTGCAACCTCTCCCTATGCTTGAATCAGCAGAGTGACGTGCAGCGCAACGTGACCCAAGCTTATATAGAGGCTGGGTCACATGCTGCACTGGCCAATCACAGCCATGCTAATAGTAGGCAAGGCTGTGATGGCCTCTTGGGGCAAGTAGTATGACGCTTGTTGATTGGCTGCTTTGCAGCCTTTCAAAAAGCGCCAAGAAAGCGCCAAACACCGAACCCGAACCCGGACTTTTACGAAAATGTTCGGGTTCGGGTCCGTGTCACGGACACCCCAAAATTCGGTACGAACCCGAACTATACAGTTCGGGTTCGCTCATCCCTATCCGCTACATCAATGGTGACCTGAACGCCAAGGTATTTAAAGGACCTGACTAGTTGCAAGTCCTCTGTAGAACATTGCCTCTCATCAGCCGAAAGCATCATAAGTGCAGATTTGGACCAGTTAACACATAGACCCGATAGCCTACTGTGGCGAAACCAACCTCGCCACTGGGTTTTGGAGAGGCCTGTTTATCAGCCTCTTGCCTCAGGATTATGGCCCATACTAACTTTTAAACCCCTGAACCGATTCAAGTGAATTTTGGATAGGTTTGTCCCCAAGTTATACTGTTTAAATTGATGTAAGTTATATGTATGGCCAATGTAAACTCACAAAGTTGTAACAATTTATAATAAGTGTAACTTGTCAGCTTGGGAGGAAAATGCTGGGTGTGTTTCTATTGTGCCATTGTCCCATTGTGTGTTTAAAGGGTGATGTCTGTCCTGTTGTCTGCACATGTGGATTAGTGATTTCTCTTTGTCTTGAGAGATAATTGGATTACGCCTCGGGTGTCTCCAGGGCAGAGAGGAGGAAACCATGATGCATTGTGGGGATGTATTGTCTCTGTAAAACCTGCTTGAGCCAGATTGCCATGCTGCCAGCCAGAGCCCAAAAGATACTTTTACTAACTGTTCAACCCCTGGTCTGATTCATGCCATTTTGTAATATGTTGTTCCCCCGAATGGATTGATTGTGAATATGTAATTTTTATGTGAATGTGATGTATGGTTTTAGGGTTATGAAAGTTAGGTAGAAAGTATGTTTTAACTGTATGTGTAATTGAGTTTCCTCTCAGGATAAGGGGAGGGAATATGTGGGCGGTCCTGTATTTGAAAAGACTGTAATAAAAACCAGGCTGGGTGTGCCAGCACCTCAGACCACTGCTTGACCCTCAACACGGAGCCTTGTCTCGTTATTGGGGGGATCCGCTGTATGCTGTTAGAGACTAATTGCCAGGAGTATAAGCTGATTCCTGTTCGTCTGCTAGCAGCTATTCGTGAGGTTCCAGTTTGGAGTGCTACTTTGTATCCAGTTCGGGAGGTTGGTGTCCTGCAGTAGCTGTGCCTGTCTCTCAGAAAAGGGGCATATCGCCTAAACGGATTTTAACCCCTTGTCTGCTGAAACGGTCCGTTACACCTACTAAACCCATTTATGATGTTCATGGCTGCCGGAAGGGAGGAGCTCCAGTCATCAAGGAATAGAAGCATATCATCAGCATAGAGGGCTACCTTTTCAGTTACCTCCCCATATCTAAAACCTTGAACCTCACGCGCTTCCCTCAGTGCCGCTGCCAACAGCTCAATTGCTATTGCAAAAAGTAAGGGTGAGAGAGGGCACCCCTGTCTCGTCCCCCTGTGTAATGGAAAAGAGTGAGAAAGAGCCCCATTAACCCTAATCCTAGCAGTAGGGACTTTATATAAAAGCTTAATCCATTGGATAAAGACAGGCCCAAAGCCCATCCTCCTGAGTACGGTCCACAGATAACCCCATTCCACACTGTCAAATGCCTTGGCCGCTTCCAGAGACGCGACCGCCGCATTCAACCCATGGAACCGGCCCGCTTGTATATTTAAGAAAAGGCGTCTGATATTAACAGCCGTCGACATATTGGGCATGAATCCAGCCTGATCCGTATGTATTAGTGTCGTGATCACGGTATTGAGCCTAATCGCTAACACTTTGGCTATTAGCTTCACATCCACCTGCAGTAGTGAAATAGGCCGATATGATTCAGCTAGCAGAGGATCTTTGCCCTGCTTAGGGATGACGACTATAATCGTCTCATTCATGCTAAGAGGCATCCCACACTGGCGCTGCGCCTCCTTAAACACTTCTAACAACTGCGAAAGCAGAATAGGGGCAAATGTTTTAAATACTTCCGCAGGTAGTCCATCACTCCCTGGGGCCTTGGTATTTGACATCTCACTCAGGGCCATTTCCAGCTCTGTAATTGTAATGGGTCCATCCAAGGCTGACACTTGATCAGCCCCTAACGTGGGAAGCTGTATCCCATCTAAGAAACCTGCAAATTCTGATTCCCCTGCATCGGTTTTGGACTCATAAAGGGACGCATAAAATTCATGCATAATTTCCACCACCCTATCTTGAACAGTACAAACAGCCCCCTCATTATCGCAAAGAGCAGCGACATATGCAGAGGGCTGTTGCGCTTTGGAGAGTAGTGATAGCAGTCTACCTGTTCGTACCCCTTCTTCATACAATGATTGTTTTTGGAAGAAACGTTTGTTCTTTGCCCTGAGAAGAATCTTATCATTTAGTTTATGTTGCGCTTCCTGCCACTGTTCCCTGTGCAATTCCGTGGGCTGCCGGACATACTGGGTTTCCGCATCCACCAATAGGCGCTCTAAATTCCTAATTGTTATTCGAGACTCATTCCGTTTTTTATTGACCTCCGCAATCAGTACTCCCCGCAAAAAACGCCTTCATGGCATCCCACACTATCAATGAAGAGGTTCCCGTAAGATTAATGGTAAAAAATTCTGTCAACGCCGTCCCAATGTTTGAAACCGTAGGTATCACTGACAACCAGAACGGGTTAAACTTCCACAATGGCCTCCCACTGTTCAAAGGGGTGAGGAAATTAGCAGATACCAAAATGGGGGAGTGATCAGAAATTTTCCTAGGTAGATACTCAATGTCACAGACACGGCACCCCATCGCTTCATTCCCCAGTGCTAGATCAATTCTCGACAGTGTCTGATAAGTACTAGAACAGCAAGAATACTGCTGCGCAGAGGGATTGCGCAGCCTCCAGAAATCCAACACTGATGCTTCCTCCAGAAGTCTCCCAAATGGTGTAAGTTGCCCCCTCGATTGAACCTCAGAGGTCAGCAGCCTATCCCATTCAGTACAGATCACATTATTAAAGTCCCCCAAAATCAGTGCAGGTACATCAGGATAGTCTGACAAAAAGGCTATCAGTTTTTTAAGGGCAGTCGCGGAATATGGCGGTGGTATATATATCCCACAGATAATACATTGCACATTAAAGAGTTTTCCATATAAAAAGACATAGCCCCCATTCGGATCAATCCTCTTGTTTATACAGCTAAAACTCAGCTGCCTATGAATCAGAATACTTACCCCCCTTGCATATGAGGAGTAAGTAGAATGATAACATTGAGACGCCCATCTAGAAGATAACAAGTGGGATTGCTCCGGAAGGAGATGTGTCTCCTGCAGACAACAGATTACAGGATGATATGACTATTTCCATTACTGCCTTCATTTTGATGGCATCCTTAACCCCTCTAACGTTCCAACTCAGGAAATTCACTGGATTAGCCATATTCAAGTATGAGAACCCACACATGTATCGGATACTGTAAATCACATTTCTTCAGTAACTGTCTCCCATGGCTCGCACCTATGGACCTAGGACCCCTCTTCCCCAACTCCCCCCTTCCCGCCCCATCCCTGAACAACCCCTCCCTCATTACCTAATTAACCCTGGAAGTCTCACCTCCTGACAGACCCCACTAATACACCTTAATATTAAGGCCCGTGGGTAAACCTAACATCTATCAGCAGAGCTGGCCTCCCAAACCCGTGATACCTGGCGAAATCAAGAGCTTCTATATTACACCAGGTACAATCACAAACTATCAAGTAACTAGAACGTATAAAACTGGGTATCTTCCTGCACTAACCCCAATTATAACTGAAAAAAATAGGCATTGGTAGTATCGCTTATCAGCCTAGTATTGCACATAATCAGCTGGACCTCCTACTAAGCCATATATAACATGTAAAACGGATAACAACACTCAGCAAGATTTAACTCTGCATTACTACACAGATCATATTCACCCTCCAGAGGGTGCAATGTCCCTTCTTCTAAGTGGACCTCTCAATCGCCTTGGTTCCCTTCCGCCCGAAGCTGTCGCTCATGTCGATCTAGCCACCTGGATGCCTCTTTCGGGTCTTCAAAGAAGCTTGTGGTTCCAAGAGCCACTATTCTGAGCTTCGCCGGATACAGCATTGAGTACGATGCTCCAAGTGCCCGCAGTCGTCGCTTTACATCCAGGAAGCGGGCACGCCTTTTCTGGACCTCCATAGAGAAATCAGGAAAGAGCGAGACTCTGTGACCATCTATGGAGAGATCAGGCATATCCCTGGCCTTGCGTAAAATAGAGTCCCTATCCCTGTAGTGTAGTACTTTCATAAGGACGGGTCTTGGTGGCGCCCCTGGTGGCAATGGCCGCGACGGAACTCTGTGCGCCCGTTCTATGGCAAATAGAGGAGATAGTACGCCCTCTCCAAACTGATCTTTGAGCCATTTTTCAAAATACTCGGTGGGATTTGGGCCCTCCACCTTTTCAGGCACACCCACTAAACGCACGTTATTTCGCCTCAGGCGATTTTCCATGTCGTCTTAATTGGCAGAGATAATATCAAGCCTACGAGAATGTTCCGCTGTTTCTCTTTTAAGTGGGTGCACCTCATCCTCCATATCACCCATGCGATCTTCCAGGGACGTAGTGCGATCTGCCAGCTTCCTGATATCGTGTCTAACAATAGAAATGTCCTCTTTGATAGCCCCCACCTGCATAGTCAGGATGGTAAGTGATTTTCCCCACTTAGAAATGGCTTGGAGAACGTCTTTTATAGTGTGCTCTTCCACATCTGTATACGCTGCATCCGAATCTCCAGCTCCATCTTGATCCTGGATGGCTGCGAATCTGTTAGGGTGCTGTTTCAGGCCCATCACCTCCTCAGATCCTTCCCCCTCAGACTCCCGTCCCGCTCTAATCAAGGAGGACTCATTGTGCACGGTGCCGGAGGCGCAGCTTTCTCTGAGAAGCTCCGGTGTATGCGCAAATTGACTCAGCCTCTCTGCTACCTCCTGCTGCATATCCACCACTCGGTCCCTACGCCGTGGCGTGGCACTCCCGGCGCCATCTTGTGAGGCCTTGCCGGCTCCTTTCCCGGTCCCCCGTTTGGACATTGCAGCCGCTGAAAAGTTGCTGCAAGTAGCGGAATCTATTCCGACAGTACTGCTGATGCTCTGAGCGCTGGTTCCCCGGTATAGCAGCGATAATCTACTGGGTTAGGCGGATAAAAGTTCGGGGTAGTGCAGGAGCTCCAGAGATCACGTCCGCTCACATGCCTGGCAGACCACGCCCCCCCAAAATTCACCCATCTCTAGTTGCCAGGGGAGAAAGGTCAGCCTTTCAAATGGGAGACTATTTTGTTGCTTTCCAGTCTTCTGGACTCACAAAGGAGTGTCTTCGACTCCTATACACTGGGCATTCCATGTCTGGTTTCATGATCCTCCCATCAATTGGTCCAGCAATTTCATTAATTCCTCTTATTAAAAATGTGATATAGCAATATATATGTTAAATTAAAAATATCAATGTTTAATACCCTGAAGCACAAAAACACTTTTATATTGATTCATCCAAACAAAACTAAAAAAAAAGAAAAAAAAAGAGGGCATTTATCATGTAGAGAAATTTAATACAAGGCAATTACTAATGTATTGTTATTGTCCATATTGCCTCCTTTGCTGTCTTGATTCATTTTTCAGTCACATTGTACACTGCTCATTTCCATGGTTACGACCACCCTGTAATCCAGCAGCGGTGGTCGTGCTTACACAATATAGGAAAAGGCACTGGCCTATGTGCACTCCCACAGTCCTGGCCACCAGGTGGTGAGGTGACAGGTTCTCTTTAAGTTCTGTTGAAATTAAGGGGCACATTTATTAGGACCGGCGTTTTAGACACCGGTCATAATAAAAGCCTGTAGCTAGCGGGGTATCCGCCGAAGTTATGAAGAGGCGCATGCCTCTGCATAACTTCAGCGCATCCACTTTCAACGCCTAAAACAGCAACTAAGCATTGACCCGCCATCTGCGCCTGAAATAAGCCTAATTTAGGAGCATTTCAGTATAGTAAATGAGCCCCTAAATCTGTGCAGCAGCTCTAGCCATTCTGACAGCTCCCTGACCGAATGTAGCTGCTTGCAGAATCTTTATATGTAATATACATTCCAGGGGCATAGTAAGTAACTGTGGGGCTTCATAGCAAAATTGACTTGGGCCCCACTCTATCATGACCACCTTCTGCAGCAATTCCAGTACATAAATTTTATGATTATTATGGTCTCCCTGATGCACAAGAATAATGTAAAAGTTGAAGTGACTTTATTGTACATATTGTAGATAATTTACACAGCTACCTCCTGCTGCATATCCACCACTCGGTCCCTACGCCGTGGCGTGGCACTCCCGGCGCCATCTTGTGAGGCCTTGCCGGCTCCTTTCCCGGTCCCCCGTTTGGACATGGCAGCCGCTGAAAAGTTGCTGCAAGTAGCGGAATCTATTCCGACAGTACTGCTGATGCTCTGAGCGCTGGTTCCCCGGTATAGCAGCGATAATCTACTGGGTTAGGCGGATAAAAGTTCGGGGTAGTGCAGGAGCTCCAGAGATCACGTCCGCTCACATGCCTGGCAGACCACGCCCCCCCAAAATTCACCCATCTCTAGTTGCCAGGGGAGAAAGGTCAGCCTTTCAAATGGGAGACTATTTTGTTGCTTTCCAGTCTTCTGGACTCACAAAGGAGTGTCTTCGACTCCTATACACTGGGCATTCCATGTCTGGTTTCATGATCCTCCCATCAATTGGTCCAGCAATTTCATTAATTCCTCTTATTAAAAATGTGATATAGCAATATATATGTTAAATTAAAAATATCAATGTTTAATACCCTGAAGCACAAAAACACTTTTATATTGATTCATCCAAACAAAACTAAAAAAAAAGAAAAAAAAAGAGGGCATTTATCATGTAGAGAAATTTAATACAAGGCAATTACTAATGTATTGTTATTGTCCATATTGCCTCCTTTGCTGTCTTGATTCATTTTTCAGTCACATTGTACACTGCTCATTTCCATGGTTACGACCACCCTGTAATCCAGCAGCGGTGGTCGTGCTTACACAATATAGGAAAAGGCACTGGCCTATGTGCACTCCCACAGTCCTGGCCACCAGGTGGTGAGGTGACAGGTTCTCTTTAAGTTCTGTTGAAATTAAGGGGCACATTTATTAGGACCGGCGTTTTAGACACCGGTCATAATAAAAGCCTGTAGCTAGCGGGGTATCCGCCGAAGTTATGAAGAGGCGCATGCCTCTGCATAACTTCAGCGCATCCACTTTCAACGCCTAAAACAGCAACTAAGCATTGACCCGCCATCTGCGCCTGAAATAAGCCTAATTTAGGAGCATTTCAGTATAGTAAATGAGCCCCTAAATCTGTGCAGCAGCTCTAGCCATTCTGACAGCTCCCTGACCGAATGTAGCTGCTTGCAGAATCTTTATATGTAATATACATTCCAGGGGCATAGTAAGTAACTGTGGGGCTTCATAGCAAAATTGACTTGGGCCCCACTCTATCATGACCACCTTCTGCAGCAATTCCAGTACATAAATGTTATGATTATTATGGTCTCCCTGATGCACAAGAATAATGTAAAAGTTGAAGTGACTTTATTGTACATATTGTAGATAATTTACACAGTTATGTCACAAAATAGCAATAATGCACACAGTGATGTCACTAGCAGGAGAATATACGCAAATAGGTCATTGCATAGGAATGACACACATAGAAAGGTCATCATGTATCCCTTCTCTATGTTGAGAAGGGGCAATACAGGGTGGCCCACGAAAAAGTAGACAGTCTCCAGCAATAGTAGGACAAAATGAATGAGCAAGTGGATTGTTTTTTTAATAACCCACATGCCACACGCTGCAGAAAGTGGTCCCCATTCATATCTATGCATTTTTGGGCACGTTGGATTATGTCGGCTGATACTACTTGTAATGTTGCGGATAGTGTTTGTGATATTTTCCTTCAGTTCATCCAGGGATGTGGATTGTTAGCGGACATTTTCTGTTTTGAATTTCCCAACAGATAAAAATTGCATGAGGACAAGTCTGAGGAACGTGGTGGCCATAACCCCTTGCTCACAGTTTGCTCCTACATCAACAGTTCATGAATCCGTGCCAGTGAGGTGTGGCATGTTGTCCCATCTTGTTGGAAAGAGCAGGACATTTTTGATTCTGCAGCATCACTGCTGTAGAGCTGCAAGCAGTATCGGCCAACATAATCCCATGTGCCCAAAGATGCATAGACCGGAATAGGGACCACTTTCAGTATCTTTTGTGACTTGTGGGTAATTAAAAAAATAACAATCTTGTCATACTATCGCTGGAGGTGGGCTACTTTTTCGTGGGCCACCCTGTATATAAGATAGGGGGTAAACGTGGAGCCAAACAGTCATTATTTGCTGCACCTTATGTCTGAATGAAAATGCATTTCTGGTATTTTACAGTAGAAACCCATACTCTTCAAAAAGTCTCCCAAGGTGTCCAGACCAAATGTATTTATTTATTTTATGCATTTATATAGCGCTGCTATATACCGCAGCACTTTACAGACATTAGCATCCAACTGTCCTTAATGGGGCTCACAATCTAAGTTCCCTATCAGTATGTCTTTGGAGTGTAGGAGGAAACTGGAGGAAACCCACACAAGCACAGGGAGCTCCATGCAGATGTTGTTATTGGTCAGATTCGAACCTAGGACCCCAGCACTGCAAGGCACCAGTGCCAACCAGTGAGCCACCGTGCTGCCCACTCATGGTGTAGCCTTAATAAAAATAAATTATGCCATCTATCTCTATGAACGTATCTATGCTTCAAGAGGGACAACTGATTAATTCCTTAAGATATGGAAGCTCAAAAACTCTCAGAAGAATCTTGTCACCCACACTTTTAAAAATATGAGGTTCTTAGCACACAATCTGAGGACATTGTGTGAGCCCACCTGCCACGTCAAGGCGACCTCATTCAGGTAGGTCCCTACACTAAGACTCTTTTTTTTTTTAATAACATGATTTACACTATTAATTTGAAAAGCCAAACTGATAAGCAGTATATTGGTCTTTCTCTATAACAACTGACTACTGTATATAAAATAATGTAAAAGCACACTGCAAGTGATAACACCAGTTACACTCAATATATCCTGTTATATGTATAACGTGTTAGTGTAGGGACCCACCTTAACAAGGAGGGATTAAGCACTGCAAAAGGGCTAACAAAACAGATGTGAATTTAATATATAAAATAGAATTCAACCCATGTAATGTTATAACAATATTGATTGCAACTGGTACACCATGCAATGTTTGTATAGTCAGTCACTGCAGAAGAAAAGCTTTTTTGCTTTTGGTGCATTATGTGGCGGAGGCCAAGCTTTGATTTTTCTAAAATGTAAAATTTAGAACAGAACTTTTCTCCTATTACTGTGTAACATTTTATGTATATCACGCAGGAAGTGATATCATACACTTTATACACTACACTTAACCTATATACAGAGACTATATAAATTACACTGATCCTATATACACACTGCATACATTTCCCCTTTACATATACTACACTTACCTTTCACATACACTATATATACCACACTTACCCTGTGTATGCACAGTATATATATACTACATTACACTTACCTGATATACATACTATATAGACTACACTTACCGTAAATATACACTAGACTATTATTGCAATATACACATTACATAGAGTGCATGTACCCTAAATATACAATATACTTGCCTTATACATACACTATATACTGTACACATACCCTATACATACAATATTGACGACACTCACCCTATACAAGCACTATATACACGATATATACACTATATACTCTACACATACTCAATATACAGACTAAGTATAAAGATTACACCTATATACACACTACAGAGACTACACTATACATATACTATATACACTACATTAATCCTATATGCTGACACTATATAGATTACTTATCCTATATGCACACTATATACACTACACTTACCTTTTTACAGACATTAAATAGATTAGACTACACTTACCTTACACATAAACTGTATACACTACACTTACCCTATACACACACTATATACACTATATATACACTTAATATACTACACTTACCCTATATACAGGCACTTTATAGATTAATTATCCTATATATACACACACACTATATAAACTACACATACTGTATGTAACACTATAATGACTACACATGTTAAATACATACACTATATACACTAATTTTACCCCATATACAGAAACTATATAAATTACACTTATCCTATATATACAATATATACATAACACTTACCCCACATAATAAATATATATATATATATATATATACACACACACTACACATACCCTATATACAGATAATATATAAATTAAACAACACTTACCCTGTGCAAACACTATATACACTATACATTTACTATATACTCTACACATACACTATGTAGATTAATTATCATATATACACATTATATGCACTACACTTACCGTATGCTCACATTATATTAACTACACATATCATATACATACACTATACACACTACACTTACCGCATATACAGACACTATAAAAATTACACTTATCCTATACATACACATACACTATATAGACTACACTTATCCTGTGTATACACAGTATATATATATATATATATATATTTATATTACATTACACTTACCTGATATATATACACTATATAGATTACACTTACCGTAAATATACACTAGACTATTATTACTCTATACATACATTACATAGAGTACATGTACCCTAAATGTACACTATATACATTATACTTTCCTTATACATACACTATATACTGTACACAAACCCCATACACACAATATTGACAGCACTTACCTTATACAAGCACTACATACACTATATATACACTATATACTCTACACATACTCAATATACAGACTAACTATAAATATTACACTTCTATACACACTACAAAGACTACACTATACATATGCTATATACAGTACATGAATCCTATATGCTGACACTATATAGATTGCTTATCCTATATACACGCTATATACACTACACTTACCTTTTTTACAGACATTAAATAGATTAGACTACACTTACCTTACACATAAACTGTATACACTACACTTACCCTATACACACACTATATACACTATATATACACTTAATATACTACACTTACCCTATATACAGGCACTTTATAGATTAATTATCCTATATATACACACACACTATATAAACTACACATACTGTATGTAACACTATAATGACTACACATGTTAAATACATACACTATATACACTAATTTTACCCCATATACAGAAACTATATAAATTACACTTATCCTATACATACAATATATACATTACACTTACCCCACATAATAAATATATATATATATATATATATATACACACACACTACACATACCCTATATACAGATAATATATAAATTAAACAACACTTACCCTGTGCAAACACTATATACACTATACATTTACTATATACTCTACACATACACTATGTAGATTAATTATCATATATACACATTATATGCACTACACTTACCGTATGCTCACATTATATTAACTACACATGTCATATACATACACTATACACACTACACTTACCGCATATACAGACACTATAAAAATTACACTTATCCTATACATACACTATATAGACTACACTTATCCTGTGTATGCACAGTATATATATATATATATATATATATATATTACATTACACTTACCTGATATATATACTATATAGATTACACTTACCGTAAATATACACTAGATTATTATTACTCTAAACATACATTACACAGAGTACATGTACCCTAAATGTACACTATATACATTATACTTTAATTATACATACACTATATACTGTACACAAACCCCATACACACAATATTGACAGTACTTACCTTATACAAGCACTACATACACTATATATACACTATATACTCTACACATACTCAATATACAGACTAACTATAAAGATTACACTTGTATACACACTACAAAGACTACACTATACATATGCTATATACAGTACATGAATCCTATATGCTGACACTATATAGATTGCTTATCCTATATACACGCTATATACACTACACTTACCTTTTTTACAGACATTAAATATATTACGCTTATCCTATAAGCACACTATA
The DNA here is from genome assembly GCF_905171765.1 of Bufo bufo. Lineage (NCBI taxonomy): Eukaryota > Metazoa > Chordata > Amphibia > Anura > Bufonidae > Bufo > Bufo bufo. The sequence continues at coordinate 221,509,541 of NC_053393.1, forward strand.
TAGATTACACCTATCCTATGTACACACTATTTAGACTACACTTACCTTACACATTCACTATATACACTACACTTACCCTATACACACACTATATAGACTATTTAAACACTATATATGCTACACTTACCCTATATACAGGCACTTTATAGATGAATTATCCTATATACACACTATATATACACTACACTTACCATATGTAACGCTATAATGACTACACATCATATACATACACTATATACACTAAACTTACCCCATATACAGAAACTATATAAATTACACATATCCTATACATACAATATATACATTGCACTTACCCCACATATAATATATATATATATATATATATTACACATACCCTATATACAGATAATATAAAAATTAAACAACACTTACCCTGTACAAACACTATATACACTATACATTTACTATATACTCTACACATACCTAATATACAGACTAGTTATAAAGATTACACTTATCATATATACAAATTATAAATACTACATTTATGCTATATACATACTACATAGACTACACTATGCAGATATACTATATACAATACACTTACCCTATACATAAACTATATACACTATGTTTATCCTATATGCAGACACTATATAAATTGTTTATCCTATATAAACACTATATATACTACACTTACCATATATACAGACATTAAATAGATTACGCTTATATATATATACAGAACCTATATAAATTACACTTATTCTATACATACAATATATACATTACATTTACCCTACATATATAACATATATACACTACACTTACCCTATATACAGACACTATATAGAATAACTATCATATATGCACACTATATGCACTACACTTACCGTATGTACACACCATATAGACTACATATACCATATACATACAATATATATATATATATATATATATATATTACACTTAGCCACTATACAGGCACTGTATAAATTACACAACACTTAGCCTATAAAACACTATATATACTATACATACACTATATACTCTACACATACCAAATATACAGACTAACTATAAAGATTACACTTATCTTATATATAAAACTTAAAGACTACAGTTATCCTATATATAGACTACACTATATATATGCTATATACAGTACACTTACCCTATATATAAACTATATACACTACATTTATCCTATATGCAGACACTATATATATTGCTTATTCTATATAAACGCTAAATATACTACACTTACCTTATATGCAGACCTTAAATATATTACGCTTATCCTATAAGCACACTATATAGATTTCACGTATCCTATGTACACAGTATGTAGACTACACTTACATTACAAATACACTCTATTCACTACACTTACCGTGTGTACACACTATATTAACTACACATATCCTATACATACACTATATACACTACACTTACACTATATACAGACAATATATAGATTACACTTATCCTACACACATGCGCTATATACACTACGGTTATCCTATATACACACTATTACACTACACCTTATTCATACGCTATATACACTTACCCTATATACAGACTAACTATAAAGATTATACCTGTCCTATATACACAACATAAAGGCAACACTTATCCTATCCTGTGGTCCGTGAGAAGGTTCTCTGTGAAGACTGCGGAGACTGAAAATTGTGTCTGAATTAAAAAGAAAACATGACATAAATATTGGAGCAGTTGTTGGACTCTTTAACACATACTGTCTATCAGGATGGACCCCGTGTCTCAACCTTGTATCAAACAACGAGTGACCCCGATGTCCATTGTAACTTGTCACACCTCACCTTTCATTTGCTAAGTGAACTGGACAACTGCAACTTCTGATACTCACTCATTTCCAACATTCTGTCATTTTCTGTGAGTTTGTTGATGTCGTCACATAAAAAATGTACATGTAGTCTCAGCCCAATGGAGATTCTTAAAGGGTTGCAAAAAGAAGTATAAAAAGTATTCCCAAATCGTGCACCGAGACCCTAATTAGCATATTCATTAAGATATCTCTGCAACAGCAATTTGGGCAATTTGGGTAATAAAAGTATCAGGCATATTTATATTTTTTATTCACATAGCCGTATCAGGGCTTGTCTTTTGCAGTACAAGATGTACTTTCTAATGGCGCCATTTATAGTTGCATACAATGTGAATGGGAAGCGAAAACTAATTTCAAATGTGGTGGAATTATAAAAAAATAAACAATTCTGCAACATTTATATTAGTTTTTTTAACACCGTTTCCTATGCATTAAAACTGACCTATTATTTTTATTCTTGGTCATTACGATTACTTAGTCCCAGGTGCCTGCCGTTTAAAACAGAAGGCACCTGGTGGATATCGTGCCCGCTCTGCTCATGCGGTTTTTGTTGCAGAAGCGCACAGAAATCCGTACAGAAATTTGTGCTGATTTTCTGCACCTTACACTACACCTGTGTACAGGCACCCTAAGGCTTGGAGGGGAGAATGCAAATTAACTCATACCAGCCCAACCAACTATCTGAATAAAAAATTACCCTTTTTGGGAGGGTTTTTCCGATATTTATATGACTGTGCCTGTAGTAATAGAGCAAGATTTGCATTTAAGGGTTCAATCCAAAAAAGCTGGTTTCACAAGCTAAGGCCTCATGCACACGACCGTGCCGTTTTTGGCGGTCCTCAAACCGCGGATCCGCAAAAAACGGAAGCCGCCCATGTTGCCTTACGCAATTTGCGGAACGGGCGCCGGCAATATAAATGCCTATAACAAAGGTCGTGTGCATGAGGCCTAAAGCCGCAATGCATATGAAGAACCTAACTTATAGGCAACTACATGAGATGAGTTTAAAGACGCCAAGAATTTTCACATTTTAAGTCTTCATTCACACAGTCAGTGTTTGGTCAGTGATTTCCATCAGTGATTGTGAGCCAAAACCAGGAGTGGATCCTACACAGACATAAGGTAGAAGAGAAAGATCTGCGCCTGTTCTGTGTTTTGGACCCGCACTTGGTTTTGGCTCAAAATCACTAATGGAAATCACCGACCAAACACTGACTGTGCCAATAAGGCCCTAATGCAATCATCTGCAGTGTCTGCCATTCTTTATACTTCACCGTTCTTTAGGTAACTTCACCACAAGTGTTGTAGACCTGACCAAAAGTCCTATTTTCCCTAGACACATAATAAACCGTTCAAATTTAGGGAAAAAGCTAAACATCTTTCCCTGTTTTATTGTATTTATTGTAGCTTACTAAAAACACACCAGTTTTATACGGAGATATCCCGCACCTGAATATAACAGTTAGATATATCTCAGTATCTTACCCCAGAAATCCCACCGTGAGCAGTGAGCGTAAAAGCAGCTCCTCCGGGTGTCTCCGAAATTCATCACTAACCATAAAATCAGTTTCATCTCCCAAGGAGCCAACTGATGATTTTTAGATTCAAGCTGACCAACAGCTGTTCACTACAGTTGCCATGGTGATGTCAACATCAGAGTTAAAGGGGACATTACCTTCCTGATCACTTTTTCTTTTCAAATACTAATCTTGATGAATTCCTGCACTTAAAGAGGACCTTTCACCGATTCTTACCCTATGAACTAAGTATACAGACATGTGGAGCGGCGCCAGGGGATCTCTCTGCACTTACTATTATCCCCGGGCGCCGCTCCGTTCTCCTGCTATGCCCTCCGGTATCTCTGTTCCCTAAGTTATGGTAGGCGTAGTCTGCCCTAGCGCTGGCCAATCGCATTGCAGAGCTCACAGCCTGGGAGAAAATAACCTCCCAGGCTGTGAGCTCTGCGCTGCGATTGGCCAGCGCTAGGGCAGACTCCGCCTACCATAACTTAGGGACTGGTATATCCGCCTACTATAACTTAGTGAGCGGAGATACCGGAGGACATAGCAGGAGAACGGAGCGGCGCCCGGGGATAATAGTAAGTGCAGTGAGATCCCCGGGCGCCGCTCTATATGTCTGTATAGTTAGTTCATAGGGTAAGAATCGGTGAAAGGTCCTCTTTAAGTCAAGTGTGAATAAAATCCAATAATCTTGATTTTTTTTAAGTAGTGGCAATCTCCAACGGGATCTTAGTGCTGGAGTGCCTGTTAGGCCAGGTTCACATCACCGTTTAGCTTTCCGTTCTTCTGTATTTTAAGCATCCGTTATGCTCAGTTATGCACGTGTTGCATCCTTTTTAGCCATTTCCGTCTGGGATCCGTTATTTTAGAGGGAAAAAATTCCTACATTTTTTGAAGTCTAAAATAACGGAAATGGCTAAAACGAAGGCAACATGTGCATAACAGATGCTTAAAATACATGTGAACTCAGCCTTAGGCCTCATGCACACGGCCGTTGTGCGGTCGTTCCGTGCATTGGGGACTGCAATTTGCGGTCCCTAATGCACGGGCAATGTCCGTGCGGTGGCCATGACGAATCGAGACCTATTCAACTTCAATTCCTTTGCTGTCTGGATTCATTTTTCCATCACATTATACACTGCTTTTTCCCATAGTTACGACCACCCTGTAAACCATCAGTGGTGGCCCTGCTTGCACACTATAGGAGAAAGCACCAGCCTATGTGAGTTTCCACAGTCCTGGTCACCAGAGAGGATTACAGGGTGGTCATAACCATGGTAACGAGCAGTGTATATGTAACGCCCCAGAGTGGAATTACCACTTCTTCACGCCGCTACTATCTCTTATGTGCTAATATCATGTCATCTTGTGTATTTATTTCAGGTCCACTACACTGTGCATTTCTAATATTTGCAACTGTTGTGTTTAAATGCAATTTGCCTGGTTTACCAGCAGATGGCATCAAATACGGCAGAGCTATAGTTAGGTAGAATGGAGCTTTCCATTCCATTCTATCCCCCCTCGGTGGAGGAGTGGGCCAGTCCCACTTCCTGCAGGAAGGGTGGGGATTAGTGAGAGTCAGTTCCAGCTTACCCTCTTCCAAGGGAGGGTGTGCTGGGCACGTCACTCCTGAACATGCCTAAGCCAAGCCATCCAGAGCACCCTTAGCTCTGCTGCACATGGAGGCCAAAGCTTGAAGCCTCAGGAGCCAGGAGGAGTATTTCCTTGCCAAACATAGAGTCAGACTACTAAGTGTTGTGCAGCATAAAGAAGAAGCAAAGTTATACAGCCAGCCTGATAGTACAGCAGAGCCAGAGAGCAACAAATGTAGCAGTGATGAGTTTGCCTGCCAGAGTCTTAATGCTAAAGCCTGCTGGGACCAAGGCAAAGTTGGAACTGCATCTCAAGATCTGGACTCAAGTTATTCTTTTATCCCTCAACTATTCCCCCTATTTTTTTGCTTCGTAGCCAACGCCTTTGGTCCAGCCGTATCCAGGTAGGAGCACCGTGACACTCACACCTCACATAAAGGGACATTTTAGGCCACCCTATACCACTCGGCCGTTCCTACACCTGGGACGCGACATAGAGGGCCCTGTGGCGCGGCCGCCTATTGCATATTTTGTGATACTCACCTCATCCACTTGCACACAAAGAGACAGTAACTCCTCTTTTGATTAAAGAGGTTCTGTCGCGCTGGGAGCGTGTGATGACGTCATCATGCTGAGCGCCGGTCCTTCGGCAGGTCCTTTTCATTCAATAGAGGAGCAAGAGGATGAGGTGAGTATATATATTTTTTCTTCTTTTTTTTGCTGAAATGAAACATTACAGCAGGGAGCCACTATGGGGCATTATTACTGCAGGGGTCACTATGGCAAACATTATGGGCCACCATGGGGAACATTAGTACTGCTAATGACCACTATGGGAGACATTATTTCTGCCGGGGGGCACTATGGGGGATATTATTACTGCTGGGGGCCACTATGGGGAACATTATTACTGCTGGGGGGTATTATGTACACTGAGGGCACTGCAGGGGTTGGGATCTTTGTTTAAAAGAAAAAAGCCATTTTTAACAGCCGTGAATAACAGATGCAAAACGGGCATTAAAAACGGACAGACAGACAAAAAATGGATGCACAAATGATTGGAAAATGGCCATGAAAAATTGACAGTGTGCCTTAAGCCTCATTTACACATTCGTGCTTAAATCTGTGAAAAGGAGGTCAGTGATGCCTCCATGAAGATATCTGTGAAGGATCCATGTGTGGTCCGTGTGTGCATATTTTGCTGTCCGTGTGTCATCCGTGTTTCACTGACACTGCACAGCTGAAAAATAATTTTCAAAGCATCTCTTCCTAATGATCCCTGAAACCCTGTTGGATCCGTGTCGCATTCGTGGTTTTCACAGATACATAGACTATAATGGGCATGATGGATCCGTAAACACGGACAAAGTAGAGCATTTATCCGTGCTGAAAACACAGACCCACGGACCGTGCTAAAACTCTGATGTGTGAATACACACATTAAAATGAATGAGGACGTGAGCTGTCCGTGGAGAACATGTACAGCGCACATACGTGGAACACTGAGGTGTGAATGAGGTTTTATAGAGTTCAGAGTGTTTAGGATTGTACGGTAACAGAATTCAGACATGTCGGTTCAGCATGTTAGGGATCAGCTCCCTGAAAAGATTGCACTGAAAGGCTCAATGGCCTTGTGTAATTTCCACTAATTAGTAGCTACAGTAGATGCATTTCTCCAGTGTGGAAATGGGGCAGTTTTTTCCTTTGTAACTAAAATGTATTTCACACCTCCACTAGGTGGCAGCAATGTACTGGTTACCTTTTCATATGACAGAAAACACAACACAGGTGTGAATACAGCCTTAGGCCTAGTTCACACGAACGTATGGCTTTTATAGTTTTTTGCGGTCCGTTTTTCACGGATCCGTTGTTCCGTTTTTGAGTTCCGTTGTGTTTCCGTTTCCTTTCCGTTTTTACGTTCCGTTTTTCCGTATGCCATGTACAGTATACAGTAATTACATAGAAAATAGACATATGGATGCATTTCCGTATGTGTTCCATTTTTTTTGCGGACCCATTGACTTGAATGGAGCCACGGAACGTGATTTGAGGCCAAACATAGGACATGTTCTATCTTTGAAAGGAACGGAAAAACGGAAATACGGAAACGGAATGCTTACGGAACACATTCCGTTTTTAATGCGGAGCCATTGAAATGAATGGTTCCGTATACGGAACACAAAAAAACGGCCCGTACACTCGCAAAAAAAACGTTTGTGTGAACTAGACCTTACCATAACTTGTTAACCCCTTCTCACCCTGTGACATTTTAATACATCATGGGAACTATGTAGTTCCAGCCAATTGACATAATAGCAGAAGTTGTTCCTGTGTGGTCGCTGTGGGAGGCCAGTTTTGACTGAAAACCAGGCTCCAGGCCTGGCTGTTTAATGCCTTGGATGCTGCAAACAATAGCAACCGTAGCATCTAAGGAGTTTAAGAGACGAAAGGGGCTTCCTATGTCAGCACGTTGCAACAAAATTGTGTAGTGCCATTAACAAAGGCCTCCAGGTCAGACATGTGCAGAAGTGTAATAGCACCTATGGCAGAGTCTAATAGTATACTTTTTTCTTTGTATTTCCCGGCCTGACCACGGTCATCTTAAAGGGGTTGTCTCACTTCAGCAAATAGCATTTATTATGTAGAGGAAGTTAGTACAAACCACTTACTAATTTATTGTCATTATCCATATTGCTTCGTTTGGCTGGACTCATTTTTCCACATTTCTCATTATACACTCCTCTTTTCCATGGTTATGACCACCCTGAAATCCATCAGTGGTGGCCGTGCTTGCACACTATAGGAAAAAGTGCTGACCTACATATTTGGTGGTTGGTACCGTAAGACCTAACATAGGCTAGTGCTTTTTCCTATAGTGTGCGAGCACGACCACCACCACTGATGGATTGTAGGGTGGTCGTAACCATGGAAACTAGCAGTGTATAATGTAATGGAAAAATGAATCTAGCCAGCAAAGGAGGTAATATGGTGAATCACACTACATTAGTAAGTGCCTTGTATTTACTTTCTCTACATAAGAAATGCCACTTGCTGAAGTGAGACAACCCCTTTAAGCCTAATTCACATGTCAGCATACCTCTCAACTTTTTGGACTTGATCTGGCTGGTTAGGCGGGCGTCCCCTTCCTCCCTCTACAGATGGTGAAGCTCCAGGTCTCCAGACACATCAAGCATTGCTCTGCAAATGGCTGTTTGTCCTCCTGTTATGGAACCTTCATCTGTGGGTTCTTTATGTCATAGACCTATGTATCTATGACATCAGCAGCACAGTTGCCATAGTTACTACAGGGGCTTATTATTGATACCTACCTCATGCACTTTAACTGTGAAGACAGCCAGAGTGGTCCCAAGTATTAACCCTTTCTTGACTGACTGGAGACTCTACAATATACTTGTCACTAGAAAGGCCCCTAATCACTATGGCATTTAAAAGCTGCCCTAACAATAGTAAGTTAGGGAGTGTAATGACAGATTTGAGGTGTAATATGCACACCCATGCCCTCAAGTCCATTTGCTACATCTGAATTTACACAGATTCCAGTGGACTTTTCTTTTGGTGCCAATAAGTAGCGATCGACCAAACTATCACATTAACAAGATTTTAGTATAACCAGTTTCTTATACATTGTCTTTGAAATGACCAATACCTCATCTAAAAAAAATCAGCATGGAAGCTTCCACAAAGTGTACACATTCAAAACGAATAGGAATCAGGATTGGTACAGAGAAGAATTAAGGGGGTCATTTATCAAACTGGTGTAAAGTAGAACTGGCTTAGTTGCCCATAGCAACCAATCAGATTCCTCATTTCATTTTCCAAAGGGGCTGTCCAAAATAAAAGATAGAATCTGATTGGTTCAATTTATGCTACAGATTTCCACTGTATATTTCACCGTTTGCAATGCGTAGGGTTAGATCTTTGGTAAATCCGCACCGAAATCCACTGTGGAATGTCAGCAAAATCTGCAGTAAAATGTCCAAAATTTCCAAGAAAGGGACCCTGTCACACACAGCCAGGAAAGGGGGAAGTGGCCGACGTTGGGCTGCTCTCTCCTTTCACTTTAGTAGGCGAGCTACGCTCTTTTCGGATGTGACATATTTGATATGGAGATGCCGTTAATGGGCAGATATTTTACCCCGCAGGTTTTGTCTATCAATCTGAAACAGTTGGTTTCCAACCACATATTTACTATGCTTTTCTGTGCTTCTATAGGAACTCGACTTTATGGATTAAACACACAGCAGCCATAGCATCACCAAAATTTATGATGCAGCGACCAAGCAGGTTCAATCACCAACCACACAGAGACGGTTACAACAGTCTTCCTATCTGCGTGGCATGCCGGTGGACGCCAGGCTGATAGTTAAGGCAAGAAGCTTTCAGGATACAAGCCCCAGACCAGCGTCCCAGATGGAGAAACCAAGAGTCAACACAATCAGCTGAATCTGGGAGGCTGTGTGGTGATAGGAACATCTATTTTTTGATCCAATTCAATTAGGCTAATACCAGATGTTGGGTCAACTGGGCCATTGTGGTATTGTTTAATAAGATAAGCAGCAATCTTCACACAAGCAAATCACTTAATCCCATGGAAATGTATGGAGGTCTAGAGATAAAGGGCCAGATTTATCATTAGCTCAAGTCAGAATAATGGAGTGAAAAAGTCGCAACTTTTTGCGCAATCGCTTAAACTGCGCAAAAATTTACGACTTTTATTGGCTCTTCGTTCATCACTACACCCGGGACCCCCGCCGATCATCTGTTTGAGAAGGCAGTAGCGCCACAGCTTTCTCTCAGCTTTCCCTAGGCCATGTAACATCAGATTTATTGGTCACATGGCCTAGGCGCAGCTCTATACAATGTACAGCGCTCTGATTGGTAAACTGTGAGAAGGTCTGTTGCATTCTCAAACAGCTGATCAGCGAGGGTCCCGGATGTCAGACCACCACTGATCAGATATTGATGACCTATCCAGAGGATAGGACATCAGTATAAAACTCCCAGAAAACCACTTTAATGTGTAGAGGCTGACTCAAGGAGGAAGATGTTGAGCCAGACTGGAATTATCAGATATACAACTACATTAGTACATTAATCCTAACATCTCCTTTTAGAGATGGATTGCACAAGGTATTAAATCATTAGTTGATATACAGTATGTACTAATTTAGTTATATATCTTTAAAAGGGTATTGCGGTAGGAAAAAGTTATCAGATCAGGTTGGTGGGGGTACTACCAGTGGGACCCCCACCAATCACAAGAACAGGGCCCTGTACCCCCGGCAAGCCCCCTGCTGCTCCCCTGAAATGACCTGCGCGGCCGGTCGCACAAGCGCACGGCCGCTCCATTCATTTCTGTGGGTGTTCCGGAGATAGCCAAGCACTGTACTCGCCTATCTCCGGAACTTCCATAGAAATGGATAGAGCAGGATAACTTTCACCTACCGGAATACCCCTTTGAGAAGTTTTAGCCAAAGGCCTCTGATTTGTTAGCATATCTTCAGATAAAGGACTTGTTCACACAATCGTGCCGTGTTTTGCGGTCCTCAAATTGCGGATCCGCAAAACACGGTTGGTCCTTTATAGAAATGCCTATTCTTGTCAGCAAAATGGACAAGAATAGGACATGATATATAATTTTTGCAGGTCTACGGAACGGAGCAACGGATGCGGACAGCACACGGAGTGTCTTGTCGCTAACATCGACCTGTAAGGCTGAGTTCATACTTGAGTTATTTGGTCAGTTTTGGCCCCGTAACTGCCCAAATAAGTGAAGTGTGCAGTGATTCTAAGAGTGACGCCTGTCATCTGCATGTCATACGAACTCACAGTATTATTTCACTACCAAAGCAGACTCCATATGTGTGTAACTGCAAGGCACAGTGTTCTACACCACTATAAAGGCTCTCTGCAGCCAGGAAATAGCAGTTTTTTTTTTACGTAATTCGCAATTTTTTTTTAAACAAATGTGGCGAAACGGCAAATCGAATTTTTGAAAAATTCACTCATCTCTAGTTGCCAGGGGAGAAAGGTCAGCCTTTCAAATGGGAGACTATTTTGTTGCTTTCCAGTCTTCTGGACTCACAAAGGAGTGTCTTCGACTCCTATACACTGGGCATTCCATGGCTGGTTTCATGATCCTCCCATCAATTGGTCCAGCAATTTCATTAATTCCTCTTATTAAAAATGCGATATAGCAATATATATGTTAAATTAGAAATATCAATGTTTAATACCCTGAAGCACAAAAACACTTTTATATTGATTCATCCAAACAAAACTAAATAAAAAAAATAACAAAAAGGAGGACAAATTTTTTTTGGCCAAAAACACTTGTCTCACTTCAGCAAATGGCATTTATCATGTTGTAATGACCGACGTCACGCACAGGGAGGAAAACAGGGAAAGCCCTGCCCAAGGGAGAGGGAAAGGTGGTGACCCCTAACTCACCTTGCGCTGGCACCTGACTGCCCTGACGTCCCTAGACGGGTTCCTCACCCGTGCGGCGATCACGTGCCTAAACCCTGGCTTTCCCTAATATGAGCCCTGGATAGTGAACAGGCCGGTGGGATCGCTAGTCCACACCACTATTACTAAGAGGGAAACACCAGGGAGAGGACAGACAAAACAGACAAACACATACACCCAGGTGGGCGACCACAATAAACCAAAAAGGTCCAACAGGGATCCGGAGGGTAGCATTCTGGACCAACTCCCAGCGAACGCAGCAACACAGCTCCAGAAGGTCAGAATAGATGTCCAGGCAGGAAGCTCTATCTCTGGCAACCAGAGAAGTGTGAGAGAGGAATATAAGGAGGTCTGGGAATGCTGGACAAGGAACAGCTGAGGAGAAGGAGCTACGGATCCCTGAGTGAGCCAAAAGGGTTTGCTAAGCAAACCCAGAAAGCTACCATAAGGAAAACAGCCCTATCTTAAATAGAGCGTGCAGCCAACCGCTGCGACTTCCTGACCCCGGGTATAACGGAGTCAGGCGTGGTTCTCGATACCCTCGTGACAGTACCCCCCTCTCTACGAGGGGCCTCCGGACACTCAGGACCAGGTCTCTCAGGATGAGAGGCATGAAAAACCCGAACTAACCTGTCGGCGTTTACCTCAGACGCAGGAACCCACATTCTTTCCTCGGGACCGTAACCTCTCCAATGCACCAGATATTGAAGAGAGCGGCGGACCCGACGAGAATTAACAATTTTGGATATCTGAAATTCTAGGTTACCATCCACGACAACAGGAGGGGGTGGCAGCGGTGATGGTTCTAGAGGTGGAACATATTTTTTGAGTAACGACTTATGAAAAACATTATGAATTTTAAAAGTCTGAGGTAACTCCAGGCGAAAAGCCACGGGGTTGATGATGGCTACAATTTTGTAAGGGCCAATAAACCTAGGACCCAGTTTCCAAGAGGGAACCTTCAATTTAATATTCCTAGTAGACAACCACACATAGTCATTCACTCCTAGGTCCGGACCTGGCGACCGTCTCTTATCAGCCATGCATTTGTATTTACCTCCCATATTTTTCAAGTTAGCTTGCACCTTCTGCCATACCGATGAAAGAGATGACGAAAACCGTTCCTCTTCGGGAACCCCAGAAGACCCCCCCTCTTTGAAAGTACAGAATTGGGGATGAAAACCATATGCACCAAGAAATGGTGACTTGCCAGTGGATTCCTGACGACGATTATTTATGGCAAACTCAGCTAACGGTAAATATGATGACCACAACTCTTGGTTTTCAGACACAAAACATCTTAGATATGTCTCAAGGTTTTGGTTGGTACGCTCAGTCTGTCCATTCGACTGAGGATGGAAAGCTGAGGAAAAGGACAAGTGTACCCCCAAACGGGAACAAAAAGCTTTCCAAAATTTAGAAATAAACTGGGTACCCCGATCCGAAACAACATCGGTGGGGACCCCGTGAAGCTTCACGATTTCACTGACGAATACCTGAGCAAGAGTCTTAGCATTAGGTAGTGCGGGTAACGCAATGAAGTGTACCATTTTGCTAAACCTGTCCACTACTACCAAAATAACTGTTTTACCCGCAGACAAAGGTAAGTCAGTGATAAAATCCATTGACAGATGTGTCCACGGTCTATTGGGAATGACGAGTGGTAATAGAGACCCTGCAGGACGTGTATGTGAAACTTTTGCGCGCGCACAGGTAGAACAAGAAGACACAAAATCCAATACATCCTGACGCAACCTTGGCCACCAAAAACGGCGATTCAATAGTTCCAAGGTTGCTTTACTACCCGGGTGCCCAGCAAGTGCCGAATTATGATGTTCCTTTAATAATTCGAAACGTAAGTTCAACGGTACAAACAATTTCTCTGAGGGGCAAGAGACCGGGGCGTCCCCCTGGGCCTCTAACACCTTCCCCTCCAAAACAGAGTGTACCGCAGAAACAACCACTCCTCTTTGAAGAATGGGTACCGGATCACTCACATTACCCCCTCCAGGGAAACAACAAGATAGTGCATCAGCCTTGGTGTTCTTTGCCCCAGGACGATAGGTAATCACAAAGTTAAACCTGGTAAAAAATAGCGACCACCTAGCCTGTCTAGGGGTGAGACGCTTAGCTGATTCGAGGTACAGAAGATTTTTGTGGTCCGTAATCACAGTGACGGGGTGGACTGCCCCCTCTAAGAAATGACGCCACTCCTCAAACGCAAGTTTAATAGCTAATAGTTCCCTATTGCCAATATCGTAGTTCTTTTCTGCTGCAGATAGTTTTTTATAAAAGAAAGCACAAGGACGCCATTTGCCAGGAGACGGACCCTGAGACAGCACCGCCCCCACTCCCACCTCTGACGCATCGACTTCAACAATAAAAGGCTGAGAGACATCAGGTTGGACCAGTACAGGTGCTGAGGTAAACCTCTCTTTTAGAGAGGAAAAAGCAACTTTAGCGGCGTCAGACCATTTAGAAAAATCAGTCCCCTTCCTAGTCATGTCAGTAAGCGGTTTTACAATAAGTGAATAATTTTTTATGAATTTCCTATAGAAATTCGCGAAGCCCAAGAACCGTTGTAGTGCTTTGAGGTTCTCAGGAAGATCCCAATCTAAAATTGCCTGGACCTTCCTAGGATCCATACGAAAACCTGACGCAGATAAAAAATAACCCAGGAATTGTATCTCCTGAACGCCGAAGACACATTTTTCAATTTTAGCATATAATTCATTCGTCCGTAGGACCTGCAGTACTTGTCTGACATGCACCTCATGTGTTTTCAGATCAGACGAATAAATTAAAATATCATCTAGGTATATTACCACAAACCTGCCGATTAGATGACTAAAAATGTCATTAACGAAATGTTGAAAGACGGCAGGAGCATTGGTCAGACCGAAAGGCATAACTAGATTTTCATAATGCCCCTCAGGGGTGTTAAACGCTGTCTTCCACTCATCCCCCTCCTTAATACGAATCAGATTGTAGGCACCCCTAAGATCAAGTTTGGAGAACCACCTAGCACCCGCAATCTGATTAAACAGGTCAGGAATGAGAGGAAGAGGGTATGGGTCTCGGATGGTTATCTGATTTAATTCGCGAAAATCTAAGCAAGGACGCAGGCCCCCATCTTTCTTTTTAACGAAGAAAAACCCTGCAGCCACGGGTGAAGAAGAGGGTCTGATGTGTCCCTTAGCCAAGCTCTCGGAGATATAATCTTTCATGGCTTGTCTCTCTGGACCCGAAACATTATATAACCTGGTCTTGGGTAATTTTGCGCCGGGAATAAGGTTAACCGGGCAATCATAAGGACGATGAGGTGGTAACTTCTGACAACCCTTTTCAGAAAAAACATCCTCAAAGTCCGAAATAAATGTAGGTAGGGTAGTTATGGAGGCGACTAAGCAATTGCTATTTAAGCAATTTTCTCTGCACTGCTCACTCCACTCCAATATCTCCCTGGCCTGCCAATCCACCACTGGATTGTGCGCTACCAACCAGGGAAGACCCAGCACTACCGGAGTGGGAAGCCCCTCCAGAACATAACCTGAAAGCATCTCGTTATGGTGGTCCCCTACCCGAAGGTGTAAATTATGAACAATGTGCGTGAGGTTTCTCTGAGACAGGGGAGCAGAATCAATAGCGAATATGGGAATGGTTCTCTGTAAAGTACAGAGAGACAAACTCAAAGTGCGGGCAAAATGGGCATCTATCAAATTTACCCCTGCTCCACTGTCTAGAAAGAAAGAAATAGTCTCCGTCTTATCACCAAAAATAATAACCGCTGGCAACACAAATTGCGATGTACGTATGGAGGAAACGTATACCCCCCGGCTGACATCCTCCACACAGCCTGGGGTTAGTAGTTTTTCCGACGGTCTTTGGTTTCTGAGGAAAGAAGGACAGACATTAATGAAATGACCCCTCTCCCCACAAAAAAAACAAACCCCACGCCTACGGCGAGCCTCAGGAGGACGGACCTGACGAGTAGTTCCTCCTAGCTGCATAGGCTCGTCTAAGTCCGTACAGACTAACTGCTGCTTGGGAGGGGTTACCAATTGCTCCGGTTTTTTCAACCTGTCCCTAAGGCGTCTATCTATTCGGATAGAAAGGGACATAACCGCATCAAGGGAAAAGGGGGTCTCATATAATGCAAGCGCATCCTTAACCCTTTCGGATAACCCAGAGCAGAACTGACTCCTGAGAGCCGGGTCGTTCCATTGGGTATCCGTAGCCCACCTACGGAATTCAGAGCAATACTCCTCTACCGGCCGCTCTCCTTGTAAGAGTCTCCGTAATCTTGATTCAGCCAGGGCGACTCGGTCAGGGTCATCATATATGAGACCCAAGGCCCCGAAAAACTCATCCACTGACCGAAAAGCCTGGGAATCAGTAGGTAAAGAGAACGCCCAGGACTGCGGATCCCCCTGCAGCAGGGAAATAACAACCCCCACCCGCTGATCTTCATTACCAGAGGAGTAAGGGCGCAGTTTAAAATATAACTTACAGGCCTCACGGAATGTCAAAAACTTGTCCCTTCCCCCAGAAAATCTGTCAGGGAGAGGGACCTTGGGTTCCGCAACAACCTGGTTACCAGTAGCAACCGCTGGGCTTGCAGTCAGTTGTAATTGCTCCTGTTGCTGGAGGACCGACGCCTTCAATCCTACCACCTCCAAAGACAGGCCATGAAATTGTTTGGACAGAGCAGCAATTTGATCCATACTGGATTCTAAGTAGGTAAAAAATTTTTTTTTTTTTTTTTTTACCTACACAAAATAAGGGCCAGAGATAATGTAATGACCGACGTCACGCACAGGGAGGAAAACAGGAAAAGCCCTGCCCAAGGGAGAGGGAAAGGTGGTGACCCCTAACTCACCTTGCGGCTGGCACCTGACTGCCCTGACGTCCCTAGACGGGTTCCTCACCCGTGCGGCGATCACGTGCCTAAACCCTGGCTTTCCCTAATATGAGCCCTGGATAGTGAACAGGCCGGTGGGATCGCTAGTCCACACCACTATCACTAAGAGGGAAACACCAGGGAGAGGACAGACAAAACAGACAAACACATACACCCAGGTGGGCGACCACAATAAACCAAAAAGGTCCAACAGGGATCCGGAGGGTAGCGTTCTGGACCAACTCCCAGCGAACGCAGCAACACAGCTCCAGAAGGTCAGAATAGATGTCCAGGCAGGAAGCTCTATCTCTGGCAACCAGAGAAGTGTGAGAGAGGAATATAAGGAGGTCTGGGAATGCTGGACAAGGAACAGCTGAGGAGAAGGAGCTACGGATCCCTGAGTGAGCCAAAAGGGTTTGCTAAGCAAACCCAGAAAGCTACCATAAGGAAAACAGCCCTATCTTAAATAGAGCGTGCAGCCAACCGCTGCGACTTCCTGACCCCGGGTATAACGGAGTCAGGCGTGGTTCTCGATACCCTCGTGACACATGTAGAGAAATTTAATACAAGGCAATTACTAATGTATTGTTATTGTCCATATTGCCTCCTTTGCTGTCTTGATTCATTTTTCAGTCACATTGTACACTGCTCATTTCCATGGTTACGACCACCCTGTAATCCAGCAGCAGTGGTCGTGCTTACACAATATAGGAAAAGGCACTGGCTATGTGCACTCCCACAGTCCTGGCCACCAGGTGGTGAGGTGACAGGTTCTCTTTAAGTTCTGTTGAAACTAAGGGGCACATTTATTAGGACCGGCGTTTTAGACGCCGGTCATAATAAAAGCCTGTAGCTAGCGGGGTATCCGCCGAAGTTATGAAGAGGCGCATGCCTCTGCATAACTTCAGCGCATCCACTTTCTACGCCTAAAACAGCAACTAAGCATTGACCCGCCATCTGCGCCTGAAATAAGCCTAATTTAGGAGTATTTCAGTATATTTGAAATGGGGTGGAATGACTTAAAGGATGGAAGATACTCAGGCAATAAACCACCTGTCTACCTTACCGCCCCTTCCTGTTCCCCAATTAACACACAGAGACATCTTCTTGGGAAAAGAGCCTTCTCGGCCAATTTATTCAACAACATTAATTATCACTTCACAGAAAATACGTAATAACACGCATAACATATCAATTACCATAACAATTATCATAACATCTGAACCATTGAATAGGATCCTAGAAGGCAACAGTTAAGCTGTGTTCTCCACCATTCACCTCCACTTGTAATATCGCCTTACCCTCGGCCGCGGTCACCGACCCGAGAGCACCGAATACTCCAACTGTAATTAGTCTCCCCTGTAGGCCCATCTGCCCAACAGGAGCCCCATGCACAAGCTTACCGAACCTCCTGAGATGCACACTCCACCTTGGCATGCACCTCTTAAACCTATCATTGCCTTCCAGGACCCTCCATTACCACGCCACGAACGACCATAGGAGAAACCTCACCTATGGGAGTCCTGCCACACCCGAAAAGCCGTCTCCAGACCCTCCTGAATCCCTAAGGCCCACATGTCAATACCCACCTCATTCAGGTGAACACCATCAGACCTAAGGAACTGAGGTGATGCCGCCTACAGCTCCCAGTGCCGCACCACAATACCACCATGGCGCCTCACAAAACGTCCAACCTCCCTATTAAGTTTAGCCCGGACCTTGTTAAGCCGGTCAACCGACCTCGCAAAGCGCCAGACACACCCGGAACATCCGACCACAAACGCAAAAGATCCAGCTTCATATCACGAATCACCTCCCTAGTACTGCGAACACCCAGGTCATTCCCCCCAACGTGTAATACAACAATATCAGGTGACCTATCTAACGAAACTGAAGCATGAAATTCCGGAAGCACCCTACCCCACAACAGGCCCCGTATGCCAATCCAGCGCACTTGCATGTCAGCCGGGTCGAACCCCAACTGCCGTCCGTTCCTCCGCACGTCCGCCCGCAATGCTCCCCAGTACACGTAGGAGTGTCCGAAGATCCAAGCCATACAAGCCGACCCTGTAAACACATAAAATTAAAACCTAACTCACCAGTCAGCGTAATAAAATACTGTATAAACAACCGAACATTGATCCCCATGGCACTCACAACATGTGAGTACGAACATACGACTGATAACACCTAGATTCCCACCGGCCAATGCGTTTAATGGCCTCCTCCCCCAGGCCCCATCTGGCCGCCTCTGTTGCCGCCCCAATCCTAAAAGAATGGGACGCAAAGTCCTGAGCCGGGTAACCCGCTGCAACCAAACACTTCCGAAAAACTGCAACAAACTGATACCTTGACAATGCCGACCCATCTGCATGCATCAACAACGAACCCACCTCATCCGGCCTGACCACCAACAACTCCTCCACACACCTGACCGGACACAAGACCGACCCAACCAAAGGGCGCAGTATAATAACCACCCCTTTGCCCTCCTGATCCGTCTTAGACCTACGCAATTAGCAACGCAAACCTCCCGCAGAAAAACACACATCCTGCCGCAACAAACCTCCCCCACACAACCGATTTCCCGACACCAATTTCGACACCCTGAATGCCCCGAAAAAGGCCAAGGAAAAAGCAGCCCTAAACAAACAAACCTCATAAGGCGTCAAACACACCACACCAACCATCTCCCACAACGACTGCAACACTGCCCACGAAACCGGCCTACGTGTGTCTGGCCGCGCGGCACTACGCCTATAACCGTTCAAAGCTTGCCTAACCAGAAAGCAGTTAGACACATCCATGAGACCCCGTAACCGCAACCAAAAATTGACGGCCGCCACTCGCTTGGAAACCACCGAAACAGACACCCCCGAACTATAAGACAAACCTATAAAATATACCAACAACATCTGAAAATCCTCCACTACCTCACAACCCCCCACCTGATCCAACAACTGCTCCCACTGGGACCACACCGAAGAATACGCCAACCACGTACTCCTACTCACGGACCGGCGAATCAACTCAGAGGAGACCCCAAGGCCACGTTCCAGAGCCACTGAGGACATGATAGACCCGTCTCGTCCGCATCCGGCACCAGCCCGCGAAAACGATCCCACTGAAAGCGAGAAAGTGAATCAGCAATGTCGTTATCAACACCCGGAACATGCACAGCCACAAAACAGGCATTCAACTGCAAGCCACTAAGCACTAAATGGCGAAGCAAGCGCACCACCGGGGGCGAATTAGCAGACTGACTGTTAATCGCCTGAACCACCCCCATGTTGTCACAGCAAAATCTCACTCTTTTATTCCTGAGCACGTCCCCCCACAACTCAACAGACAAAATGATCGGAAACAATTCCAACAAAACCAGATTCCTCAAAAAACCTGCCTCCACCCAAACCTCCGGCCAGGCACCAGCGCTCCACTGCCCCCCGCAAAAGGCCCCGTAACCACAAGACTCCGACGCATCCGTACACAACTCCAAATCAAAACTGGACACAGGAGCCCCCATCAACACCGAACGCCCATTAAATTCCTCCAGAAAACGCTCCCACACCAGCAGGTCATCCCGAACCTCAGACGATAACCGCAAAAAATGGAAGGGCCTCCGCACCCCAGCCGTCGCCATGGCCAAGCGCCTGCAGAACACCCGACCCATTGGCAGAATTCTGCATGCAAAATTCAACTTCCCTAGAACCGACTGCACATGCCGCAACTGCACCTTTTTCGCCCTCCTTAAAAAAGCAATATCATCACGCAAGTCCGGCACCTTCTCCTCCGGCAACCGACACTCCATGGCCAGACTATCTATCACTATACCCAAAAATTTAACAGATGTCGCCGGGCCCTCCGTCTTTTCCGGTGCCAACGGGACACCCAAACGACCAGCTATGCTCTCCATCGTGTGAAGTAACACTGAACAAACTCGCGACCCAGCAGGTCCCAGAAACAAGAAGTCGTCAAGATAATGTAAAACAGAAGTCCAACCCGCCTCCTGCTTCACCACCCACTACAAAAATGAAGCAAACTTCTCAAACAAAGAACATGAAATTGCACAACCCATCGGCAGACAACAATCAACATAAAAACTGCCGTCCCACTTAAACCCCAACAAATGCAAACTGTCCGGATGAATGGGTAACAAACGAAAAGCGGCCTCTATATCCGTCTTCGCCAACAAAGCCCCTTTTCCAAAACTACGCACCCACCGAACCGCCTCATCAAATGAAGTATACGAAACCGAACAAAGCTCCTCAGCAATACCATCATTAACAGAACTACCCTCAGGAAACGACAAGTGGTGTATGAGCCTAAACTTGCCCGCCTCCTTTTTTGGGACCAAACCCAACGGTGACACCCACAAACCTGACAACGGGGATTCCGCAAATGTGCCAGCGACCCGCCCCGCCGCGATCTCCTTACCAATCTTCTCCGCTACCACGTCCGGCCTACGCAAAGCCGATGTCAAGTTACGGGGAGCCACAACCGGGCTGACCGAAAAACACAGGATCCGAAAACCAACCCTGAAACCAACAAACAACAAAGCCGCTGCAGCCCTATCTGGGTACCTCTCTAACCACGGCAACATGTCTTCCACCTTCACCAGCGTCACCCCTCTTCTGCGCCCCATCAACTCCTTTTCCTCGCCCCCGCTTGAAACACCGTGACAGACTGTGCGCCCCACCGCATCCGGAACACTCGTGCTTGAACCGACAGTCGGCGAGGTATCTGCAATAACCCCCGGCTGCCCCACGAAAGGACTGATGCCCCATCTTCGGAGCCGCCATAAGCCGCATCCAAAGACCGATATCTTTGTGATCCCAGCGAATACTCGCCCGGACCGCCTTCCGCTGACGAAATTGCTCGTCGTACCTCAACCATGCCACACCCCCATACGTCCTATAGGCCTCACCAATGGCATCCATGTAACAGAAAAGCGCTGAACAGTGCTCCGGCGCTTTCTCTCCCACCACACTTGCCAAAATGGCAAAAGCCTGTAGCCAATTTAAATACGTCCGTGGTATCAACCGGTACCGACGCTTCTCCTCCTCCTCCTTTTTGGACTCATCAGGCCTAACCCTATCCAAACTAAACTTTTCCAACTGAAGCAAAGAGAATATCTCCACATACTCGTCCTTCCAGATCTTCTCTTTAACCTCCGCCTTCAAATGAGCCCCCAGCGGCCCCTCAAAACAGACGTAGACCTCGCCCTTAGCTGCGTCCGCCAACCGCACCTCGTCCCCAACTTTTCCTTTTTCCCCAACACCGTCCGACACATCCCCAGTCCCCGGCGCCGCCACATCCGCCCCAACACTACTCGAGCCAACCCCGCCAGACTGACACCTCGTAACACCGGACACCACTGGAGCCCATACCGCCGCAGGTGACTCCCGCACACCCGACCCCAACCTAGACAAAAGCGACACCATCCTCTCTAGCAATTCCTGCGCCAACCCCTGGCCCTGCAAAACACCCCCCCCCCACTGATTGCTCAACAGGAGCCTGTTGCTGACCCGAAGGCCCCTCACCTGACCGGCCCTGAGGTATTCGCCCAGCAGCCACGGTCCGCCCGGACACTCCCGCCATCGATGGTCCGCTCAGCTGCGCCGCCGCCGGACCGGCTCCATCCTCGTCCATCCGCCCGTCGTCAGCTCCCGAGTCGTCCTGGCTCACCTCGCCGTCCTCCACTTCCGCCAGCTGTCCAGGCCCGCCGACAGGCGGCCGCCGCCTCTCGTCGCCCCCGGAAACCGACGTAAACCGACTCCGTCCAGGCTCACAGGCAGGGGAACCGGCACCCGCATCCGACATACCTCCATCACTGCAGTCGTCCAGTACTGCAGCACCTCCTAGTCCAGCTCCCACAGCAACCTCAGCCTCCTGAACAAATCCAGCTGCAGTACCGGGGACAGCCACCGGTGTCGCTGCCGCGCTCCGCCCGCTCCTCTGCAGTCTCACAGAAGAACGCCGCCGGCCCTGTGACAAGGGCCGCGGCGCAACACGCACCACTGCTGACCTCACTCCCGGATCCAGGCCCCCACCGGAAGGCTGTGGGGCCGCACGCTCCTCTCCCCGCCGTGGCCGACTCGCCGCCCGCTCCTCAGGTAAGGGCCGACGCCTGGCTCGCTCCCCATCCGACAAGGCCTCAAGGGGAGATGCCGCACCTCCATAGCTCCTCCCATGCCGTGAATAGGACGAGGTGATGGGCGCAGCCCGGGCCTCTCCCGCTGGTGCCCGGCGCCGACCAAGATTCCTCCCGCTGCGGCGCGAGGCGCAGGGCTCACAGCCCTCACCGCCCGCAACGAAGGGTCCCTGCTGGGGCTCCTTAAGCGCCGCCGCACCCGTGGGGTAGCCTCAGGTCTCAGCCTCTCTGGGGGCACAGACCTCCTAGCCCTAGCAGCAGGGGCGGCCGGTGTGGGAACCGGACCCGCCAATACAGCTTGCAGACTCTGCTGCAACCAATCGGCCCCATGTCTCTCCGCCGCTGCCTTCACCGCATCCAATAAAACGTCCAAAGACTCCATAACTCCCAGCAAAAAATCCTTCCAAACCTTAAAACCTTCCTGCTTCTTCAGAAGCGCCTGACTGATAAACTCCGCCCCCCATTCCCTTCATATACTGCCCGGGAAAATAGCTGACCAAGACCCCTCCCCACGACCTAACCTTAACCCTCAGCTGCTTGAACTTCCCCCCAAGTCAAAGAGCACTATGCCCAGGCTGCGCCTAGCTCCGTTGCTCCCATTATAAAAAAATAAACAATTCTGCAACATTTATATTCGTTTTTTTTAACACCGTTTCCTATGCATTAAAACTGACCTATAATTTTTATTCTTGGTCATTACGATTACATTAGTCCCAGGTGCCTGCAGTTTAAAACAGAAGGCACCTGGCGGATATCGCACCCGCTCTGCTCAAGCGGTTTTTGTTGCAGGTGCGCACAGAAATCCGTACAGAAATTTGTGCTGATTTTCTGCACCTTACCCTACACCTGGGTACAGGCACCCTAAGGCTTGGGGAGAATGCAAATTAACTCATACCAGCCCAACCAACTATCTGAATAAAAAATTACCCTTTTTGGGAGGGTTTTTCCGATATTTATATGACTGTGCCTGTAGTAATAGAGCAAGATTTGCATTTAAGGGTTCAATCCAAAAAAGCTGGTTTCACAAGCTAAGGCCTCATGCACACGACCGTGCCGTTTTTTGCGGTCCTCAAACCGCGGATCCGCAAAAAACGGAAGCCGCCCATGTTGCCTTACGCAATTTGCGGAACAGGCGCCGGTAATATAAATGCCTATAACAAAGGTCGTGTGCATGAGGCCTAAAGCCGCAATGCATATGAAGAACCTAACTTACAGGCAACTACATGAGATGAGTTTAAAGACGCCAAGAATTTTCACATTTTAAGTCTTCATTCACACAGTCAGTGTTTGGTCAGTGATTTCCATCAGAGATTGTGAGCCAAAACCAGGAGTGGATCCTACACAGACATAAGGTAGAAGAGAAAGATCTGCGCCTGTTCTGTGTTTTGGACCCGCACTTGGTTTTGGCTCAAAATCACTGATGGAAATCACCGACCAAACACTGACTGTGCCAATAAGGCCCTAATGCAATCATCTGCAGTGTCTGCCATTCTTTATACTTCACCGTTCTTTAGGTAACTTGACCTGACCAAAAGTCCTATTTTCCCTAGACACATAATAAACCGTTCAAATTTAGGGAAAACGCTAAACATCTTTCCCTGTTTTATTGTATTTATTGTAGCTTACTAAAAACACACCAGTTTTATACGGAGATATCCCGCACCTGAATATAACAGTTAGATATATCTCAGTATCTTACCCCAGAAATCCCACCGTGAGCAGTGGGCGTAAAAGCAGCTCCTCCGGGTGTGTCCGAAATTCATCACTAACCATAAAATCAGTTTCATCTCCCAAGGAGCCAACTGATGATTTTTAGATTCAAGCCGACCAACAGCTGTTTACTGCAGTTGCCATGGTGATGTCAACATCAGAGTTAAAGGGGACATTACCTTCCTGATCACTTTTTCTTTTCAAATACTAATCTTGATGAATTCCTGCACTTATGTCAAGTGTGAATAAAATCCAATAATCCTGATTTTTTTTTAAGTAGTGGCAATCTCCACCGGGATCTTAGTGCTGGAGTGCCTGTTAGGCCAGGTTCACATCACTGTTTAGCTTTCCGTTCTTCTGTATTTTAAGCATCCGTTATGCTCAGTTATGCACGTGTTGCATCCTTTTTAGCCATTTCCGTCTGGGATCCGTTATTTTAGAGGGAAAAAATTCCTACATTTTTTGAAGTCTAAAATAATGGAAATGGCTAAAACGAAGGCAACATGTGCATAACAGATGCTTAAAATACATGTGAACTCAGCCTTAGGCCTCATGCACACGGCCGTTGTGCGGTCGTTCCGTGCATTGGGGACTGCAATTTGCAATGTCCGTGCGGTGGCCATGACGAATCGAGACCTATTCAACTTCAATTCCTTTGCTGTCTGGATTCATTTTTCCATCACATTATACACTGCTTTTTCCCATGGTTACGACCACCCTGTAAACCATCAGTGGTGGCCCTGCTTGCACACTATAGGAGAAAGCACCAGCCTATGTGAGTTTCCACAGTCCTGGTCACCAGAGAGGATTACAGGGTGGTCATAACCATGGTAACGAGCAGTGTATATGTAACGCCCCAGAGTGGCATTACCACTTCTTCACGCCGCTACTATCTCTAATGTGCTAATATCATGTCATCTTGTGTATTTATTTCAGGTCCAATACACTGTGCATTTCTAATATTTGCAACTGTTGTGTTTAAATGCAATTTGCCTGGTTTACCAGCAGGTGGCAGCAAATACAGCAGAGCTATAGTTAGGTAGAATGGAGCTTTCCATTCCATTCTATACCCCCTCGGTGGAGAAGTGGGCCAGTCCCACTTCCTGCAGGAAGGGTGGGGATTAGTGAGAGTCAGTTCCAGCTTACCCCCTGCCAAGGGAGGGTGTGCTGGGCACGTCTCTCCTGAACATGCCCAAGCCAAGCCATCCAGAGCACCCTTAGCTCTGCTGGACATGGAGGCCAAAGCTTGAAGCCTCAGGAGCCAGGAGGAGTATTTCCTTGCCAAACATAGAGTCAGACTACTAAGTGTTGTGCAGCATAAAGAAGAAGCAAAGTTATACAGCCAGCCTGATAGTACAGCAGAGCCAGAGAGCAATAAATGTAGCAGTGATGAGTTTGCCTGCCAGAGTCTTAATGCTAAAGCCTGCTGGGACCAAGGCAAAGTTGAAATTGCATCTCAAGATCTGGACTCAAGTTATTCTTTTATCCCTCAACTATTCCCCCTATTTGTTTGCTTCGTAGCCAACGCCTTTGGTCCAGCCGTATCCAGGTAGGAGCACCGTGACACTCACACCTCACATAAAGGGACATTTTAGGCCACCCTATACCACTCGGCCGTTCCTACACCTGGGACGCGACATAGAGGGCCCTGTGGCGCGGCCGCCCATTGCATATTTTGTGATACTCACCTCATCCCCTTGCGCACAAAGAGACAGTAACTCCTCTTTTGATTAAAGAGGTTCTGTCGCGCTGGGAGCGTTCGATGACGTCATCACGCTGAGCGCCGGTCCTTCGGCAGGTCCTTTTCATTCAATAGAGGAGCAAGAGGATGAGGTGAGTATATATATTTTTTCTTCTTTTTTTTGCTGAAATGAAACATTACAGCAGGGAGCCACTATGGGGCATTATTACTGCAGGGGTCACTATGGCAAACATTATGGGCCACCATGGGGAACATTAGTACTGCTAATGGCCACTATGGGAGACATTATTTCTGCCGGGGGGCACTATGGGGGATATTATTACTGCTGGGGGCCACTATAGGGGACATTATTACTGCTGGGGGGTATTATGTACACTGAGGACACTGCTGGGGTTGGGATCTTTGTTTAAAAGAAAAAAGCCATTTTTAACAGCTGTGAAACGGGCATTAAAAACGGACAGACAGACAAAAAATGGATGCACAAATGGTTGGAAAATGGCCACGAAAAGCTGACAGTGTGCCTTAAGCCTCATTTACACATCCGTGCTTAAATCTGTGAAAAGGAGGTCAGTGATGCCTCCATGAAGATATCTGTGCAGGATCCATGTGTGGTCCGTGTGTGCATATTTTGCTGTCCGTGTGTCATCCGTGTTTCACTGACACTGCACAGCTGAAAAATAATTTTCAAAGCATCTCTTCCTAATGATCCCTGAAACCCTGTTGGATCCGTGTCGCATTCGTGGTTTTCACAGATACATAGACTATAATGGGCATGATGGATCCGTAAACACGGACAAAGTAGAGCATTTATCCGTGCTGAAAACACAGACCCACGGACCGTGCTAAAACTCTGATGTGTGAATACACACATTAAAATGAATGAGGACGTGAGCTGTCCGTGGAGAACATGTACAGCGCACATACGTGGAACAGTGAGGTGTGAATGAGGTTTTATAGAGCTCAGAGCGTTTAGGATTGTACGGTAATAGAATTCAGACATGTCGGTTCAGCATGTTAGGGATCAGCTCCCTGAAAAGATTGCACTGAAAGGCTCAATGGCCTTGTGTAATTTCCACTAATTAGTAGCTACAGTAGATGCATTTCTCCAGTGTGGAAATGGGGCAGTTTTTTCCTTTGTAATTAAAATGTATTTCACACCTCCACTAGGTGGCAGCAATGTACTGGTTACCTTTTCATATGACAGAAAACACAACACAGGTGTGAATACAGCCTTAGGCCTAGTTCACACGAACGTATGGCTTTTATAGTTTTTTGCGGTCCGTTTTTCACGGATCCGTTGTTCCGTTTTTGAGTTCCGTTGTGTTTCCGTTTCCTTTCCGTTTTTACGTTCCGTTTTTCCGTATGCCATGTACAGTATACAGTAATTACATAGAAAAAATTGGGCTGGGCATAACATTTTCAATAGATGGTTCAGCAAAAACGGAACGGATACGGAAGACATACGGATGCATTTCCGTATGTGTTCCGTTTTTTTTGCGGACCCATTGACTTGAATGGAGCCACGGAACGTGATTTGTGGCCAAATATAGGACATGTTCTATCTTTGAAAGGAACGGAAAAACGGAAATACGAAAACGGAATGCTTACGGAACACATTCCGTTTTTAATGCGGAGCCATTGAAATGAATGGTTCCGTATACGGACCGTATACGGAACACAAAAAAGCGGCCCGTACACTCGCAAAAAAAAGTTCGTGTGAACTAGACCTTACCATAACTTGTTAACCCCTTCTCACCCTGTGACATTTTAATACATCATGGGAACTATGTAGTTCCAGCCAATTGACATAATAGCAGAAGTTGTTCCTGTGTGGTCGCTGTGGGAGGCCAGTTTTGAGTGAAAACCAGGCTCCAGGCCTGGCTGTTTAATGCCTTGGATGCTGCAAACAATAGCAACCGTAGCATCTAAGGAGTTTAAGAGACGAAAGGGGCTTCCTATGTCAGCACGTTGCAACAAAATTGTGTAGTGCCATTAACAAAGACCTCCAGGTCAGACATGTGCAGAAGTGTAATAGCACCTATGGCAGAGTCTAATAGTATACTTTTTTCTTTGTATTTCCCGGCCTGACTACGGTCATCTTAAAGGGGTTGTCTCACTTCAGCAAATAGCATTTATTATGTAGAGGAAGTTAGTACAAACCACTTACTAATTTATTGTCATTATCCATATTGCTTCGTTTGGCTGGACTCATTTTTCCACATTTCACATTATACACTGCTCTTTTCCATGGTTATGACCACCCTGAAATCCATCAGTGGTGGCCGTGCTTGCACACTATAGGAAAAAGTGCTGACCTACATATTTGGTGGTTGGTACCGTAAGACCTAACATAGGCTAGTGCTTTTTCCTATAGTGTGCGAGCACGACCACCACCACTGATGGATTGTAGGGTGGTCGTAACCATGGAAACTAGCAGTGTATAATGTAATGGAAAAATGAATCTAGCCAGCAAAGGAGGTAATATGGTGAATCACACTACATTAGTAAGTGCCTTGTATTTACTTTCTCTACATAAGAAATGCCACTTGCTGAAGTGAGACAACCCCTTTAAGCCTAATTCACATGTCAGCATACCTCTCAACTTTTTGGACTTGATCTGGCTGGTTAGGCGGGCGTCCCCTTCCTCCCTCTACAGATGGTGAAGCTCCAGGTCTCCAGACACATCAAGCATTGCTCTGCAAATGGCCGTTTGTCATCCTGTTATGGAACCTTCATCTGTGGGTTCTTTATGTCATAGACCTATGCATCTATGACATCAGCAGCACAGTTGCCATAGTTACTACAGGGGCTTATTATTGATACCTACCTCATGCACTTTAACTGTGAAGACAGCCACAGTGGTCCCAAGTATTAACCCTTTCTTGACTGACTGGAGACTCTACAATATACTTGTCACTAGAAAGGCCCCTAATCACTATGGCATTTAAAAGCTGCCCTAACAATAGTAAGTTAGGGAGTCTAATGACAGATTTGAGGTGTAATATGCACACCCATGCCCTCAAGTCCATTTGCTACATCTGAATTTACACAGATTCCAGTGGACTTTTCTTTTGGTGCCAATAAGTAGCGATCGACCAAACTATCACATTAACAAGATTTTAGTATAACCAGTTTCTTATACATTGTCTTTGAAATGACCAATACCTCATCTAAAAAAAATCAGCATGGAAGCTTCCACAAAGAGTACACATTCAAAACGAATAGGAATCAGGATTGGTACAGAGAAGAATTAAGGGGGTCATTTATCAAACTGGTGTAAAGTAGAACTGGCTTAGTTGCCCATAGCAACCAATCAGATTCCTCATTTCATTTTCCAAAGGGGCTGTCCAAAATAAAAGATAGACTCTGATTGGTTCAATTTATGCTACAGATTTCCACTGTATATTTCACAGTTTGCAATGCGTAGGGTTAGATCTTTGGTAAATCCGCACCGAAATCCACTGTGGAATGTCAGCAAAATCTGCAGTAAAATGTCCAAAATTTCCAAGAAAGGGACCCTGTCACACACAGCCAGGAAAGGGGGAAGTGGCCGACGTTGGGCTGCTCTCTCCTTTCACTTTAGTAGGCGAGCTGCGCTCTTTTCGGATGTGACATTTTTGATATGGATATGCCGTTAATGGGCAGATATTTTACCCCGCAGGTTTTGTCTATCAATCTGAAACAGTTGGTTTCCAACCACATATTTACTATGCTTTTCTGTGCTTCTATAGGAACTCGACTTTATGGATTAAACACACAGCAGCCATAGCATCACCAAAATTTATGATGCAGCGACCAAGCAGGTTCAATCACCAACCACACAGAGACGGTTACAACAGTCTTCCTATCTGCGTGGCATGCCGGTGGACGCCAGGCTGATAGTTAAGGCAAGAAGCTTTCAGGATACAAGCCCCAGACCAGCGTCCCAGATGGAGAAACCAAGAGTCAACACAATCAGCTGAATCTGGGAGGCTGTGTGGTGATAGGAACATCTATTTTTTGATCCAATTCAATTATGCTAATACCAGATGTTGGGTCAACTGGGCCATTGTGGTATTGTTTAATAAGATAAGCACCAATCTTCACACAAGCAAATCACTTAATCCCATGGAAATGTATGGAGGTCTAGAGATAAAGGGCCAGATTTATCATTAGCTCAAGTCAGAATAATGGAGTGAAAAAGTCGCAAATTTTTGCGCAATCGCTTAAACTGCGCACAAATTTGTGACTTTTATTGGCTCTTCGTTCATCACTACACCCGGGACCCCCGCCGATCATCTGTTTGAGAAGGCAGTAGCGCCACAGCTTTCTCTCAGCTTTCCCTAGGCCATGGGACATCACATTCATTGGTCACATGGCCTAGGCGCAGCTCTATACAGCGCTCTGATTGGTAAACTGTGAGAAGGTCTGTTGCATTCTCAAACAGCTGATCAGCGAGGGTCCCGGATGTCAGACCACCACTGATCAGATATTGATGACCTATCCAGAGGATAGGACATCAGTATAAAACTCCCAGAAAACCACTTTAATGTGTAGAGGCTGACTCAAGGAGGAAGATGTTGAGCCAGACTGGAATTATCAGATATACAACTACATTAGGCATATTAATCCTAACATCTCCTTTTAGAGATGGATTGCACAAGGTATTAAATCATTAGTTGATATACAGTATGTACTAATTTAGTTATATACCTTTAAAAGGGTATTGCGGTAGGAAAAAGTTATCAGATCAGGTTGGTGGGGGTACTACCAGTGGGACCCCCACCAATCACAAGAACAGGGCCCTGTACCCCCGGCAAGCCCCCTGCTGCTCCCCTGAAATGACCTGCGCGGCCAATCGCACAAGCGCACG
Organism: Bufo bufo; assembly: GCF_905171765.1. Taxonomy (NCBI): domain Eukaryota; kingdom Metazoa; phylum Chordata; class Amphibia; order Anura; family Bufonidae; genus Bufo; species Bufo bufo. The sequence goes on from NC_053393.1 coordinate 221,540,288, forward strand.
GCCGCTTTATTCATTTCTGTGGGTGTTCCGGAGATAGCCAAGCACTGTACTCGCCTATCTCCGGAACTTCCATAGAAATGGATAGAGCAGGATAACTTTCACCTACCGGAATACACCTTTGAGAAGTTTTAGCCAAAGGCCTCTGATTTGTTAGCATATCTTCAGATAAAGGGCTTGTTCACACAAACGTGCCGTGTTTCGCGGTCCTCAAAAGGCGGATCCGCAAAACACGGTTGGTCCTTTATAGAAATGCCTATTCTTGTCAGCAAAACGGACAAGAATAGGACATGATATATAATTTTTGCAGGTCTACGGAAAAGAGCAACGGATGCGGACAGCACACGGAGTGTCTTGGCGCTAACATCGACCTGTAAGGCTGAGTTCATACTTGAGTTATTTGGTCAGTTTTGGCCCCGTAACTACCCAAATAAGTGAAGTGTGCAGTGATTCTAAGAGTGACGCCTGTCATCTGCATGTCATACGAACTCACAGTATTATTTCACTACCAAAGCAGACTCCATATGTGTGTAACTGCAAGGCACAGTGTTCTACACCACTATAAAGGCTCTCTGCAGCCAAGAAATAGCAGTTTTTTTTACGTAATTCGCAAATTTTTTCAAACAAATTTGCCGAAACGGCAAATCGAATTTTTTAAAAATTCACTCATCTCTTTTTTTAAATCAGATTGTTTTTATTGAGATTTTCAAAGCATTTTATGAGACAAACAAAGCAATCCCCCCCCTTCCCCCTCCCCATACCCAAGCGTCCTAGATCCAAGGAGAACATCTCCAAAAGTCCTCTTCATAAAGAGTTCGTTATTGAAATGCAATAGCTTAACATTACAGCTGGACATCCGGTACATAATCCTCAACTTATGTCAACAGTTCGGATACATCAGTACATTACATGACAGCGTAACAGAACATATATACCACCTCTCATCCCAAAAGACTATACCCTAGTCCCTATTACAGCTCCCACCCCTCATCCCCTCCCAGTGAACAATAACATCCATGCCTCTCATGTGTGGCCTCTAAAAACATAAATAAAGCCGGGGTGGTTCGGATTCCAGTATCTACTTAAACCGCATTAATCTACAATATTGTAGTATTGCCTCCATCTTCCCCAAATCTTCTCATATTTTTTACTATTATTCCTCTTCTGGTATACAAATTTTTCCATTTGCAACAGTGTGTGAACCTTACGAACAAGTTCCCCCACCTCTGGAGGATCATGATCCACCCAATGGTACGCAATCACCTTTCTTGCTTGATACACTATGCGGATAACCGCTAATTTCTGCTCAGCGGCTAGTTGTACAGACTCAGTACAGCCTAGTACACATAATCTGGCATCTGCCTCCACTCTTGTCTCAAACACTTTTCGTATTAGATCTATTATGCCCCCCCCAATATCTCCTCAGCCTAGGGCAGTTCCACATAAGGTGTATCAGCGTAGCATTGGGTGCACCACATCTAGGACACATGTCATCTGACCTGTACCCCATTTTCCTCAAGAGGGCAGGTGTCCGATAAACTCTGTGTAACAACAGTAATTGTGACATTCTGTGCGTTTCACCAACCGCAACATCTGTGAACCCCTCCAGGACTGTATGCCATTGCTCCTCTGACAAGTCTTCGATATCCTCCCGCCACTTATCGTACAACCGAAGAGGTTGCTTTTTAATCTGCCTTTCCATAAGACTGCTATAATGCAATGATATGACCCCACTGGTAGATCCCCCAGAGCTTGCTAAATCAATAATCGGATTTCTGGAGGCCGGCGCAACCCCCCCGCTGCATCCTGGGCGCGAATAGCGTGCCGTATCTGCAAATATAAGTAAAATTGGGAATGTGGGAGATGAAATTCCCTTTGTAGGCGAGCATAGTCTTTCAGAGTATCCCCCTCATATAGCTGATGCATGTAGGTGAGTCCGTACCATCACCAGACCTGAACATCAGGCACTTTGTGCAGTTCCGCATACATAAGATTAGGCCAAATTGCGGTAAACCTGGTGTAACCCTGTACCCCAGCTATTGTCCTGCCTTTCCACCAGACTTTATGAACCACCCGAAGTAGCGGGATGTCACTTCCCATTCTATCCAGTGATCCATCTTCCAGTGCCGTCATTAGATTCTTGCCCTTAACATAGTGACGTACTATTCTTCCTGCTGTGGTAATTCCATCCTCCATCCCCCATCCCCCCAATTGTTGAAGTTGGGCAGCTAAATAATAAATCCACGGATCCGGAACCCCGAGCCCCCCATCCGTTTTTGGTCTGCACAGTGTGGCCAGTTTAATACGTGGAACTCCAGGCCGGATTAACGTAGGGGCTGATGGAGCTGCAGCTCCAGGCCCCTACCATAAAATAGGCCCGTCCGCCAGCCAAAAGGCCGTCGGGAGCGGCCCGCGCTAAAAGTCCTCTGTTGTACATAGCGCAGCGTCACATAGCACACAGACAATGCAGAGACGCTCACCTCACGCTGGCAGCAGGGAGGAGCCTGAGGGAGGGACTCGGGAGGAGCGTAATATGATCCTAGAGTGGAAGCTGCTTCTGCCAGCCCCTCCCCTCCCCGCCCACCAACCAATCAGAGCTGAGGCAAGGCAAGCACTAGCAGCTCTGAGTCGTCTGAGTAGTACAGGGAGTCTAAGGGCTCTTTCACACTTGCGTTGTACGGATCCGGCATGCACTCCACTTGCCAGAATTACACTCCGGATCCGGAAAAACGCAAGTGTACTGAAAGCATTTGAAGACGGAACCGTCTTCAAAATGCTTTCAGTGTTACTATGGCACCCAGGATGCTATTAAAGTCCTGGCTGCCATAGTAGGAGGGGGGAGCGGGGGAGCGGTATACTTACAGTCCGTGCGGCTCCCGGGGCGCTCCAGAATGACGTCAGAGCGCCCCATGCGCATGGATGACGTGTCCAATGCGATCACATGATCCATGCGCTTGGGGCGCCCTGACGTCACTCTGGAGCGCCTGGGGAGCCGCACGGACTGTAAGTATACTGCTCCCCCGCTCGCCACTACACTTTACCATGGCTGCCAGGACTTTAGCGTCCTGCAGCCATGGTAACCATTCAGAAAAAGCTAAATGTCGGCTCCGGCAATGCGCCGAAACGACGTTTAGCTTAAGGCCGGATCCGGATCAATGCCTTTCAATGGGCATTAATTCCGGATCCGGCATTGCGGCAAGTGTTCCAGATTTTTGGCCGGAGCAAAAAGCGCAGCATGCTGCGGTATTTTCTCCGGCCAAAAAACGTTCCGTTCCGGAACTGAAGACATCCTGATGCATCCTGAACGGATTTCACTCCATTCAGAATGCATGGGGATAATCCTGATCAGGATTCTTCCGGCATAGAGCCCGACGACGGAACTCTATGCCGGAAGAAAAGAACGCAGGTGTGAAAGAGCCCTAAGAATAGGAATGAATCGAATGAGTCTCAGGTTAAAAGAATCGAAAGATCTGATTAGTTAGAGACTCATTCGATTCTTTGAGTTAAAAGAGCCATGAGTCAGAGTCTAGAACAGGTTACACTGAGGCTGTCGGCTGCTTTTGTTGCAGCAGTGATAAGATTAAGGGACAGGAGCAGAGAGATAAGAGAAGTGACAGATGAAGATTACAGGTTGAATTAACCCTTTAGGATCAAATTGGCTTCTCAGGAGATATATATGTTAAAGGCATCTCATTCAGTAGCTATATAACTAAGGGTGGGATCACATCTCCTTTATGGATTCCGTTAAGTGGGGACTGTGGGGACTATTTTATTATCAGCCAGTGACTGTGTTACTGTAATACTGTTATCAATTCAGCACATAGTTTTCCCTGTGCGTGCATTCACATTTCCCTTCACTTGGTTCGTTGTACTACTGTCAGTGTCAGACTGTTGTCACTGTGGGTAACAATGCACAACAGACAACAATGCACACCACAGTGACAGCTCCTGACTCCTGTCCTGAGTCCTCCTGTCCGGCGTCAGCCTCAGCTTCCCTTCACTATCAGTATAATCAATCACTCTTCCTGATCCTGACTCACTCATTAGAGAGCTGAAGAGCCGACTGAGGGCTCTTTCACACTTGCGTTCTTGTCTTCCGGCATAGAGTTCCGTCGTCGGGGCTCTATGCCGGAAGAATCCTGATCAGGATTATCCTAATGCATTCTGAATGGAGAGAAATCCGTTCAGGATGCATCAGGATGTCTTCAGTTCCGGAACGGAACGTTTTTTGGCCGGAGAAAATACCGCAGCATGCTGCGCTTTTTGCTCCGGCCAAAAATCCGGAACACTTGCCGCAAGGCCGGATCCGGAATTAATGCCCATTGAAAGGCATTGATCCGGATCCGGCCTTAAGCTAAACGTCGTTTCGGCGCATTGCCGGAGCCGACATTTAGCTTTTTGAGAGTGGTTACCATGGCTGCCGGGACGCTAAAGTCCTGGCAGCCATGGTAAAGTGTAGCGGGGAGCGGGGGAGCAGTGTACTTACCGTCCGTGCGGCTCCCCGGGCGCTCCAGAGTGACGTCAGGGCGCCCCAAGCGCATGGATCATGTTATCACATGGATCACGTCATCCATGCGCATGGGGCGCTCTGACGTCATTCTGGAGCGCCCCGGGAGCCGCACGGACGGTAAGTATACCGCTCCCCCGCTCCCCGCTCCTACTATGGCAACCAGGACTTTAATAGCGTCCTGGGTGCCATAGTAACACTGAACGCATTTGGAAGACGGTTCCGTCTTCAAATGCTTTCAGTACACTTGCGTTTTTCCGGATCCGGCGTGTAATTCCGGCAAGTGGAGTACACGCCGGATCCGGACAACGCAAGTGTGAAAGAGGCCTGAGTCAGCAGCAGCAAGTGAATCGAATGGATAGCATCTGCGCATGCGCACCGGAACCTAGAGTCTTCGGTTCACTTGCGAGTCAGCTCAGCAGTCAGTGACTCAGCAAGTGAACCGAAGATCCGATTCATGAACCGATTCATCTGAAAGATCCGAACTTCCCATCACTACTGATGTCATATCCAGCTGCTCTGACGTCCTGCCGCCGGATATACGTCACAGGATATCCGGCGGCAGGACGTCAGAGCAGCTGGTGCGGTTCCTGTAATGCCGGCCCGCCGGATATGACCTCAGTGCGCCCGCGGTTATCCCTCCTGCACGCTGCGCTATGTACAACCTGCTCAGCAGTTTCGACCAGCACACGGCCCACAGCGCTCAGCCACACCAGCCCGCGAGACAGCAGGAGCTTCTGGAGCAGGGCAGGTATCAGATAAACTCATCCAGTTGGAAGGGAGGGCAATCATAGTGCTGTTATGATTTATGGACACAGCTCTCAGCATGCTTAGCCAGCATTCTATCTGGCTGTTTCTGAGCCTGTGGACTGTGACTCTCAAGAAGCACAGCCAGATAGAAGGCTGGCTAAGCATGCTGAGAGCTGTGTCCATAAATCATAACAGCACTATGAAAATTACTGACTGGCTAAGCATGCTGAGAGCTCAGTCTAAATAACATAACACATTAAAGAAATTACTGTTTTCTAGCTGCTAGTCCACAGCAGCTAGAAACAGTAATTTCTTTAAAGGGATTCTGTCACCAGGTTTCACCCCTGTCAGCTAAAAATATGCTGATGTTCAGGGCGTCTTCACGATTCCTAATATGGGCTTATAAATGTCATCTGTGGGCTTATTTAGCTAAAAAACAGCTATTACTAACCAGTCAGTCAAACAAATAAGGTGCCCAAGGGGATGTTAATGGATGCAAGGTGCCGGCCGAACCCGCCGCCCAGCGCCGCCTTTCCGGACTTCTGCGCCGCCTCCTAATCCTCTGTGCCGCCTCTCACTCTCCCTCCCCCTCCTTCTGCTGTAAGATCTCGCGCTTGCGCACAGGGCTCTGCCTGATGCGCCCGTGCGGACTTCTCCATTTGTCTTCTTACAGCGAAGTGCGCATGCGCCGACACTTCGCTCAACCCCTGTATGCGTGAGATCTTACAGCAGGAGGAGGGGGGAGGGATGGAGAGCGAGAGGTGGCACAGAGGATTAGGAGGCGGCGCAGAAGTCCAGAAAGGCGGCGCTGGGCATGAACGGCGGTGGGTGCGGCCGGCACCTTGCATCCATTAACATCCCCTTGGGCACCTTATTTGTTTGACTGACAGGTTAGTGAAAGCTGTTTTTTAGCTAAATAAGCCCACAGATGACATTTATAAGCCCACATTAGGAATCGTGAAGACGCCCTGAACATCAGCATATTTTTAGCTGACAGGGGTGAAACCTGGTGACAGAATCCCTTTAATGTGTTATGTTATTTAGATACAGCTCTCAGCATGCTTAGCCAGCCTTCTATCTGACTGGCTAAGCATGCTGAGTGCTGTGTCCATAAATCATAACAGCTCTATGAAAATTACTGTTTCTAGCTGCTGTTGTCCACAGTCCACAGCAGCTAGAAAACAGTAATCTTCATAGTAATGTTAAATGATCACTATAGTGTCAGGAAAACAAAGCGGTTTTCCTGACACTATAGTGCCCTGAGGGTGCCCGACTATACTCTAATGGTCTGTGGGACCATAAATCCCTATAGGGGTCCCTAACTAATATTTAAAATCTTATCTTTATTGTTTGACTTCAAAAAAACACACAAGAAATATAGGGGGAAAAAAGAACACAATTAAAATTTTCAGTTAACAGTGGAATGTGAGATAATTATTATTGCTACTGGTTGCTAACTACAACCAATGATCGCATATTAATGTCTGTGGAATGCAGAGTGCATGGGGATGTTTATTCCATATATAGTCGTGATGTATTCACATTTATTCTGTGAGGGTCACAGGTTAGTGTTTTACATCCAACTCGTCCTTTAATTAATATAAACGCAAGTGTTTTAGTTTCACTTGTGCACTATGGCGTATCCTAGTCACAGAGTCACAATTCCATGGTAATTGTGTCAAAAAATGCAGAGAGCTACCACTGTCTAGCAGAAAGGCGGCGCTGGGCGGCGGGTTCGGCCGGCACCTTGAATCCATTAACATCCCCTTGGCAGGGGCGGATTAAGTTCATGATAGGCCCGGGGCTGTCTAACCAACTTGGCCCCCCCCCCCCCTATTTTAGTTTAGTGGGGGTTTTTTTGTATGAAGAGGCTGCGGTGCTTCATGGGCGCAGGCCATATGACATCTTCAGACGACAAAAAAAATACCCCAAATTGGGTCCTAAACTGAAAAATTTGGTCGCCAAATTTAAAATACATATAATTATAATAAAAAAGACATGGAGGAGAATACAGCACCACATACCTCTTACATCCAGTGACATCTCCTGTCATGTAGACCTTCTCTTTCCTCTTCTCCTCCATTTGACCCAGACCACCATGGCAAATTCTTTCAGCCGCATCTCGTCTCTACAGTTTGTAGCACAGACACGTTAGATTTCTCAATTCCTCCTAATCCTGGTGTCCCCACAGTGTCATCTTGCTGCCACCCCCAATACTGTGCCCGTTGTGCCCCCCAATGTCCAAGGTACTATACTGCTGAAAAAATAGTAACCCTAATAGACATAATTGGAGTCATTTATCAAACTGGTGTAAAGTAGAACTGAATTTCCAAAAGAGCTGTCAGATATGAAAGGTGGAATCTGATTGGCTGCTATGGGTGACTTAGCCAGTTCTACTTTACACCAGTTTGATAAATTACCCCAAATGTCCCTATAGTGTCCACAGCAATTATAATGTCCCCTAGAGACCCCCAGTAATAATACCACCCTATATTGTGCTCCAGGTAATAATCCCTGTATAGTGTCCCCAAAAATAATAGAATTGCCCCTACAGTGCCTCCCCAATAGCAACACCCCCATATAGTAATTTCCACCACACTGCCCCCACATAGTGATTCCCCCATTGTAATTTCCCCCCACACAGTAATTTCCCCCAAACTGCCCCTATATAGTACTTTGCCCCCACACAGTAATTTGCCCCACACTGCCCCTACATAGTAATTTCCCCCACATAGTAATTTCCACCACACTGCCCCCACATAGAAATTACCCCCACACAATAGTTTCCCCCCACACTGCCCCCACATAGTAATTTGCCCCCACATAGTAATTTGCCCCACATAGTAATTTCCACTACACTGCCCCCACATAGAAATTACCCCACACTGCCCCCACACAATAGTTTCCCCCACATAGTAATTTGTCCCCACATAGCAATTTCCCCACACTGCCCCCACATAGAAATTACCCTACACTGCCCCCCACATAGCAATTTCCCCCACACTGTCCCCACACAATAGTTTCCCCCACATAGTAGTCCCTCCCATAATAATTTGGCCCCACACAGCCCCATATAGTAATTTTCCCCTACACTGCCCCCACATAGTAATTACCCCACACAATAGTTTCCACCACACTGCCCCCATATAGTAATTTGCCCCCACATAGTAGTCCCTCCCATAATAATTTGCCCCCACACTGCCCCCACATAGTAATTTGCCCCCACACTGCCCCCACATAGTAATTTGCCCCCACACTGCCCCATATAGTAATTTGCCCCCACATAGTAATTTGCCCGCACACTGCCCCATATAGTAATTTGCCCCCACATAGTAGTCCGGCTCCCATAATAATTTGCCCCCACATAGTAGTCCCTCCCATAAAAATTTAGCCCCACACAGCCCCACATTCCCCTCCCATGTACTCGAGGTCCCTTCCCTAATATGTCCTCCTCTGTGTCTCGTCCCCCACATGTCCCCCAAAGTAGGCACATGAAATAAAAAAAATTAAATTAGAAAAAAAAATGAAAAGCTAAATACTTACCGTCCAGGGCCAGGCACTTGATCGCAGACGAAGGCGGGATGAGGCAGGCACACGTCAATGTGCTGTGTCCCGGCACAGGCGCGTGATGACGTCATCACGCACGCCTGCGCCGGGATTTCACTACCGCATAGGCCTCAGGCCTACTAGGCCTGAAGCCTATGGCGGTGATAGGCGACAGGACAGGGAGCTATGCGCAGGGCCGGACTGGGGATAAAAACCAGCCCTGGAAAAAGTTGCACACCAGCCCCACAGCATTGCGTCATTATTTACTTGTCTATAAAAGGCGAAAGCATTCATTTTAAAACACGTATGTAAACACGAATATGAATTTTGCCCCACAATAGCTCTTTTGTAGAACCCCCATTGTTTATATTATCACAGTAGATCAGCTTTTCCCAAACAGGATGCGATAACGATATGCGATGCGATATTTTAAGGGAATTGTGGTAGAGGTCTATTTGCAGTGTTATGGGGGATCTGTGGATGGCGCTGTTATGGGGGATCTGTGGATGACACTGTTATCGAGGGGATCTGTGGATGACACTGTTATGGAGGGGATCTATGGATGACACTGTTATGGAGGGGATCTGTGGATGGCACTGTTATGGGAGATCTGTGGATGACACTGTTATCGAGGGGATCTGTGGATGACACTGTTATGGAGGGGATCTATGGATGACACTGTTATGGAGGGGATCTGTGGATGGCACTGTTATGGAGGGGATCTATGGATGGCACTGTTATCGAGGGGATCTGTGGATGACACTGTTATGGAGGGGATCTATGGATGACACTGTTATGGAGGGGATCTGTGGATGGCACTGTTATGGGGGATCTGTGGATGGCACTGTTATGGGGGATCTGTGGATGGCACTGTTATGGAGGGGATCTATGGCTGGCACTGTTATGGAGTGGATCTGTGGATGACACTGTTATGGAGGGGATCTGTGGATGACACTGTTATGGAGGGGATCTGTGGATGGCACTGTTATGGGGGATCTGTGGATGGCACTGTTATGGAGATCTGTGGATGGCATTGTTATGGGGGACCTATGGATGATGCACTGTTATAGGGGATGTGTGCTATGACACATAGGGCCATGAGAGGGGACTGCATAAGATGCTATATGTGTGAATGACACACATATAGCATATTTTGCTGGCCCCTCTCATGGCCCTATGTGTCACAGCATTACTTTATTAATGTCCCCTCATGTGTCCTAAACCACGCACATAACTGTCTTTGTATGCAAAGTCTTTCTTTACTGCTGAAACAATCGCTCTCCTATTGAAACTCCTATTGATATTGAAAATCACCAGCCTCTCTGCATTCAGCCTCCTACCTGACACACAGCCCTGAACAGCCGGATGACAGCTCTGCACAAGCAGCAGCTAGCAGGCTAAAGGACCTTCCGTGATGTCATGATCATGTGATCAGTCACATGTGTGGGAGGAGTCAGGCTCCGGGCAATGTCTGTGCTGGAGCCTGGGGCGGGGCCGGGGGATGGGCTCCTCTCTCTGTCAGTCACTCTGTGTAATATACTACACCAGCCAAGGAGCCTCCTCGCTGTCGGCACGGCAGGCAGTATGTGGGCGTTCGGGTCGGCGCTGGACCCGGGGCTGCCGACCCGAACGTCCCTATTGTAATCCGCCACTGCCCCTTGGGCACCTTAATTGTTTGACTGACTGGTTAGTAATAGCTGTTTTTTAGCTAAATAAGCCTACAGATGACATTTATAAGCCCACATTAGGAATCATGAAGACGCCCTGAACATCAGCATATTTTTAGCTGACAGGGGTGAAACCTGGTGAAGGAATCCCTTTAACCACCTCAGCCCCCGTAGCTTAAACACCCTGAAAGACCAGGCCACTTTTTACACTTCTGACCTACACTACTTTCACGGTCATGCAACTTACCACCCAAATGAATTTTACCTCCTTTTCTTCTCACTAATAGAGCTTTCATTAGGTGGTATTTCATTGCTGCTGACATTTTTACTTTTTTTGTTATTAATCGAAATTTTACGATTTTTTTGCAAAAAAATGACATTTTTCACTTTCAGTTGTAAAATTTTGCAAAAAAAACGAGATCCATATATAAATTTTGCTCTAAATTTATTGTTCTACATGACTTTGATAAAAAAAAAAATGTTTGGGTAAAAAAAAAATGGCTTGGGTAAAAGTTATAGCGTTTACAAACGATGGTACAAAAATGTGAATTTCCGCTTTTTGAAGCAGCTCTGACTTTCTGAGCACCTGTCATGTTTCCTGAGGTTCTACAATGGCCAGACAGTACAAACACCCCACAAATGACCCCATTTCGGAAAGTAGACACCCCAAGGTATTCGCTGATGGGCATAGTGAGTTCATAGAACTTTTTATTTGTTGTCACAAGTTAGCGGAAAATGATGATTTTTTTATTTTTTTTTCTTACAAAGTCTCATATTCCACTAACTTGTGACAAAAAATAAAAACTTCCATGAACTCACTATGCCAATCAGCGAATACCTTGGGGTGTCTTCTTTCCAAAATGGGGTCACTTGTGGGGTAGCTATACTGCCCTGGCATTCTAGGGGCCCAAATGTGTTGTACGGAGTTTGAAATCAAATTCTGTAATAAATGGCCGGTGAAATCCGAAAGGTGCTCTTTGGAATTTGGGCCCCTTTGCCCACCTAGGCTGCAAAAAAGTGTCACACATGTGGTATCTCCGTATTCAGGAGAAGTTGGGGAATGTGTTTTGGGGTGTCATTTTACATATACCCATGCTGGGTGAGATAAATATCTTGGTCAAATGCCAACTTTGAATAAAAAAATGGGAAAAGTTGTCTTTTGCCAAGATATTTCTCTCACCCAGCATGGGTATATGTAAAATGACACCCCAAAACACATTTCCCAACTTCTCCTGAATACGGAGATACCACATGTGTGACACTTTTTTGCAGCCTAGGTGGGCAAAGGGGCCCATATTCCAAAGAGCACCTTTCGGATTTCACTGGTCATTTTTTACAGAATTTGATTTCAAACTCCTTACCACACATTTGGGCCCCTAGAATGCCAGGGCAGTATAACTAACCCACAAGTGACCCCATTTTGGAAAGAAGACACCCCAAGGTATTCGCTGATGGGCATAGTGAGTTCATGGAAGTTTTTATTTTTTGCCACAAGTTAGTGGAATATGAGACTTTGTAAGAAAAAAAAAATAATCATCATTTTCCACTAACTTGTGACAAAAAATAAAAAATTCTAGGAACTCGCCATGCCCCTCACGGAATACCTTTGGGTGTCTTCTTTCCAAAATGGGGTCACTTGTGGGGTAGTTATACTGCCCTGGCATTCTAGGGGCCCAAATGTGTGGTAAGGAGTTTGAAATCAAATTCTGTAAAAAATGGCCGGTGAAATCCGAAAGGTGCTCTTTGGAATGTGGGCCCCTTTGCCCACCTAGGCTGCAAAAAAGTGTCACACATGTGGTATCTCCGTACTCAGGACAAGTTGGGGAATGTGTTTTGGGGTGTCATTTTACATATACCCATGCTGGGTGAGAGAAATATCTTGGTCAAATGCCAACTTTGTATAAAAAAATGGGAAAAGTTGTCTTTTGCCAAGATATTTCTCTCACCCAGCATGGGTATATGTAAAATGACACCCCAAAACACATTCCCCAACTTCTCCTGAATACGGAGATACCACATGTGTGACACTTTTTTGCAGCCTAGGTGGGCAAAGGGGCCCATATTCCAAAGAGCACCTTTCGGATTTCACTGGTCATTTTTTACAGAATTTGATTTCAAACTCCTTACCACACATTTGGGCCCCTAGAATGCCAGGGCAGTATAACTACCCCACAAGTGACCCCATTTTAGAAAGAAGACACCCCAAGGTATTCGCTGATGGGCATAGTGAGTTCATGGAAGTTTTTATTTTTTGTCACAAGTTAGTGGAATATGAGACTTTGTAAGGGAAAAAAATAAAAATAAAAAAATCATCATTTTCCGCTAACTTGTGACAAAAAATATAAAATTCTAGGAACTCGCCATGCCCCTCACGGAATACCTTGGGGTGTCTTCTTTCCAAAATGGGGTCACTTGTGGGGTAGTTATACTGCCCTGGAATTTTCCAGGGGCCCTAATGTGTGGTAAGTAGGTAAATGACCTGTGAAATCCTAAAGGTGCACTTTGGAATGTGGGCCCCTTTGCCCACCTAGGCTGCAAAAAAGTGTCACACATGTGGTATCGCCGTATTCAGGAGAAGTTGGGCAATGCATTTTGGGGTGTCTTTTTACATATACTCATGCTGGGTGAGAGAAATATCTCGGCAAAAGACAACTTTTCTCATTTTTTTATACAAAGTTGGCATTTGACCAAGATATTTATCTCACCCAGCATGGGTATATGTAAAATGACACCCCAAAACACATTGCCCAACTTCTCCTGAGTACGGCGATACCACATGTGTGACACTTTTTTGCAGCCTAGATGCGCAAAGGGGCCCACATTCATTTTATGAGGGCATTTTTAGACATTTGGATCCCAGACTTCTTCTCACGCTTTAGGACCCCTAAAATGCCAGGGCAGTATAAATACCCCACATGTGACCCCATTTTGGAAAGAAGACACCCCAAGGTATTCAATGAGGGGCATGGCGAGTTCATAGAAATTTATTTTTTTTGGCACAAGTTAGCAGAAATTGATATTTTTTTTTTCTCACAAAGTCTCCCTTTCCGCTAACTTGGGACAAAAATTTCAATCTTTCATGGACTCAATATGCCCCTCACGGAATACCTTGGGGTGTCTTCTTTCCGAAATGGGGTCACATGTGGAGTATTTATACTGCCCTGGCATTCTAGGGGCCCTAAAGCGTGAGAAGAAGTCTGGAATATAAATGTCTAAAAAATTTTACGCATTTGGATTCCGTGAGGGGTATGGTGAGTTCATGTGAGATTTTATTTTTTGACACAAGTTAGTGGAATATGAGACTTTGTAAGAAAAAAAATAATAATTTCCGCTAACTTGGGCTAAAAAAATGTCTGAATGGAGCCTTACATGGGGGTGATCAATGACAGGGGGGTGATCAGGGAGTCTATATGGGGTGATCACCCCCGTCATTGATCACGCCCCTGTAAGGCTCCATTCAGTTGTCCGTATGCGTTTTGCGGATCCGATCCATCTATCAGTGGATCCGTAAAAATCATGCGGACGTCTGAATGGAGCTTTACAGGGGGGTGATCAATGACAGGGGGGTAATCAATGACAGGGGGGTGATCAGGGAGTCTATATGGGGTGATCACCACAGTCATTGATCACGCCCCTGTAAGGCTCCATTCAGACGTCCGTATGCGTTTTGCGGATCCGATCCATCTATCAGTGGATCCGTAAAAATCATGCGGACATCTGAATGGAGCTTTACAGGGGGGTGATCAATAACAGGGGGGTAATCAATGACAGGGGGGTGATCAGGGAGTCTATATAGGGTGATCACCACAGTCATTGATCACGCCCCTGTAAGGCTTCATTCAGACGTCCGTATGCGTTTTGCGGATCCGATCCATCTATCAGTGGATCCGTAAAAATCATGCGGACATCTGAATGGAGCTTTACAGGGGGGTGATCAATGACAGGGGGGTAATCAATGACAGGGGGGTGATGAGGAAGTCTATATGGGGTGATCACCACAGTCATTGATCACGCTCCTGTAAGGCTCCATTCAGACGTCCGTATGCGTTTTGCGGATCCGATCCATCTATCAGTGGATCCGTAAAAATCATGCGGACATCTGAATGGAGCTTTACAGGGGGGTGATCAATGACAGGGGGGTAATCAATGACAGGGGGGTGATCAGGGAGTCTATATGGGGTGATCAGGGGTGATCAAGGGTGAATAAGGGGTTAATAAGTGACAGGGGGGGGTGTAGTGTAGTGGTGCTTGGTGCAACATATTACTGAGCTACCTGTGTCCTCTGGTGGTCGATCCAAACAAAGGGGACCACCAGAGGACCAGGTAGCAGGTATATTAGACGCTGTTATCAAAACAGCGTCTAATATACCTGTTAGGGGTTAAAAAAATCACATCTCCAGCCTGCCAGCGAACGATCGCCGCTGGCAGGCTGGAGATCCACTCGCTTACCTTCCGATCCTGTGAACGCGCGCGCTTGTGTGCGCGCGTTCACAGGAAATCTCGCGTCTCGCGAGAGGACGCGCCGGCGCGTCCACCCAGAAGAGCAGGGCCGCCGCAAAGACGCAATCCTGCGTACGGTGGTCCTGAGGAGGTTAAAGAAATTACTGTTTCTAGCTGCTGTGGACTAGCAGCTAGAAAACAGTAATTTCTTTAATGTGCTATGTTATTTAGACTGAGCTCTCAGCATGCTTAGCCAGTCAGTAATTTTCATAGTGCTGTTATGATTTATGGACACAGCTCTCAGCATGCTTAGCCAGCCTTCTATCTGGCTGTGCTTCTTGAGAGTCACAGTCCACAGGCTCAGAAACAGCCAGATAGAATGCTGGCTAAGCATGCTGAGAGCTGTGTCCATAAATCATAACAGCACTATGATTGCCCTCCCTTCCAACTGGATGAGTTTATCTGATACCTGCCCTGCTCCAGAAGCTCCTGCTGTCTCGCGGGCTGGTGTGGCTGAGCGCTGTGGGCCGTGTGCTGGTCGAAACTGCTGAGCAGGTTGTACACAGCGCAGCGTGCAGGAGGGATAACCGCGGGCGCACTGAGGTCATATCCGGCGGGCCGGCATTACAGGAACTGCACCAGCTGCTCTGACGTCCTGCCGCCGGATATCCTGTGACGTATATCCGGCGGCAGGACGTCAGAGCAGCTGGTGCTGTTCCTGTAATGACGCGGCCCGCCGGATATGACATCAGTAGTGATGGGAAGTTCGGATCTTTCAGATGAATCGGTTCATGAATCGGATCTTCGGTTTACTTGCTGAGTCACTGACTGCTGAGCTGACTCGCAAGTGAACCGAAGACTCTAGGTTCCGGTGCGCATGCGCAGATGCTATCCATTCGATTCACTTGCTGCTGCTGACTCAGTCGGCTCTTCAGCTCTCTAATGAGTGAGTCAGGATCAGGAAGAGTGATTGATTATAGTGATAGTGAAGGGAAGCTGAGGCTGACGCCGGACAGGAGGACTCAGGACAGGAGTCAGGAGCTGTCACTGTGGTGTGCATTGTTGTCTGTTGTGCATTGTTACCCACAGTGACAACAGTCTGACACTGACAGTAGTACAACGAACCAAGTGAAGGGAAATGTGAATGCACGCACAGGGAAAACTATGTGCTGAATTGATAACAGTATTACAGTAACACAGTCACTGGCTGATAATAAAATAGTCCCCACAGTCCCCACTTAACGGAATCCATAAAGGAGATGTGAACCCACCCTTAGTTATGTAGCTACTGAACGAGATGCCTTTAACATATATATCTCCTGAGAAGCCAATTTGATCCTAAAGGGTTAATTCAACCTGTAATCTTCATCTGTCACTTCTCTTATCTCTCTGCTCCTGTCCCTTAATCTTATCACTGCTGCAACAAAAGCAGCCGACAGCCTCAGTGTAACCTGTTCTAGACTCTGACTCATGGCTCTTTTAACTCAAAGAATCGAATGAGTCTCTAACTAATCAGATCTTTCGATTCTTTTAACCTGAGACTCATTCGATTCATTCCTATTCTTAGGGCTCTTTCACACCTGCGTTCTTTTCTTCCGGCATAGAGTTCCGTCGTCGGGGCTCTATGCCGGAAGAATCCTGATCAGGATTATCCCCATGCATTCTGAATGGAGTGAAATCCGTTGAGGATGCATCAGGATGTCTTCAGTTCCGGAACGGAACGTTTTTTGGCCGGAGAAAATACCGCAGCATGCTGCGCTTTTTGCTCCGGCCAAAAATCCGGAACACTTGCCGCAATGCCGGATCCGGAATTAATGCCCATTGAAAGGCATTGATCCGGATCCGGCCTTAAGCTAAACGTCATTTCAGCGCATTGCCGGAGCCGACATTTAGCTTTTTCTGAATGGTTACCATGGCTGCCAGGACGCTAAAGTCCTGGCAGCCATGGTAAAGTGTAGTGGGGAGCAGTATACTTACAGTCCGTGCGGCTCCCCAGGCGCTCCAGAGTGACGTCAGGGCGCCCCAAGCGCATGGATCATGTGATCGCATTGGACACGTCATCCATGCGCATGGGGCGCTCTGACGTCATTCTGGAGCGCCCCGGGAGCCGCACGGACTGTAAGTATACCGCTCCCCCGCTCCCCCCTCCTACTATGGCAGCCAGGACTTGCGTTTTTCGGGATCCGGAGTGTAATTCCGGCAAGTGGAGTACATGCCGGATCCGTACAACGCAAGTGTGAAAGAGCCCTTAGACTCCCTGTACTACTCAGACGACTCAGAGCTGCTAGTGCTTGCCTTGCCTCAGCTCTGATCGGTTGGTGGGCGGGGAGGGGAGGGGCTGGCAGAAGCAGCTTCCACTCTAGGATCATATTACGCTCCTCCCGAGTCCCTCCCTCAGGCTCCTCCCTGCTGCCAGCGTGAGGTGAGCGTCTCTGCATTGTCTGTGTGCTATGTGACGCTGCGCTGTGTACAACAGAGGACTTTTAGCGCGGGCCGCTCCCGACGGCCTTTTGGCTGGCGGATGGGCCTATTTTATGGTAGGGGCCTGGAGCTGCAGCTCCATCAGCCCCTACGTTAATCCGGCCTGGAGTTCCACGTATTAAACTGGCCACACTGTGCAGACCAAAAACGGATGGGGGGCTCGGGATTCCGGATCCGTGGATTTATTATTTAGCTGCCCAACTTCAACAATTGGGGGGATGGGGGATGGAGGATGGAATTACCACAGCAGGAAGAATAGTACGTCACTATGTTAAGGGCAAGAATCTAATGACGGCACTGGAAGATGGATCACTGGATAGAATGGGAAGTGACATCCCGCTACTTCGGGTGGTTCATAAAGTCTGGTGGAAAGGCAGGACAATAGCTGGGGTACAGGGTTACACCAGGTTTACCGCAATTTGGCCTAATCTTATGTATGCGGAACTGCACAAAGAAAGACTATGCTCGCCTACAAAGGGAATTTTATCTCCCACATTCCCAATTTTACTTATACTTGCAGATACGGCACGCTATTCGCGCCCAGGATGCAGCGGGGGGGGGGGGGGGGTGTGGGGCTGGGATTGCGCCGGCCTCCAGAAATCCGATTATTGATTTAGCAAGCTCTGGGGGATCTACCAGTGGGGTCATATCATTGCATTATAGCAGTCTTATGGAAAGGCAGATTAAAAAGCAACCTCTTCGGTTGTACGATAAGTGGCGGGAGGATATCGAAGACTTGTCAGAGGAGCAATGGCATACAGTCCTGGAGGGGTTCACAGATGTTGCGGTTGGTGAAACGCACAGAATGTCACAATTACTGTTGTTACACAGAGTTTATCGGACACCTGTCCTCTTGAGGAAAATGGGGTACAGGTCAGATGACATGTGTCCTAGATGTGGTGCACCCAATGCTACGCTGATACACCTTATGTGGAACTGCCCTAGGCTGAGGAGATATTGGGGGGGGCATAATAGATCTAATACGAAAAGTGTTTGAGACAAGAGTGGGGGCAGATGCCAGATTATGTGTACTAGGCTGTACTGAGTCTGTACAACTAGCCGCTGAGCAGAAATTAGCGGTTATCCGCATAGTGTATCAAGCAAGAAAGGTGATTGCGTGCCATTGGGTGGATCATGATCCTCCAGAGGTGGGGGAACTTGTTCGTAAGGTTCACACACTGTTGCAAATGGAAAAATTTGTATACCAGAAGAGGAATAATAGTAAAAAATATGAGAAGATTTGGGGAAGATGGAGGCAATACTACAATATTGTAGATTAATGCGGTTTAAGTAGATACTGGAATCCGAACCGCCCCGGCTTTATTTATGTTTTTAGAGGCCACACATGAGAGGCATGGATGTTATTGTTCACTGGGAGGGGATGAGGGGTGGGAGCTGTAATAGGGACTAGGGTATAGTCTTTTGGGATGAGAGGTGGTATATATGTTCTGTTACGCTGTCATGTAATGTACTGATGTATCCGAACTGTTGACATAAGTTATGTACTTGAGGATTATGTACCGGATGTCCAGCTGTAATGTAAAGCTATTGCATTTCAATAACGAACTCTTTATGAAGAGGACTTTTGGAGATGTTCTCCTTGGATCTAGGACGCTTGGGTATGGGGAGGGGGAAGGGGGGGATTGCTTTGTTTGTCTCATAAAATGCTTTGAAAATCTCAATAAAAACAATCTGATTTAAAAAAAGAGATGAGTGAATTTTTTCAAAAATTCGATTTGCCGTTTCGGCAAATTAGTTTGAAAAAATGTGTGAATTACGTAAAAAAAACTGCTATTTCTTGGCTGCAGAGAGCCTTTATAGTGGTGTAGAACACTGTGCCTTGCAGTTACACACATATGGAGTCTGCTTTGGTAGTGAAATAATACTGTGAGTTCGTATGACATGCAGATGACAGGCGTCACTCTTAGAATCACTGCACACTTCACTTATTTGGGCAGTTACGGGGCCAAAACTGACCAAATAACTCAAGTATGAACACAGCCTTACAGGTCGATGTTAGCGCCAAGACACTCCGTGTGCTGTCCGCATCCGTTGCTCCTTTCCGTAGACCTGCAAAAATTATATATCATGTCCTATTCTTGTCCGTTTTGCTGACAAGAATAGGCATTTCTATAAAGGACCAACCGTGTTTTGCGGATCCGCAATTTGAGGACCGCGAAACACGGCACGTTTGTGTGAACAAGCCCTTTATCTGAAGATATGCTAACAAATCAGAGGCCTTTGGCTAAAACTTCTCAAAGGGGTATTCCAGTAGGTGAAAGTTATCCTGCTCTATCCATTTCTATGGAAGTTCCGGAGATAGGCGAGTACAGTGCTTGGCTATCTCCGGAACACCCACAGAAATGAATAAAGCGGCCGTGCGCTTGTGCGATCGGCCGCGCAGGTCATTTCAGGGGAGCAGCAGGGGGCTTCCCGGGGGTACAGGGCCCTGTTCTTGTGATTGGTGGGGGTCCCACTGGTAGTACCCCCACCAACCTGATCTGATAACTTTTTCCTACCGCAATACCCTTTTAAAGGTATATAATTAAATTAGTACATACTGTATATCAACTAATGATTTAATACCTTGTGCAATCCATCTCTAAAAGGAGATGTTAGGATTAATGTACTAATGTAGTTGTATATCTGATAATTCAAGTCTGGCTCAACATCTTCCTCCTTGAGTCAGCCTCTACACATTAAAGTGGTTTTCTGGGAGTTTTATACTGATGTCCTATCCTCTGGATAGGTCATCAATATCTGATCAGTGGTGGTCTGACATCCGGGACCCTCGCTGATCAGCTGTTTGAGAATGCAACAGACCTTCTCACAGTTTACCAATCAGAGCACTGTATAGAGCTGCGCCTAGGCCATGTGACCAATGAATGTGATGTCACATGGCCTAGGGAAAGCTGAGAGAAAGCTGTGGCGCTACTGCCTTCTCAAACAGATGATCAGCGGGGGTCCCGGGTGTAGTGATGAACGAAGAGCCAATAAAAGTCGCAAATTTTTGCGCAGTTTAAGCGATTGCGCAAAAATTTGCGACTTTTTCACTCCATTTTTCTGACTTGAGCTAATGATAAATCTGGCCCTTTATCTCTAGACCTCCATACATTTCCATGGGATTAAGTGATTTGCTTGTGTGAAGATTGGTGCTTATCTTATTAAACAATACCACAATGGCCCAGTTGACCCAACATCTGGTATTAACCTAATTGAATTGGATCAAAAAATAGATGTTCCTATCACCACACAGCCTCCCAGATTCAGCTGATTGTGTTGACTCTTGGTTTCTCCATCTGGGACGCTGGTCTGGGGCTTGTATCCTGAAAGCTTCTTGCCTTAACTATCAGCCTGGCGTCCACCGGCATGCCACGCAGATAGGAAGACTGTTGTAACCGTCTCTGTGTGGTTGGTGATTGAACCTGCTTGGTCGCTGCATCATAAATTTTGGTGATGCTATGGCTGCTGTGTGTTTAATCCATAAAGTCGAGTTCCTATAGAAGCACAGAAAAGCATAGTAAATATGTGGTTGGAAACCAACTGTTTCAGATTGATAGACAAAACCTGCGGGGTAAAATATCTGCCCATTAACGGCATATCCATATCAAAAATGTCACATCCGAAAAGAGCGGAGCTCGCCTACTAAAGTGAAAGGAGAGAGCAGCCCAACGTCGGCCACTTCCCCCTTTCCTGGCTGTGTGTGACAAAGATCTAACCCTACGCATTGCAAACGGTGAAATATACAGTGGAAATCTGTAGCATAAATTGAACCAATCAGATTCTATCTTTTATTTTGGACAGCCCCTTTGTAAAATGAAATGAGGAATCTGATTGGTTGATATGGGCAACTAAGCCAGTTCTACTTTATACCAGTTTGATAAATGACCCCCTTAATTCTTCTCTGTACCAATCCTGATTCCTATTCGTTTTGAATGTGTACTCTTTGTGGAAGCTTCCATGCTGATTTTTTTTAGATGAGGTATTGGTCATTTCAAAGACAATGTATAAGAAACTGGTTATACTAAAATCTTGTTAATGTGATAGTTTGGTCGATCGCTACTTATTGGCACCAAAAGAAAAGTCCACTGGAATCTGTGTAAATTCAGATGTAGCAAATGGACTTGAGGGCATGGGTGTGCATATTACACCTCAAATCTGTCATTACACTTCCTAACTTACTATTGTTAGGGCAGCTTTTAAATGCCATAGTGATTAGGGGCCTTTCTAGTGACAAGTATATTGTAGAGTCTACAGTCAGTCAAGAAAGGGTTAATACTTGGGACCACTGTGGCTGTCTTCACAGTTAAAGTGCATGAGGTAGGTATCAATAATAAGCCCCTGTAGTAACTATGGCAGCTGTGCTGCTGATGTCATAGATGCATAGGTCTATGACATAAAGAACCCACAGATGAAGGTCCCATAACAGGAGGACAAACGGCCATTTGCAGAGCAATGCTTGATGTGTCTGGAGACCTGGAGCTTCACCATCTGTAGAGGGAGGAAGGGGACGCCCGCCTAACCAGCCAGATCAAGTCCAAAAAGTTGAGAGGTATGCTGACATGTGAATTAGGCTTAAAGGGGTTGTCTCACTTCAGCAAGTGGCATTTCTTATGTAGAGAAAGTAAATACAAGGCACTTACTAATGTAGTGTGATTCACCATATTACCTCCTTTGCTGGCTAGATTCATTTTTCCATTACATTATACACTGCTAGTTTCCATGGTTACGACCACCCTACAATCCATCAGTGGTGGTGGTCGTGCTCGCACACTATAGGAAAAAGCACTAGCCTATGTTGGGTCTTACGGTACCAACCACAAAATATGTAGGTCAGCACTTTTTCCTATAGTGTGCAAGCACGGCCACCACTGATGGATTTCAGGGTGGTCATAACCATGGAAAAGAGCAGTGTATAATGTGAAATGTGGAAAAATGAGTCCAGCCAAATGAAGCAATATGGATAATGACAATAAATTAGTAAGTGGTTTGTACTAACTTCCTCTACATAATAAATGCTATTTGCTGAAGTGAGACAACCCCTTTAAGATGACCGTGGTCAGGCCGGGAAATACAAAGAAAAAAGTATACTATTAGACTCTGCCATAGGTGCTATTACACTTCTGCACATGTCTGACCTGGAGGCCTTTGTTAATGGCACCACACAATTTTGTTGCAACGTGCTGACATAGGAAGCCCCTTTCGTCTCTTAAACTCCTTAGATGCTACGGTTGCTATTGTTTGCAGCATCCAAGGCATTAAACAGTCAAAACTGGCCTCCCACAGCGACCACACAGGAACAACTTCTGCTATTATGTCAATTGGCTGGAACTACATAGTTCCCATGATGTAATAAAATGTCACAGGGTGAGAAGGGGTTAACAAGTTATGGTAAGGCTGTATTCACACCTGTGTTGTGTTTTCTGTCATATGAAAAGGTAACCAGTACATTGCTGCCACCTAGTGGAGGTGTGAAATGCATTTTAGTTACAAAGGAAAAAACGGCCCCATTTCCACACTGGAGAAATGCATCTACTGTTGCTACTAATTAGTGGAAATGACACAAGGCCATTGAGCCTTTCAGTGCAATCTTTTCAGGGAGCTGATCCCTAACATGCTGAACCGACATGTCTGAATTCTATTACCGTACAATCCTAAACGCTCTGAGCTCTATAAAACCTCATTCACACCTCAGTGTCCCACGTATGTGCGCTGTACATGTTCTCCACGGACAGCTCACGTCCTCATTCATTTTAATGTGTGTATTCACACATCAGAGTTTTAGCACGGTCCGTGGGTCTGTGTTTTCAGCACGGATAAATGCTCTACTTTGTCCGTGTTTACGGATCCATCATGCCCATTATAGTCTATGTATCTGTGAAAACCACGAATGCGACACGGATCCAACAGGGTTTCAGGGATCATTAGGAAGAGATGCTTTGAAAATTATTTTTCAGCTGTGCAGTGTCAGTGAAACACGGATGACACACGGACAGCAAAATATGCACACACGGACCACACATGGATCCTTCACAGATATCTTCATGGATGCATCACTGACTTCCTTTTCACAGATTTAAGCACGGATGTGTAAATGAGGCTTAAGGCACACTGTCAGTTTTTCGTGGCCATTTTCCAACCATTTGTGCATTCATTTTTTGTCTGTCTGTCCGTTTTTAATGCCCGTTTTGCATCTGTTATTCACGGCTGTTAAAAATTGCTTTTTTTTTTTAAACAAAGATCCCAACCCCAGCAGTGTCCTCAGTGTACATAATACCCCCCAGCAGTAATAATGTCCCCCATAGTGGCCCCCAGCAGTAATAATATCCCCCATAGTGCCCCCCGGCAGAAATAATGTCTCCCATAGTGGCCATTAGCAGTACTAATGTTCCCCATGGTGGCCCATAATGTTTGCCATAGTGACCCCTGCAGTAATAATGCCCCATAGTGGCTCCCTGCTGTAATGTTTCATTTCAGCAAAAAAAAGAAGAAAAAATATATATACTCACCTCATCCTCTTGCTCCTCTATTGAATGAAAAGGACCTGCCGAAGGACCGGCGCTCAGCGTGATGACATCATCGCACGCTCCCAGCGCGACAGAACCTCTTTAATCAAAAGAGGAGTTACTGTCTCTTTGTGTGCAAGTGGATGAGGTGAGTATCACAAAATATGCAATGGGCGGCCGCGCCACAGGGCCCTCTATGTCGCGTCCCAGGTGTAGGAACGGCCGAGTGGTATAGGGTGGCCTAAAATGTCCCTTTATGTGAGGTGTGAGTGTCACGGTGCTCATACCTGGATACGGCTGGACCAAAGGCGTTGGCTACGAAGCAAACAAATAGGGGGAATAGTTGAGGGATAAAAAAATAACTTGAGTCCAGATCTTGAGATGCAGTTCCAACTTTGCCTTGGTCCCAGCAGGCTTTAGCATTAAGACTCTGGCAGGCAAACTCATCACTGCTACATTTGTTGCTCTCTGGCTCTGCTGTACTATCAGGCTGGCTGTATAACTTTGCTTCTTCTTTATGCTGCACAACACTTAGTAATCTGACTCTATGTTTGGCAAGGAAATACTCCTCCTGGCTCCTGAGGCTTCAAGCTTTGGCCTCCATGTCCAGCAGAGCTAAGGGTGCTCTGGATGGCTTGGCTTGGGCATGTTCAGGAGAGACATGCCCAGCACACCCTCCCTTGGCAGGGGGTAAGCTGGAACTGACTCTCACTAATCCCCACCCTTCCTGCAGGAAGTGGGACTGGCCCACTCCTCCACCGAGGGGGTATAGAATGGAATGGAAAGCTCCATTCTACCTAACTATAGTTCTGCCGTATTTGATGCCACCTGCTGATAAACCAGGCAAATTGCATTTAAACACAACAGTTGCAAATATTAGAAATGCACAGTGTAGTGGACCTGAAATAAATACACAAGATGACATAATATTAGCACATTAGAGATAGTAGCGGTGTGAAGAAGTGGTAATGCCACTCTGGGGTGTTACATATACAGTCAGGTCCATAAATATTGGGACATCAGCACAATTCTAACATTTTTGGCTCTATACACCACCACAATGGATTTTAAATTAAACAAATAAGATGTGCTTTAATTGCAGACTGTCAGCTTTAATTTGAGGGTATTTACATCCAAATCAGGTGAACGGTGTAGGAATTATAACAGTTTGCATATGTGCCTCCCACTTGTTAAGGAACCAGAAGTAATGGGACAATTGGCTTCTCAGCTGTTCCATGGCTAGGTGTGTGTTATTCCCTCATTATCCCAATTACAATGAGCAGATAAAAGGTCCGGAGTTTATTTCAAGTCTGCTATTTGCATTTGGAATCTGTTGCTGTCAACTCTCAAGATGAGATCCAAAGAGCTGTCACTATCAGTGAAGCAAGCAATCATTAGGCTGAAAAAACAAAACAAACCCATCAGAGAGATAGCAAAAACATTAGGCGTGGCCAAAACAACTGTTTGGAACACTCTTAAAAAGAACAAACGCATCGGTGAGCTCAGCAACACCAAAAGACCCGGAAGACCACGGGAAACAACGGTGGTGGATGACCGAAGAATTCTTTCCCTGGTGAAGAAAACACCCTTCACAACAGTTGGCCAGATCAAGAACACTCTCCAGGAGGTAGGTGTATGTGTGTCAAAGTCAACAATCAAAAGAAGACTTCACCAGAGTTAATACAGAGGGTTCACCACAAGATGTAAACCATTGGTGAGCCTCAAAAACAGCAAGGCCAGATTAGGGTTTGCCAAACGACATCTAAAAAAGCCTCCACAGTTCTGGAACAACATCCTATGGACAGATGAGACCAAGATCAACTTGTACCAGATGGATGGGAAGAAAAGAGTATGGAGAAGGAATGGAACTGCTCATGATCCTAAGCATACCACCTCATCAGTGAAGCATGGTGGTAGTAGTGTCATGGAGTGGGCATGTAAGGCTGCCAATGGAACTGGTTCTCTTGTATTTATTGATTATGTGACTGCTGACAAAAGCAGCAGGATGAATTCTGAAGTGTTTCGGACAATATTATCTGCTCATATTCAGCCAAATGCTTCAGAACTCATTGGACGGCACTTCACAGTGCAGATGGACTATGACCCAAAGCATACTGCAAAAGCAACCAAAGAGTTTTTTAAGGGAAAGAAGTGGAATGTTATGCAATGGCCAAGTCAATCACCTGACCTGAGTCCAATTAAGCATGCATTTCACTTGCTGAAGACAAAACTGAAGGGAAAATTCCCCAAGAACAAACAGGAACTGAAGACAGTTGCAGTAGAGGCCTGGCAGAGCATCACCAGGGATGAAACCCAGTGTCTGGTGATGTCTATGCGTTCTAGACTTTAAGCTGTAATTGACTGCAAAGGATTTGCAACCAAGTATTAAAAAGTGAAAGTTTGATTTATGATTATTATTCTGTCCCATTACTTTTGGTTCCTTAACAAGTAGGAGGCACATATGCAAACTGTTGTAATTCCTACACCGTTCACCTGATTTGGATGTAAATACCCTCAAATTAAAGCTGACAGTCTGCAGTTAAAGCACATCTTGTTCATTTCATTTCAAATCCATTGTAGTGGTGTATAGAGCCAAAAATGGTAGAATTGTGTCGATGTCCCAATATTTATGGACCTGACTGTACACTGCTCGTTACCATGGTTATGACCACCCTGTAATCCTCTCTGGTGACCAGGACTAAGGAAACTCACATAGGCTAGTGCTTTCTCCTATAGTGTGCAAGCAGGGCCACCACTGATGGTTTACAGGGTGGTCGTTACCATGGGAAAAAGCAGTGTATAATGTGATGGAAAAATTAATCCAGACAGCAAAGGAATTGAAGTTGAATAGGTCTCGATTCGTCATGGCCACCGCACGGACATTGCCCGTGCATTAGGGACCGCAAATTGCAGTCCCCAATGCACGGAACGACCGCACAACGGCCGTGTGCATGAGGCTTAAGGCTGAGTTCACATGTATTTTAAGCATCTGTTATGCACATGTTGCCTTCGTTTTAGCCATTTCCGTTATTTTAGACTTAAAAAAATGTAGGAATTTTTTCCCTCTAAAATAACGGATCCCAGACGGAAATGGCTAAAAAGGATGCAACACGTGCATAACTGAGCATAACAGATGCTTAAAATACAGAAGAACGGAAAGCTAAACGGTGATGTGAACCTGGCCTAACAGGCACTCCAGCACTAAGATCCCGTTGGAGATTGCCACTACTTAAAAAAAAATCAGGATTATTGGATTTCATTCACACTTGACATAAGTGCAGGAATTCATCAAGATTAGTATTTGAAAAGAAAAAGTGATCAGGAAGGTAATGTCCCCTTTAACTCTGATGTTGACATCACCATGGCAACTGCAGTGAACAGCTGTTGGTCGGCTTGAATCTAAAAATCATCAGTTGGCTCCTTGGGAGATGAAACTGATTTTATGGTTAGTGATGAATTTCGGAGACACCCGGAGGAGCTGCTTTTACGCCCACTGCTCACGGTGGGATTTCTGGGGTAAGATACTGAGATATATCTAACTGTTATATTCAGGTGCGGGATATCTCCGTATAAAACTGGTGTGTTTTTAGTAAGCTACAATAAATACAATAAAACAGGGAAAGATGTTTAGCGTTTTCCCTAAATTTGAACGGTTTATTATGTGTCTAGGGAAAATAGGACTTTTGGTCAGGTCTACAACACTTGTGGTGAAGTTACCTAAAGAACGGTGAAGTATAAAGAATGGCAGACACTGCAGATGATTGCATTAGGGCCTTATTGGCACAGTCAGTGTTTGGTCGGTGATTTCCACTAGTGATTTTGAGCCAAAACCAAGCGCGGGTCCAAAACACAGAACAGGCGCAGATCTTTCTCTTCTACCTTATGTTTGTGTAGGATCCACTCCTGGTTTTGGCTCACAATCACTGATGGAAATCACTGACCAAACACTGACTGTGTGAATGAAGACTTAAAATGTGAAAATTCTTGGCGTCTTTAAACTCATCTCATGTAGTTGCCTGTAAGTTAGGTTCTTCATATGCATTGCGGCTTTAGGCCTCATGCGCACGACCTTTGTTATAGGCATTTATATTGCCGGCGCCCGTTCCGCAAATTGCGTAAGGCAACATGGGCGGCTTCCGTTTTTTGCGGATCCGCAGTTTGAGGACCGCAAAAAACGGCACGGTCGTGTGCATGAGGCCTTAGCTTGTGAAACCAGCTTTTTTGAATTGAACCCTTAAATGCAAATCTTGCTCTATTACTACAGGCACAGTCATATAAATATCGGAAAAACCCTCCCAAAAAGGGTCATTTTTTATTCAGATAGTTGGTTGGGCTGGTATGAGTTAATTTGCATTCTCCCCTCCAAGCCTTAGGGTGCCTGTACACAGGTGTAGGGTAAGGTGCAGAAAATCAGCACAAATTTCTGTACAGATTTCTGTGCGCTCCTGCAACAAAAACCGCATGAGCAGAGCGGGCGCGATATCCGCCAGGTGCATTCTGTTTTAAACTGCAGGCACCTGGGACTAATGTAATCGTAATGACCAAGAATAAAAATAATAGGTCATTTTTAATGCATAGGAAACGGTGTTAAAAAAAAAAACTAATATAAATGTTGCAGAATTGTTTATTTTTTATAATTCCACCCCATTTGAAATTTGTTTCCGCTTCCCATTCACATTGTATGCAACTATAAATGGCGCCATTAGAAAGAACATCTTGTACTGCAAAAGAGCTATGAAGCCCCACAGTTACTTGCTATGCCCCTGGAATGTACATTACATATAAAGATTCTGCAAGCAGCTACATTCGGTCAGGGAGCTGTCAGAATGGCTAGAGCTGCTGCACAGATTTAGGGGCTCATTTACTATACTGAAATGCTCCTAAATTAGGCTTATTTCAGGCGCAGATGGCGGGTCAATGCTTAGTTGCTGTTTTAGGCGTAGAAAGTGGATGCGCTGAAGTTATGCAGAGGCATGCGCCTCTTCATAACTTCGGCGGATACCCCGCTAGCTACAGCCTTTTATTATGACCGGCGTCATATACATTAGTAATTGCCTTGTATTACATTTCTCTACATGATAAATGCCATTTGCTGAAGTGAGACAAGTGTTTTTGCCCAAAGAAAATTTGCCCAAAGAAAATTTTGTCCTCCTTTTTGTTATTTTTTTTATTTCGTTTTGTTCGGATGAATCAATATAAAAGTGTTTTTGTGCTTCAGGGTATTAAACATTGATATTTTTAATTTAACATATATATTGCTATATCACATTTTTAATAAGAGGAATTAATGAAATTGCTGGACCAATTGATGGGAGGATCATGAAACCAGCCATGGAATGCCCAGTGTATAGGAGTCGAAGACACTCCTTTGTGAGTCCAGAAGACTGGAAAGCAACAAAATAGTCTCCCATTTGAAAGGCTGACCTTTCTCCCCTGGCAACTAGAGATGAGTGAATTTTTCAAAAATTTGATTTGCCGTTTCGCCACATTTGTTTAAAAAAAATTGTGAATTACGTAAAAAAAAACTGCTATTTCCTGGCTGCAGAGAGCCTTTATAGTGGTGTAGAACACTGTGCCTTGCAGTTACACACATATGGAGTCTGCTTTGGTAGTGAAATAATACTGTGAGTTCGTATGACATGCAGATGACAGGCGTCACTCTTAGAATCACTGCACACTTCACTTATTTGGGCAGTTACGGGGCCAAAACTGACCAAATAACTCAAGTATGAACTCAGCCTTACAGGTCGATGTTAGCGACAAGACACTCCGTGTGCTGTCCGCATCCGTTGCTCCGTTCCGTAGACCTGCAAAAATTATATATCATGTCCTATTCTTGTCCGTTTTGCTGACAAGAATAGGCATTTCTATAAAGGACCAACCGTGTTTTGCGGATCCGCAATTTGAGGGCCGCAAAACACGGCACGTTTGTGTGAACAAGTCCTTTATCTGAAGATATGCTAACAAATCAGAGGCCTTTGGCTAAAACTTCTCAAAGGTGTATTCCGGTAGGTGAAAGTTATCCTGCTCTATCCATTTCTATGGAAGTTCCGGAGATAGGCGAGTACAGTGCTTGGCTATCTCCGGAACACCCACAGAAATGAATGGAGCGGCCGTGCGCTTGTGCGACCGGCCGCGCAGGTCATTTCAGGGGAGCAGCAGGGGGCTTGCCGGGGTACAGGGCCCTGTTCTTGTGATTGGTGGGGGTCCCACTGGTAGTACCCCCACCAACCTGATCTGATAACTTTTTCCTACCGCAATTCCCTTTTAAAGGTATATAACTAAATTAGTACATACTAGGGATCGACCGATTATCGGTTTGGCCGATATTATCGGCCGATATTGAGGATTTTGAACGTTATCGGTATCGGCATCTATTTTGCCGATATACCGATAACATATGGGGAACACAGAACGCGCTGCTCTGATCGCTCTCTGTGTTCCCTCCGCAGCACAGGGGAGAAGGAAGTAGTGTCTCCTCCCCCTGTGCTGCTGCTGCCGCCAATTAGAGGAGAGAAGATAAGAGGAGGGGAGGGGCTGTGGCCACCGCTCCACCAATGAAGATGAGTCTTTCACTCATTCATATACAGGAGGCGGGAGCTGGGAGCTGGCTGCAGAATCACATAGCCGGCTTCCGACCTCTATGAACGGTAGCTGCGGTCCGCGGTAGTTAACTCCTCAGGTGCCGGGGATCGCAGCTACCGCTCATAGAGGTCGGGAGCCGGCTATGTGATTCTGCAGCCAGCTCCCGCCTCCTGTATATGAATGAATGAGAGACTTATCTTCATTGGTGGCGCAGTGCGCCCCCCCCAAGGACCCCCGGTATTAATCATTGGTGGCGCAGTGCGCCCCCCACCCCCATCCCAATAGTAAAAACATTGGTGGCGCAGTGCCCCCCCCCCCCCCACCCAGTATTACTCATTAGTGCCAGTGCGCGCCCCCCCTCTCCCCTGCTCTTCCGATCGGAGCCCCAGCAGTGTAATCCTGGGGCTCCGATCGGTTACCATGGCAGCCAGGACGCTACTGAAGCCCTGGCTGCAATGGTAAGCTCCATGCTGCTGTGTGCACTATGCACAGAGCAGCAGGAACAGAGTGAGATCCTATTCACCCTGATAGAGATCTATCAGGGTGAATAGGACAAGGGTTCTAGTCCCTAAGGGGGCTAAAAGTTAGTAAAAAAAAACCACAAAAATATTAAGTATAAATGAAAAAGATTTTAAAAAATAATAATAAATAAATACACATTAACAATAAACATATTAATTTTCAGCAGATTTGTGTAGGATTTTTTTTTTTTCTCAAAAATGAAAATTCCCAGAATATCGGTATAAATTATCGGCTATCGGCCTGAAAGTTCACAAATTATCGGTATCGGCCCTAAAAAATCAATATTGGTCGATCCCTAGTACATACTGTATATCAACTAATGATTTAATACCTTGTGCAATCCATCTCTAAAAGGAGATGTTAGGATTAATGTACTAATGTAGTTGTATATCTGATAATTCCAGTCTGGCTCAACATCTTCCTCCTTGAGTCAGCCTCTACACATTAAAGTGGTTTTCTGGGAGATTTATACTGATGTCCTATCCTCTGGATAGGTCATCAATATCTGATCAGTGGTGGTCTGACATCCGGGACCCTCGCTGATCAGCTGTTTGAGAATGCAACAGACCTTCTCACAGTTTACCAATCAGAGCGCTGTATAGAGCTGCGCCTAGGCCATGTGACCAATGAATGTGATGTCACATGGCCTAGGGAAAGCTGAGAGAAAGCTGTGGCGCTACTGCCTTCTCAAACAGATGATCGGCGGGGGTCCCGGGTGTAGTGATGAACGAAGAGCCAATAAAAGTCACAAGTTTTTGCGCAGTTTAAGCGATTGCGCAAAAATTTGCGACTTTTTCACTCCATTATTCTGACTTGAGCTAATGATAAATCTGGCCCTTTATCTCTAGACCTCCATACATTTCCATGGGATTAAGTGATTTGCTTGTGTGAAGATTGGTGCTTATCTTATTAAACAATACCACAATGGCCCAGTTGACCCAACATCTGGTATTAGCCTAATTCAAATGGATCAAAAAATAGATGTTCCTATCACCACACAGCCTCCCAGATTCAGCTGATTGTGTTGACTCTTGGTTTCTCCATCTGGGACGCTGGTCTGGGGTTGTATCCTGAAAGCTTCTTGCCTTAACTATCAGCCTGGCGTCCACCGGCATGCCACGCAGATAGGAAGACTGTTGTAACCGTCTCTGTGTGGTTGGTGATTGAACCTGCTTGGTCGCTGCATCATAAATTTTGGTGATGCTATGGCTGCTGTGTGTTTAATCCATAAAGTCGAGCTCCTATAGAAGCACAGAAAAGCATAGTAAATATGTGGTTTGAAACCAACTGTTTCAGATTGATAGACAAAACCTGCTGGGTAAAATATCTGCCCATTAACGGCATATCCATATCAAAAATGTCACATCCGAAAAGAGCGGAGCTCGCCTACTAAAGTGAAAGGAGAGAGCAGCCCAACGTCGGCCACTTCCCCCTTTCCTGGCTGTGTGTGACAGGGTCCCTTTCTTGGAAATTTTGGACATTTTACTGCAGATTTTGCTGACATTCCACAGTGGATTTCGGTGCGGATTTACCAAAGATCTAACCCTACGCATTGCAAACGGTGAAATATACAGTGGAAATCTGTAGCATAAATTGAACTAATCAGATTCTATCTTTTATTTTGGACAGCCCCTTTGGAAAATGAAATGAGGAATCTGATTGGTTGCTATGGGCAACTAAGCCAGTTCTACTTTACACCAGTTTGATAAATGACCCCCTTAATTCTTCTCTGTACCAATCCTGATTCCTATTCGTTTTGAATGTGTACTCTTTGTGGAAGCTTCCATGCAGATTTTTTTTAGATGAGGTATTGGTCATTTCAAAGACAATGTATAAGAAACTGGTTATACTAAAATCTTGTTAATGTGATAGTTTGGTCGATCGCTACTTATTGGCACCAAAAGAAAAGTCCACTGGAATCTGTGTAAATTCAGATGTAGCAAATGGACTTGAGGGCATGGGTGTGCATATTACACCTCAAATCTGTCATTACACTCCCTAACTTACTATTGGTAGGGCAGCTTTTAAATGCCATAGTGATTAGGGGCCTTTCTAGTGACAAGTATATTGTAGAGTCTCCAGTCAGTCAAGAAAGGGTTAATACTTGGGACCACTGTGGCTGTCTTCACAGTTAAAGTGCATGAGGTAGGTATCAATAATAAGCCCCTGTAGTAACTATGGCAACTGTGCTGCTGATGTCATAGATGCATAGGTCTATGACATAAAGAACCCACAGATGAAGGTTCCATAACAGGAGGACAAACGGCCATTTGCAGAGCAATGCTTGATGTGTCTGGAGACCTGGAGCTTCACCATCTGTAGAGGGAGGAAGGGGACGCCCGCCTAACCAGCCAGATCAAGTCCAAAAAGTTGAGAGGTATGCTGACATGTGAATTAGGCTTAAAGGGGTTGTCTCACTTCAGCAAGTGGCATTTCTTATGTAGAGAAAGTAAATACAAGGCACTTACTAATGTAGTGTGATTCACCATATTATCTCCTTTGCTGGCTAGATTCATTTTTCCATTACATTATACACTGCTAGTTTCCATGGTTACGACCACCCTACAATCCATCAGTGGTGGTGGTCGTGCTCGCACACTATAGGAAAAAGCACTAGCCTATGTTAGGTCTTACGTTACCAACCACCAAATATGTAGGTCAGCACTTTTTCCTATAGTGTGCAAGCACGGCCACCACTGATGGATTTCAGGGTGGTCATAACCATGGAAAAGAGCAGTGTATAATGTGAAATGTGGAAAAATGAGTCCAGCCAAACGAAGCAATATGGATAATGACAATAAATTAGTAAGTGGTTTGTACTAACTTCCTCTACATAATAAATGCTATTTGCTGAAGTGAGACAACCCCTTTAAGATGACCGTGGTCAGGCCGGGAAATACAAAGAAAAAAGTATACTATTAGACTCTGCCATAGGTGCTATTACACTTCTGCACATGTCTGACCTGGAGACCTTTGTTAATGGCACTACACAATTTTGTTGCAACGTGCTGACATAGGAAGCCCCTTTCGTCTCTTAAACTCCTTAGATGCTACGGTTGCTACTGTTTGCAGCATCCAAGGCATTAAACAGCCAGGCCTGGAGCCTGGTTTTCAGTCAAAACTGGCCTCCCACAGCGACCACACAGGAACAACTTCTGCTATTATGTCAATTGGCTGGAACTACATAGTTCCCATGATGTATTAAAATGTCACAGGGTGAGAAGGGGTTAACAAGTTATGGTAAGGTCTAGTTCACACAAACGTTTTTTTTGCGAGTGTATGGGCCGTTTTTTTGTGTTCCGTATACGGAACCATTCATTTCAATGGCTCCGCATTAAAAACGGAATGTGTTCCGTAAGCATTCCGTTTCCGTATTTCCGTTTTTTCCGTTCCTTTCAAAGATAGAACATGTCCTATATTTGGGCACAAATCACGTTCCGTGGCTCCATTCAAGTCAATAGGTCCGCAAAAAAAACGGAACACATACAGAAATGCATCCGTATGTCTTCCGTATCCGTTCCGTTTTTGCTGAACCATCTATTGAAAATGTTATGCCCAGCCCAATTTTTTCTATGTAATTACTGTATACTGTACATGGCATACGTAAAAACGGAACGTAAAAACGGAAAGGAAACGGAAACACTACGGAACTCAAAAATGGAACAACGGATCCGTGAAAAACGGACCGCAAAAAACTATAAAAGCCATACGTTCGTGTGAACTAGGCCTAAGGCTGTATTCACACCCAGTGGCGTAGCTATAGGGGTCGCAGCGGTCGCAATTGCGACCGGGCCCCTAAATCAGGGGGGCCCACGAGGCCCCCGCCTCAAGCCAGGAGAACGCGCCCCGCAGGGGCAGCTGATAACTGTCTGAAATCATATTCACAGGACAGGGGGCGGAGCGGAGGCTGAGAGCCGAGCCCTACGTGACGCGCACTGTGTAGGGCAGGGCCAGGCGAAGTGAGGAGGGGGAGCGGCTTCAGTCTTCAGTTGCGGTCGGAAGAGGAAGCTGCTGTGTGCAGCGCGCGGTGCTGCAAACTTGCGAGACAAGTGAGTGACTCACTGACTGTAGAGTCAGTGAGTGACTGTCCCTGAGTGAGTCCGGGCCCCCCTGACCCGCCTACGGTCTAATTCTCCAGGTTTGCCATTCAGGGGATTGGGAAAGCTGGGTGCAGGCAGTTACAGTGGTCATACTGGGACAATTATTTCTAAATGCTTTAAATCTTGGTGAATATCAGCGCCACCTCTTGCCGTCGTGTTCCACCTCAGGCTCAGGAATTTTCGGGTACGGCTGATCTGACGTGTCACGTTTTGGCTGTCATACTCCTAGTGATGACCCTGCTGTATTATTCATGTTTACACGCCTATGGCAACAGCGCTGGTGTCAGCCTCATGAGATAAGTGTGCATCCGGAACGTTCTTCACCACTGTGCTGCGTACATTATACGGTTTTATATTAATGTGAATATGTCACACAGAGAAGCTTCGTGCAACATCATAGGATCACGTGGGACCTATGGCATCTGCTCCTGGTACCAGCATTTTCGCAGGGGATACAAGATCAGTATATGGGCCCCTTCATCTCTAGGCAACCCCACACCCCCGCACATAAGGATCCGTAATATGGTGCTCATACACTGCTGTGGGTCCTTACTGCACTTCAGTGTGCTCCGATTTTATAGGGAGGCACCCGGAGGTTTTCTATTACAGATGCATATGTAAGGTGTAACCAGAAGCTCTGTGGCCCCAGTGCAAAATCTGTATCTGGGGCCCCATCTACAATGTGCCACTTCTATTACTGGTGTCTGTTAGTTGTCAGGAGGCTTCTGGGCCCCCATGTCCCCGGAAAGCATAGGGGAAGTTAGACAGTAGGGAACATATGCTACTTTTGAGCTGGCCTGTGGCCCTAATGCCTGCAGGGCCCCTATGCAGCTGCACCAGTTGCAGCTATGGTATGTCTGCCCCGGAGCACTAATTTCACTTCATTAAAGCCTTGTCAGTTTGCTACACAATGGGTCAGAATTATCAAGGTGCTGCCATATGTAAGGGGCCCTTCAGGTAAATGACCTTACATCTGTCATTCAGCTTGGATGGGCCCCTTTGTGTGGCCCCTTATTCTTCAGCAGCTGGTTTGCGTAATCTGATTTCTCTCTGGGTGCCCTGATCTATTAGCAGACAAACTCAATTATATAGGGAGCAATTACAAAGTCACCCCAGTGCCTCCTAACAGTTCCCATCAGATGTGAGAGCAGCAGCGATCGATCAGCCAGGATTAATGTGCACAGTGGGAGGCCCCCCCTTAGGCAATTGACAAACTGCCCCCCCCCCTCATTCTTAGGCAAGTGACAAACTCAGCTCTGCTACATCTACAATGAGCAACTACAGCAAATGTAATGCCAAACTGCAGTTCCTTGTGATGCCTTGGATAGCTTCCACTGGACCCACACAGCCTGTGAGTCCCGTGGAAGCTATCCAAGGCATCACATAGAGGAACTGCAGTTTGGCATTACATTTGTTGTAGTTGCTCATTGTAGATGTAGCAGAGCTGAGTTTGTCACTTGCCTAAGAATGAGGGGGGGGCAGTTTGTCAATTTCCTAAGGGGGGGCCTCCCACTGTGCACATTAATCCTGGCTGATCGATCGCTGCTGCTCTCACATCTGATGAGAGATTTCCTAGGGACCGGCTGGTGGATGAGGGCAGCCACCCGGTCCTGCCTATGGATCACCCAGTTTACATTTAGCTATGCCCAGGCCCCATGCCAGGGGGTCCCTGATGTATTAACTGACCAATAACATGGAGATCCCTGTGCCAGCTGCCTTGCTGGTGGACGATAGGCATGGGGCTCTTATCTTAGGTCTGATTGGGGGTCATTCATATTGGGGTCTGAGCTGAGGTGTGATCTGAGGTCTGATTAACATTGAGGGTCTGATTGGTGGTCTGACCTGAGGTGTAATGAAAAATATTTTTTTTCCGGAGCAGCTTGTAGAAAAAAGGCCTCACAGTCTCCCACACTCCTTCTGCCAAGCCACCCAGCACCCCTGAGGCCATGCCAGCCAGCACCCCTGAGGCCAAGCCTGCCAGCACCCCTGAGTCTTCAGAACTGTAAGTAAATTATATATAAGGGAAGCATATAATATGAAAGAGACTAATTATGTCTGAACAGACATATAGCGCAAATTCCAGTTTTTGTTTATGTTGCACTGAATTTTCAGCAATATATATATATATATATATATATATATATATTTTTTTTTTTTTTTTTGGGGGGGTCGGGGTGGCAGTGGATATTGGGTGAGTTCCCACACTTTTTTTCCCAGGACTTGACCCTTGGAGTGGTCCCGCAGTCTGGGCGGCAGTTCTGACTAGTCCTACTTTAATACACAGACATTTAGATTCATACATTTCCTACACTGGCACAAATGCGTTGCCAGTGACCAACTGTCTGTGCTCAGTCCTACGCGGATGTGGCGGCGAGGTCCGAGAGGTAATGTGGGGGTGGGAGATCCGGGAGGGGGGGCCCATAAATTTTTTTTGCTATGGGGCCCAGTCATTTCGAGCTACGCCCCTGTTCACACCTGTGTTGTGTTTTCTGTCATATGAAAAGGTAACCAGTACATTGCTGCCACCTAGTGGAGGTGTGAAATACATTTTAGTTACAAAGGAAAAAACTGCCCCATTTCCACACTGGAGAAATGCATCTACTGTAGCTACTAATTAGTGGAAATTACACAAGGCCATTGAGCCTTTCAGTGCAATCTTTTCAGGGAGCTGATCCCTAACATGCTGAACCGACATGTCTGAATTCTGTTACCGTACAATCCTAAACGCTCTGAGCTCTATAAAACCTCATTCACACCTCAGTGTTCCACGTATGTGCGCTGTACATGTTCTCCACGGACAGCTCACGTCCTCATTCATTTTAATGTGTGTATTCACACATCAGAGTTTTAGCACGGTCCGTGGGTCTGTGTTTTCAGCACGGATAAATGCTCTACTTTGTCCGTGTTTACGGATCCATCATGCCCATTATAGTCTATGTATCTGTAAAAACCACGAATGCGACACGGATCCAACAGGGTTTCAGGGATCATTAGGAAGAGATGCTTTGAAAATTATTTTTCAGCTGTGTAGTGTCAGTGAAACACGGATGACACACGGACAGCAAAATATGCACACACGGACCACACATGGATCCTTCACAGATATCTTCATGGAGGCATCACTGACCTCCTTTTCACAGATTTAAGCACGGATGTGTAAATGAGGCTTAAGGCACACTGTCAGTTTTTCGTGGCCATTTTCCAATCATTTGTGCATCCATTTTTTGTCTGTCTGTCCGTTTTTAATGCCCGTTTTGCATCTGTTATTCACGGCTGTTAAAAATGGCTTCTTTTTTTTTTAAACATATTTTTTATTTGAAATGTATCATCTTTACATGTCATTATCTCATCATGTCACATAAGTATGTAGATAATACATCATTTTTTCCTGTTATAAGTATATCAGAAAACAATCCAATAAAGTAATGACAATGACATTGACAAAACTCCCCCCTCCCTCCCTAGCCCCCCCCTTCCCAACTTCCAGGATGTCTAATCCCACAAACTCCCTCCCATATCCTAATTTCAAGCACTAGTTGTTTGATTGTAATCCTCTGTTGTCTGCTCTCAAAGTCGATATGCTCCCATTTAGTACTGCATTTGAGTACCATTCTGTATATCTGAAGGATGTCATCAGCCCATCGATATCTCCCCGCGGAATATGTTTTTCAATAAAGGTTTGCCATTTGCGGAAGAAATTTTTGGTCTTCTTTTCTTTTTGGTGTTCTGTGTCTAATTTGTCTATGTACATAAATTGAGACATCTGAGAAATTAGCTCTTTGATTTGAGGTGTGTTAGGCTTCAACCAATTATTTAGAAGACCACGGAGAGACACCAATAGGGCTACATCAATTATCATTTGAGGTTTAGATGTATCATCAAAAACATGGAAGAGCAATACAGTAGGGCTTTGTACCAGCATTACCCACCAAGTAGCCCTAATCCAAACAACCACCGCCTTCCAAAATGTTTGAACAGAAACACACTCCCACACACAATGTCGTAGATCTGCTTGTTCAACCCCACATTTTGGGCATGCTGTCAAGTACACAGTTTTATGTGAACGCCCAGTAATATTGAAAGCATATATTGCCGAATGTATGAGGCGAAAATGGGACTCCCTCCACTTTTCGCAGGGTACCGCTTTGCATACTCTCTCCCACCCCGTCAAAACCTCCTCCACCGACAAAGATACCTGCAACTTCCTTCCCCACTTCTTGAAGAGTCCGGCCTTCACATTTTTATCAATTGATTCTCTCATGACATAATATAATTGGGAAATAGAGTATCTCGTTCCCCTGTTTCCCAGTGAAAATGCCAAGTATTGGCTTGTACATTCACTGGAGACATCTAGTAGCCTCTGTTTACAAAAGTAAATAACCTGTTGGTAAGCTAAGAACTGAGAATTGTCCAGACCGAACTTCTCACATAGTTCCGGAAATGTCAGGTATCTCTTCCCGGTAATGTGTAGCATATCTAGAAATGTATTAATTCCTTTGGCCCTCCAGGCCCCAAACATCTTGTTTTGAGCCCCTAAAGGGAACTCCGGATGTTTCCAAAGTTCCATGTTTCTGGACGCTAAGAATGGTCTTTTGGCTAATTTGCGCACCTCTTTCCATGTGACAATAGTGTCCCTTAAAATCAGCGAGTGTTTCAAATGGGGTGGAAGCAATTGCCTCTTGGTATGCAGTAAATTCACCAACGGCCAATTGGCAGAGAGCTGCTGCTCCAAAATGGGATCCGAACAACAATGTGTATTATGTATCCAGTCTAGACAATGTCTAAATAGACATGCCAGATTATAAATTCTCATATTTGGGATATTTATACCTCCTTGATGTCTAGGCAGCATTAACTTAGACAGTGACACTCTAGGTTTTTTCCCTGACCACAAGAAATTTGAGAACATGGACTGAACACTCTTAACATCCGAATGCTTTAGAAGCAGTGGCAATGTCTGCATGGGATACAATAACTTTGGGAAGCATATCATCTTGATGAGGTTACCTCTGCCCGTTAGAGATAATGGAAGGTTTTTCCATCTCTCAAGGTCATTTCTAATTGTTTTAAACAATGGGACATAATTCAGGGTGTAAAGAGACTCAGGGGTTCTCCCTATTTTAATTCCTAAATATTTGATATACTTTTCAGCTACTACAATCTGACTACATGACTCCGGCAGTTTAAGTTTAGACGCGGATGCACGCAATGGGAGTAGCATACATTTGTCTACATTTATCTTGAACCCCGAGACCGGTCCAAATGAGGACAGGAGCTGTAGAACCTTCTCCAAGTCTGCCATCGGGTCAGCTAAGAAGATGAGTAAATCGTCAGCAAAAAGTGACGTCCTCACCTCTTGATTCCCCACTTTAATACCCTGGAAAATATCCCCCTCCTCTAGCAACCTAATCAAGGGCTCTAATGCTAAATTAAATAATAATGGCGATAAGGGGCATCCCTGACGTGTTCCCCTTGCTAACTGGAAAGGTGCTGACAAGAATCCTGGTAACGAGATTCTAGCCTTGGGGTCTCGATACAACGCTGATAAGAAAATCCTAAAAGGGCCTAAGATCCGCATCTTATCTAACACCCTGTTCAACCAGTCCCATCTCACGTTATCAAATGCCTTTTCCGCATCAAATGCCACTAAAGAAGGCATTATAGTTCTATCTGATTCCCACCGTACTGCATCCAATACCGCAAGAACTTTGCGTATATTAGTAACTGCAGCTCTGTTCCTGATGAAGCCCGACTGAGATGGGGACACCAAATCCGGCATCATTAGTGACAGTCTATCAGACATTATTTTAGCTGCAATCTTCAGGTCGACATTGATAAGTGAGATGGGACGGTACGAAGAAGGGAGTGTGACGTCTCTCCCCGGCTTGGGAATCAGTTTAACATAGGCTACATTATCAGAGGGTGATAATGAAGATCCTGTAAGGACACTATTGAAAACTTTCGTGAGGGGTTCTGTTATCTCCCCGCCCAACATCTTATAGAATTCTATTGAGTACCCGTCAGGGCCTGGAGATTTATGTAGTTTCGATTTTTTTATGATCCCTAGTACCTCTGACTCAGTGATCGGTGAGTTTAAGGTATCTAGCTGAGCCCTCGACGGCGAGGGTAGACTGGTGCACTTCAAAAAGAACTCGGACATGGGGTCAACTGGACCAAGATCCTCATAAAGCTGTGCGTAAAAATCTCTCAAGATAGAAACTATTTTCTCAGGGTTTGTGTGTATCTTCCCCTTGGAATCGGCAATGGATGTTATGTGATTCTGTTTTCTGGAGTTCCTTACTAAAGATGCCAATAGTCTACCTGCCTTATTTCCTTCCCTGAAGAATTTAGCAGTGCTATTTGACATATCCATCTTCGCCTTTCTCTCGTGCCATAGTTCATAATTAATTCTAGCCTCTTTCCATTTTAGTCTGGATTGCTCTGTTGGCGCAGTCATATATTCAGTATAAGCCGAACGTAGGAGCTCACTATAACTCCGCAATGCTGATGCTACTTTTTTCTTTAACCCCCACTTGTAAGCCATTATGCGGCCTCTCAACACCGCCTTCGCTGCTTCCCAATAAAGAGACGGTGAATCTTGACATGCCTTGTTATCTCCCTTATATTCCCAATACCAGCCCCTAAGGAGATCAGCGAAATTCTCATCCTGATATAGGAATGATGGGAAGCGCCACAAAATGTCAGAGCCCTTAGGCTGCAGCTCTGCTATGTTTATAGAGAAGGGGGCGTAGTCAGATATAATTAGATCGTGAATCCTGGTGTCTGAGATCCTATTTGTCAAGCTACTAGAAACCAGAAGATAGTCAATTCTCGACCATGAGTCATGAGGATTTGAATAAAATGAGTATTCCCTACTATCAGGGTTTAAAAGTCGCCAGGAGTCTATCAATGCCGTATCCTCCATAAGTTTTGCCAGGGCCCCTTCAGTAACAGGAGGGCGCTCACTGGAATTCCGTACCGGTTTCCTATCCTCCCTTAACCACCTCCGGACCGCCTAACGCAGATTCGCGTTCCGGAGGTGGCAGCGCTGCGCACAGTCACGCATATACGCGTCATCTCGCGAGACGCGAGATTTCGCTCCAAGCCGGCCCGCGCATGCGCATCGCGGGCCGGCAAAAGTTAAAGAACAAGTTAGTCACCAGCCTGCCAGCAACGATCATTGGCTGGCAGGCTGGCGATTTTTAAAAAATCCAATCACAAGCCATATAACAGATCATATTAGTAAATATGATCTGTTATATGGCTTGTCTGCTCCTGTGCTGGTCCTTTTCGTCGGTTGGATCCAGCACAGGAGCAGACTTCACAGTGAGTAGCACCAACACTACACCTTAGCCCCAGATCACCCCCCTGCACCCCAATTAACCCTTTGATCACCCCTTTGATCGCCCCTGTCAATCACCAGTGAAAGGAAAAAAAGTGATCAGTGTAAACTGTCACTTTTTTTTTTTCACTAGTATTGGCTGTTAGGTTTTAGGGATAGTTTAGGCCCCTTGGTTAGGTAGTTAGCGTCAGTTAGCGCCCACCCCACCGCACCGCAGTCACTTTTATTCGCTGAATAGCGTATCGCTAATCAGCATTTGTACTTTTATAGTATCTGTAAGTGATCAAAACTGATCACGGTCAGATCTATAATAGTATTAGTGTCACTTTAGTTCGCCCTCCACCCAAAACGCAGTGTTTGCCCGATCAGGCCTGATCGGTCGCCCACACGTGCGTTCACCCACGCCCGCCCCACCGCAGTGACAAAAAATATATATTTTTTGATCACTGCACATTCATTTTACACGCACTGCGGCGATAAAAAAATCAGTTTTGATATTTTTTATCAACCGCAGCGGCCTCCGGTACTTCGCTAGCCTCCCCTTTGTAAGACAGGTTTGCTTTTTTTCTTGGGTAGTCTCAGGGAATACCCCTAAATTTAGTAGTCCAAAATGTCAAACAGGGGGTATTCTTCTGAAGAGGCCTACAGGATTCTGACCCAGTCGGATGAGGAGTGGGAACCCTCATCTGATGAATCTAGCGGGTCAGAATATGAACCTGTGGAAAGCAGTGGCTCTCTGACCCAAAGTTCGGACGAGGAGGTGGAGGTCCCTGGCAGCACCAGGCGTACCCGGCCCCATGTCGCTAGACCACAGGTTATGCAGGATCCGCTTCAAGAGCAGCAGAGTGGGGCTGTCGCTGCCGGATCACGTGGTGAGGCATACACCAGCAGCGCAGCCCTCCCTGGACCTAGTACCAGCACTGCCGTACAACATGGTGACGTGGCGAGCACCAGAAGGGCAGTTGAAGCTGGTACGGTGGCACGTGCACTAGTTACCCCGTCGCAGCCACCGCAAAGACAGGCCCGTAGAGCCCCTAGAATCCCTGAGGTGCTGGCAAACCCTGATTGGCAGTCACCAACTTCAGCCGCACCTGTAGTT
This sequence comes from Bufo bufo, assembly GCF_905171765.1. Taxonomy (NCBI): domain Eukaryota; kingdom Metazoa; phylum Chordata; class Amphibia; order Anura; family Bufonidae; genus Bufo; species Bufo bufo. Next base: position 221,583,830 of record NC_053393.1, read on the forward strand.
CCCCCTTTCACCGCCCAGTCTGGAGTTCGGGTTGAGACGGCTCAAATCGGTTCGGCCCTGGGATTTTTTGAGCTGTTCTTGACTGCGGAGCTCTTGGACTTAGTCGTGGCAGAGACCAACCAGTATGCCACACAATTTATATCCGCCAACCCGGGAAGCTTTTATGCCCAGCCTTTCCGGTGGAAACCAGTCCAAGTTTCCGAAATTAAAATTTTTTTGGGCCTTCTCCTCAACATGGGCCTGACAAAAAAGCATGAATTGCGGTCATATTGGTCAACGCACCCGATTCATCACATGCCCATGTTCTCTGCTGCTATGTCCAGGGCACGATTTGAGGCCATCCTCCGTTTCCTGCATTTTAGCGACAACACCACCTCCCGTCCCAGAGGCCACCCAGCTTTTGACCGGCTCCACAAAATTCGGCCCCTCATAGACCATTTCAACCAGAAATTTGCAGATTTGTATACCCCCGAGCAAAACATCTGCGTAGACGAGTCCCTAATACATTTTACCGGGCGCCTTGGCTTCAAACAGTACATCCCAAGCAAGCGTGCCCGGTATGGGGTCAAATTGTATAAGCTCTGTGAAAGGGCCACAGGCTATACCCACAAATTTCGTGTCTATGAGGGAAAAGATCAGACCCTGGAGCCGGTCGGTTGCCCTGACTACCTGGGGAGCAGTGGGAAGACAGTCTGGGACTTGGTGTCACCCTTATTCGGCAAGGGGTACCATCTTTATGTGGACAATTTTTACACAAGTGTGGCCCTCTTTAGGCATTTGTTTCTAGAACGGATTTGCGCCTGTGGCACCGCGCGAACTAGTCGCGTGGGCTTCCCCCAACGGCTTGTAACCACCCGTCTTGCAAGGGGGCAGAGGGCTGCCTTGTGTAACGAAGAACTGCTCGCGGTGAAATGGAGAGACAAGCGTGACGTTTACATGCTCTCCTCCATTCACGCAGACACGACAATCCAAATTGAGCGAGCAACCCGTGTCATTGAAAAGCCCCTCTGTGTCCACGACTATAATGCGCTCATGGGAGGGGTGGACTTCAATGACCAGATGTTGTCTCCGTATTTAGTTTCCCGCAGAACCAGACGCTGGTATAAGAAGGTGTCTGTATATTTAATTCAATTGGCGCTGTACAATAGTTTTGTTCTCTACAGTAAGGCTGGGAGAACACGATCTTTCCTCAAATTCCAGGAAGAGATCATCGAGAACCTCCTTTACCCAGGAGGTTCCGTGGCCCCATCCCCCAGTGTAGTTAGCCGTCTACACGAGCGACATTTCCCCAGTGTCGTTCCTGGTACCTCAACCCAACCGTCACCCCGAAAAAGATGTCGTGTCTGTAGCAGGAGTGGAATAAGGCGTGACACCCGCTATTTCTGTCCTGACTGTGCTGACCACCCTGCCCTATGCTATGGAGAGTGTTTCCGGAAGTACCACACACAGGTACACCTAGCATAGGGATTGCATCTCACAGGACAGGCACACAGGGCTATTAGGGCCCTTTTACTCTCAGCTGCTGCAAACCTCTCCTTTCACCTGGGATAAAGTGCATAACGTACTTCGCCACATCTTTGGGCGATTTGCGCTTTGCACATTGTCCCATGGGGAAGGAGAGGTTTGTTCTATAAAGGTAAAAAAAACTAAACAAAAAAAAAAATTACCGGTAAGTAAAAAAGTTAAAAAAGTTTAAAAAAGTTAATATGTTCTGTTCTAAAGTTAATAAAGTTATTGCTTTGCGGCCTGGTTTTTTCTTTTTTGTTTTGTTTTTTTTACCTTCCAGGTGGACCAACCGATCGACCAGCTGCAGCACTGATGTGCATTCGGACAGAAGCATTGTGCTGCTGTCAGATTACACGCAAGTCGGTGTATGCGGCGCTGCAAGACGAGATTTCTCCTCTGCAGTAAAAGATATGTTTGCCGAGGCATATGAGCTGAGGAGGTGGCGGTGTTCATATACTTTGGCAAACACTTTGTATATATAAAAAAAAAAATCCCGGCAATGATTTATTCATCCACATCGATTGATGTGAATGGAGAAATCTGGTTTGCCAGGGCATACGAGCTGAAGTGGGTATGGATGTTGGGCGGAGCTCCTATGTCCTGGCAGACGCCTTTCCCCTCCTTTTTCTTTTTTTGGCAGAGATTTTTTCATCCACATTGATCGATGCGAATGAAGAAATCTGTGCCGTTCATTTTTTTCTTTCAGCCCAGAGGCTGAACGGAAAAAAAAAATCTCATTACCCGTATGCTCAATATAAGGAGAATAGCAGAAACTCCTAATGCTGGGCATACATGTAATGATTGCGGAGACCCTCAAATGCCAGGGCAGTACAAACACCCCACAAATAACACCATTTTGGAAAGAAGACACCCCAAGGTATTTGCTGAGGGGCATATTGAGTCCATGAAAGATTGAAATTTTTGTCCCAAGTTAGCGGAAAGGGAGACTTTGTGAGAACAAAATCCAAAAAATCAATTTCCGCTAACTTGTGCCAAAATTTTTTTTTTTCAATGAACTCGCCATGCCCCTCATTGAATACCTTGGGGTGTCTTCTTTCCAAAATGGGGTCACATGTGGGGTATTTATACTGCCCTGGCATTTTAGGGGCCCCAAAGCGTGAGAAGAAGTCTGGTATCCAAATGTCTAAAAATGCCCTCCTAAAAGGAATTTGGGCCCCTTTGCCCACCTAGGCTGCAAAAAAGTGTCACACATGTGGTATCTCCGTATTCAGCAGAAGTTGGGGAATATGTTTTGGGGTGTCATTTTACATATACCCATGCTGGGTGAGATAAATATCTTGGTCAAATGCCAACTTTGTATAAAAAAATGGGAAAAGTTGTCTTTTGCCAAGATATTTCTCTCACCCAGCATGGGTATATGTAAAATGACACCCCAAAACACATTCCTTACCTTCTTCTGAGTACGGAGATACCAGATGTGTGACACTTTTTTGCAGCCTAGCTGGGCAAAGGGGCCCACATTCCAAAGAGCACCTTTCAGATTTCACAGGTCATTTACCTACTTACCAGACATTAGGGCCCCTGGAAAATGCCAGGGCAGTATAACTGCCCCACAAGTGACCCCATTTTGGAAAGAAGACACCCCAAGGTATTCCGTGAGGGGCATGGCAAGTTCCTAGAATTTTTTATTTTTTGTCACAAGTTAGTGGAAAATGATGATTTTTTTTTTTTTTTTTTTTTTTCATACAAAGTCTCCTATTCCACTAACTTGTGACAAAAAAAAAAAATTTCCATGAACTCACTATGCCCATCAGCGAATACCTTGGGGTCTCTTCTTTCCAAAATGGGGTCACTTGTGGGGTAGTTATACTGCCCTGGCATTCTAGGGGCCCAAATGTGTGGTAAGGAGTTTGAAATCAAATTCAGTAAAAAATGACCTGTGAAATCCAAAAGGTGCTCTTTGGAATATGGGCCCCTTTGCCCACCTAGGCTGCAAAAAAGTGTCACACATCTGGTATCTCCGTACTCAGGAGAAGGTGGGGAATGTGTTTTGGGGTGTCATTTTATATATACCCATGCTGGGTGAGAGAAATATCTTGGCAAAAGACAACTTTTCCCATTTTTTTATACAAAGTTGTCATTTGACCAAGATATTTATCTCACCCAGCATGGGTATATGTAAAAAGACACCCCAAAACACATTCCTCAACTTCTCCTGAGTACGGCAATACCACATGTGTGACACTTTTTTGCAGCCTAGGTGGGCAAAGGGGCCCATATTCCAAAGAGCACCTTTCGGATTTTACTCGTCATTTTTTACAGAATTTGATTTCAAACTCCTTACCACACATTTGGGCCCCTAGAATGCCAGGGCAGTATAACTACCCCACAAGTGACCCCATTTTGGAAAGAAGAGACCCCAAGGTATTCGCTGATGGGCATAGTGAGTTCATGGAAGTTTTTATTTTTTGTCACAAGTTAGTGGAATATGAGACTTTGTATGAAAAAAAAAAAAAAAAAAAAAAATCATCATTTTCCACTAACTTGTGACAAAAAATAAAAAATTCTAGGAACTCGCCATGCCCCTCACGGAATAGCTTGGGGTGTCTTCTTTCCAAAATGGGGTCACTTGTGGGGTAGTTATACTGCCCTGGCATTCTAGGGGCCCAAATGTGTGGTAAGGAGTTAGAAATCAAATTCTGTAAAAAATGATGAGTGAAATCCGAAAGGTGCTCTTTGGAATATGGGCCCCTTTGCCCACCTAGGCTGCAAAAAAGTGTCACACATCTGGTATCTCCGTACTCAGGAGAAGGTGGGGAATGTGTTTTGGGGTGTCATTTTATATATACCCATGCTGGGTGAGAGAAATATCTTGGCAAAAGACAACTTTTCCCATTTTTTTATACAAAGTTGTCATTTGACCAAGATATTTATCTCACCCAGCATGGGTATATGTAAAAAGACACCCCAAAACACATTCCTCAACTTCTCCTGAGTACGGGGATACCAGATGTGTGACACTTTTTTGCAGCCTAGGTGGGCAAAGGGGCCCATATTCCAAAGAGCACCTTTCGGATTTCACTCGTCATTTTTTACTGAATTTGATTTCAAACTCTTTACCACACATTTGGGCCCCTAGAATGCCAGGGCAGTATAACTACCCCACAAGTGACCCCATTTTGGAAAGAAGAGACCCCAAGGTATTCGCTGATGGGCATAGTGAGTTCATGGAAGTTTTTATTTTTTGTCACAAGTTAGTGGAATATGAGACTTTGTATGAAAAAAAAAAAAAAAAAAAAAATCATCATTTTCCACTAACTTGTGACAAAAAATAAAAAATTCTAGGAACTCGCCATGCCCCTCACGGAATAGCTTGGGGTGTCTTCTTTCCAAAATGGGGTCACTTGTGGGGTAGTTATACTGCCCTGGCATTCTAGGGGCCCAAATGTGTGGTAAGGAGTTAGAAATCAAATTCTGTAAAAAATGATGAGTGAAATCCGAAAGGTGCTCTTTGGAATATGGGCCCCTTTGCCCACCTAGGCTGCAAAAAAGTGTCACACATCTGGTATCTCCGTACTCAGGAGAAGGTGGGGAATGTGTTTTGGGGTGTCATTTTATATATACCCATGCTGGGTGAGAGAAATATCTTGGCAAAAGACAACTTTTCCCATTTTTTTATACAAAGTTGTCATTTGACCAAGATATTTATCTCACCCAGCATGGGTATATGTAAAAAGACACCCCAAAACACATTCCTCAACTTCTCCTGAGTACGGGGATACCAGATGTGTGACACTTTTTTGCAGCCTAGGTGGGCAAAGGGGCCCATATTCCAAAGAGCACCTTTCGGATTTCACTCGTCATTTTTTACTGAATTTGATTTCAAACTCTTTACCACACATTTGGGCCCCTAGAATGCCAGGGCAGTATAACTACCCCACAAGTGACCCCATTTTGGAAAGAAGAGACCCCAAGGTATTCGCTGATGGGCATAGTGAGTTCATAGAACTTTTTATTTTTTGTCACAAGTTAGTGGAATATGAGACTTTGTAAGAAAAAAAAAAAAAAAAAAAAAAATCATCATTTTCCGCTAACTTGTGACAAAAAATAAAAAGTTCTATGAACTCACTATGCCCATCAGCGAATACCTTAGGGTGTGTACTTTCAGAAATGGGGTCATTTGTGGGGTGTTTGTACTGTCTGGGCATTGTAGAACCTCAGGAAACATGACAGGTGCTCAGAAAGTCAGAGCTGCTTCAAAAAGCGGAAATTCACATTTTTGTACCATAGTTTGTAAACGCTATAACTTTTACCCAAACCATTTTTTTTTTACCCAAACATTTTTTTTTTATCAAAGACATGTAGAACTATAAATTTAGAGCAAAATTTCTATATGGATGTCGTTTTTTTTGCAAAATTTTACAACTGAAAGTGAAAAATGTCATTTTTTTGCAAAAAAATCGTTAAATTTCGATTAATAACAAAAAAAGTAAAAATGTCAGCAGCAATGAAATACCACCAAATGAAAGCTCTATTAGTGAGAAGAAAAGGAGGTAAAATTCATTTGGGTGGTAAGTTGCATGACCGAGCAATAAACGGTGAAAGTAGTGTAGGTCAGAAGTGTAAAAAGTGGCCTGGTCTTTCAGGGTGTTTAAGCACTGGGGGCTGAGGTGGTTAATGAGGCCACGGCATTGAGGTCTCTCCCCACTAATTTGTTAACTGACGTATCCCTTTCAATGACCCCAGCCAGATCATTCAAAAAAAAATCTACTGTCCCCATTTGGGCCATAAACATTGTATATCTGAAGCTCATCTGTTCCCAGAGAAATCTTCGCTGTGCACCTTCTCCCCTCGTCATCGTTTGACTGATCTATGATGGTACATGACAGATTTTTGTGGAACAAAATCATCACTCCTGCTTTGCGGTTAACTGCTGCAGAACCCAGCACCTTACCCACCCACATCTTTTTCATCCTAGCATAATCCTCCTCTATCAGGTGAGTCTCCTGTAGGAGGGCTATATCAGCACGAAGATTTTTCAGGTGCCGAAGTATCTTGTTGCGCTTTTGAGGTGAGCGCAAACCTTTTGCGTTCCAGGAAACTACTCTCATGGAGGGTTCCACTGGACGTCAAAACTGATTAGAAAGCGATTGTAGGTAGACATCCAGCAATAGGTATAAACAAAAACCCTGCCCTAATCCCTCCAAAACGACAATAAAGAAAACAACAATAAGCAAAAAACATTAGGACGATAGGCCCTGAAGGTAACCTTAAAGGCCACAATTGTTTGCTTAGAACCTTCACTTTTTTCCCCATGTGAAAATAAGCGATAATGGTGTTTTGATCGCTCTACTCCCCAACTCCCCTGCCCTTTAAAACATCATCTTAAGTGCCACCCAGCACGATATGTAATACTTTAGGAACTCAACATATATTGCCTCACCAAACTAATCCACTTCTTGGACCCGGGAGACCATGGCCCCAGGGACGACGACTATACCTAAGGACCCTGTAGGAGCAAACCGCCCACAGTCTCCCCAGCCCAAGAAGCCGCCCCAGGCGAACTTGTAAATCGATCGGAGCATATTCCGCTCGTCACCTTGCTAGTGACAGACATATAACATGGCGGGATATGCTAATGGGTCTATCCCCCAGATCTGGAAAACCGGGGCCCCAGGGTCAAAATATCACTAAGGGAGTGAAATCGCCCCCAGCCTCCCCTATCTAGGAGATCCGTCCCAAAACATACCAGCTCCCGCTTTACAGTCAGTTCCAGATTCTTCCAAGTCCACACGATGAAGCAGCCGGAGGAGGAAAATCATCTCGCTCCGTGGTGTTGGCTCAGGCTGATTCGATCCAGCAGGGGTCGCTCATGGAAGTTTGATCCCGACGTGTCCTCAGCGAAACCCTGAGATCCCCAGTCTCGATGTCGTGGCGATGTCTGTGACCCTCGGATATTTGGTGAGTACCCTTCCATGGAGGTAAGCGCTTCACTTGGTGAATGGTACAATGTAGATGAACCATCTGAGCGATAGATCCTGAGCGAGGCCGGGTAGATCAAAGCGAATCTTACATTCTTATTGTGCAGTTGCGTGCAAATTGGAGAAAAAGCTTTTCGTCTCTTTTCCACCTCAGCAGAGTAATCTCCAAATAACAGGATTTTCGCCCCCCCCCCCCTCAACATTGTAGGGCTTTTGCGCGCTTTAAAGGCTCTGAGAATAGCCTCCTTGTCAGAGTAGTCCAGGTAGCGCATTATGACCTGTCTTGGTCTGAGAGATTGGCGGTCATCGCCCCTATTATTTGGGCCCACTCTGTGCGCTCGTTCTACTTTACAGAGGCGCGGAATTCCCAGGGCCTTAGGTAGCTCGGTTTCACAAATAGCAACCAATTCACTTGCCGGGATTGCCTCTCTCAGCCCCACTATTCTCAAATTATTGCGCCTGGATCTATTTTCCAAGTCCTCCATCTTTTCACACAGTCTCTTATTTTCTGTAAGGACTTTCTGTAATTTGTGAAGGACAGACTCTGTGGTATCCTCCATCACTTGTATCCTGGATTCTGCGGCATCTAGCCTGGTGTCATGCTCCTGGACAGCTTCCTGTAATTGCTGCATCACATGAGTGACGGATGAGGCCAAAGTCTCCTTAAGGTCAGGAGCAAGATGAGCCGCCACCTCAATTGCAAGCACTTTATAATCAATGTGCCTAATTAGGGAGTCCGGCATGAGATTTCGTATCTCGTTTCCTTCACCGGGCTGTTGCGGCATTACCTGAGCCTGAGCCTCGTTGTTAACCGCCTTCTCTGGGCTAGGCGCCATACTGGCGGGAACAGCGTCTTCTTGTAGCGGTGAAGAAAGCACTCTGCTTTTTAGTTTCTTGCCCATATTAACAAGATATCGATCCATGCAACGTGAGCGGACCGTGTGTTCTCTCTTACCGCACCAATGTAGAGGGTCTATGGGCAATTTGTCTCGGTTTGTGGCAGGTTTATGGGGAGCTCACTTTCCAAGCGACTTCACATGGCGGCGCCGGAACCGCAAGTGGCTTTTTTCTTTTAAACAAAGATCCCAACCCCTGCAGTGCCCTCAGTGTACATAATACCCCCCAGCAGTAATAATGTTCCCCATAGTGGCCCCCAGCAGTAATAATATCCCCCATAGTGCCCCCCGGCAGAAATAATGTCTCCCATAGTGGCCATTAGCAGTATTAATGTTCCCCATGGTGGCCCATAATGTTTGCCATAGTGACCCCTGCAGTAATAATGCCCCATAGTGGCTCCCTGCTGTAATGTTTCATTTCAGCAAAAAAAAAGAAGAAAAAATATATATACTCACCTCATCCTCTTGCTCCTCTATTGAATGAAAAGGAACTGCCGAAGGACCGGCGCTCAGTGTGATGACGTCATTGCACGCTCCCAGTGCGACAGAACCTCTTTAATCAAAAGAGGAGTTACTGTCTCTTTGTGTGCAAGTGGATGAGGTGAGTATCACAAAATATGCAATGGGCGGCCGTGCCACAGGGCCCTCTATGTCGCGTCCCAGGTGTAGGAACAGCCGAGTGGTATAGGGTGGCCTAAAATGTCCCTTTATATGAGGTGTGAGTGTCACGGTGCTCCTACCTGGATACGGCTGGACCAAACAAATAGGGGGAATAGTTGAGGGATAAAAGAATAACTTGAGTCCAGATCTTGAGATGCAGTTCCAACTTTGCCTTGGTCCCAGCAGGCTTTAGCATTAAGACTCTGGCAGGCAAACTCATCACTGCTACATTTGTTGCTCTCTGGCTCTGCTGTACTATCAGGCTGGCTGTATAACTTTGCTTCTTCTTTATGCTGCACAACACTTAGTAGTCTGACTCTATGTTTGGCAAGGGAATACTCCTCCTGGCTCCTGAGGTTTCAAGCTTTGGCCTCCATGTCCAGCAGAGCTAAGGGTGCTCTGGATGGCTTGGTTTGGGCATGTTCAGGAGAGACGTGCCCAGCACACCCTCCCTTGGCAGGGGGTAAGCTGGAACTGACTCTCACTAATCCCCACCCTTCCTGCAGGAAGTGGGACTGGCCCACTCCTCCACCGAGGGGGGATAGAATGGAATGGAAAGCTCCATTCTACCTAACTATAGCTCTGCCGTATTTGATGCCACCTGCTGGTAAACGAGGCAAATTGCATTTAAACACAACAGTTGCAAATATTAGAAATGCACAGTGTAGTGGACCTGAAATAAATACACAAGATGACATGATATTAGCACATTAGAGATAGTAGCGGCGTGAAGAAGTGGTAATGCCACTCTGGGGCCTTACATATACACTGCTCGTTACCATGTTTATGACCACCCTGTAATCCTCTCTGGTGACCAGGACTGTGGAAACTCACATAGGCTGGTGCTTTCTCCTATAGTGTGCAAGCAGGGACACCACTGATGGTTTACAGGGTGGTCGTAACCATGGGAAAAAGCAGTGTATAATGTAATGGAAAAATAAATCCAGACAGCAAAGGAATTGAAGTTGAATAGGTCTCGATTCGTCATGGCCACCGCACGGACATTGCCCGTGCATTAGGAACCGCAAATTGCAGTCCCCAATGCACGGAACGACCGCACAATGCCCGTGTGCATGAGGCCTAAGGCTGAGTTCACATGTATTTTAAGCATCTGTTATGCACATGTTGCCTTCGTTTTAGCCATTTCCGTTATTTTAGACTTCAAAAAATGTAGGAATTTTTTCCCTCTAAAATAACGGATACCAGACGGAAATGGCTAAAAAGGATGCAACACGTGCATAACTGAGCATAACGGATGCTTAAAATAAAGAAGAATGGAAAGCTAAATGGTGATGTGAACCTGGCCTAACAGGCACTCCAGCACTAAGATCCCGTTGGAGATTGCCACTACTTAAAAAAAAATCAGGATTATTGGATTTCATTCACACTTGACATAAGTGCAGGAATTCATCAAGATTAGTATTTGAAAAGAAAAAGTGATCAGGAAGGTAATGTCCCCTTTAACTCTGATGTTGACATCACCATGGCAACTGCAGTAAACAGCTGTTGGTCGGCTTGAATCTAAAAATCATCAGTTGGCTCCTTGGGAGATGAAACTGATTTTATGGTTAGTGATGAATTTCGGAGACACCCGGAGGAGCTGCTTTTACGCCCACTGCTCACGGTGGGATTTCTGGGGTAAGATACTGAGATATTTCTAAATGTTATATTCAGGTGCGGGATATCTCCGTATAAAACTGTTGTGTTTTTAGTAAGCTACAATAAATACAATAAAACAGGGAAAGATGTTTAGCGTTTTCCCTAAATTTGAACGGTTTATTATGTGTCTAGGGAAAATAGGACTTTTGGTCAGGTCTACAACACTTGTGGTGAAGTTACCTAAAGAACGGTGAAGTATAAAGAATGGCAGACACTGCAGATGATTGCATTAGGGCCTTATTGGCACAGTCAGTGTTTGGTCGGTGATTTCCATCAGTGATTTTGAGCCAAAACCAAGTGCGGGTCCAAAACACAGAACAGGCGCAGATCTTTCTCTTCTACCTTATGTCTGTGTAGGATCCACTCCTGGTTTTGGCTCACAATCACTGATGGAAATCACTGACCAAACACTGACTGTGTGAATGAAGACTTAAAATGTGAAAATTCTTGGCGTCTTTAAACTCATCTCATGTAGTTGCCTGTAAGTTAGGTTCTTCATATGCATTGCAGCTTTAGGCCTCATGCACACGACCTTTGTTATAGGCATTTATATTGCCGGCGCCTGTTCCGTTCCGCAAATTGCTTCCGTTTTTTGTGGATCCGCAGTTTGAGGACCGCAAAAAACGGCACGGTCGTGTGCATGAGGCCTTAGCTTGTGAAACTAGCTTTTTTGGATTGAACCCTTAAATGCAAATCTTGCTCTATTACTACAGGCACAGTCATATAAATATCGGAAAAACCCTCCCAAAAAGGGTAATTTTTTATTCAGATAGTTGGTTGGGTTGGTATGAGTTAATATGCATTCTCCCCTCGAAGCCTTAGGGTGCCTGTACACATGTGTAGGGTAAGGTGCAGAAAATCAGCACAAATTTCTGTACGGATTTCTGTGCGCTTCTGCAACAAAAACCGCATGAGCAGAGTGGGCGCGATATCCGCCAGGTGCCTTCTGTTTTAAACGGCAGGCACCTGGGACTAATGTAATCGTAATGACCAAGAATAAAAATAATAGGTCAGTTTTAATGCATCGGAAACGGTGTTAAAAAAAAAACTAATATAAATGTTGCAGAATTGTTTATTTTTTTATAATTCCACCCCATTTGAAATTTGTTTCCACTTCCCATTCACATTGTATGCAACTATAAATGGCGCCATTAGAAAGTACATCTTGTAATGCAAAAGACAAGCCCTGATACGGCTATGTGAATAAAAAATATAAATATGCTTGATACTTTTATTACCCAAATTGCCCAAATTGCTGTTGCAGAGATATCTTAATGAATATGCTAATTAGGGTCTCGGTGCACGATTTGGGAATACTTTTTATACTTCTTTTTGCAACCCTTTAAGAATATCCATTGGGCTGAGACTACATGTACATTTTTTATGTGACGACATCAACAAACTCACAGAAAATGACAGAATGTTGGAAATGAGTGAGTATCAGAAGTTGCAGTTGTCCAGTTCACTTAGCAAATGAAAGGTGAGGTGTGACAAGTTACAATGGACATCGGGGTCACTCGTTGTTTGATACAAGGTTGAGACACGGGGTCCATCCTGATAGACAGAATGTGTTAAAGAGTTTAACAACTGCTCCAATATTTATGTCATGTTTTCTTTTTAATTCAGACACAATCTTCAGTCTCCGCAGTCTTCACAGAGAACCTTCTCACGGACCACAGGATAGGATAAGTGTTGCCTTTATGTTGTGTATATAGGACAGGTATAATCTTTATAGTTAGTCTGTATATAGGGTAAGTGTATATAGCGTATGAATAAGGTGTAGTGTAATAGTGTGTATATATGATAACCGTAGTGTATATAGCGCATGTGTGTAGGATAAGTGTAATCTATATAGTGTCTGTATATAGTGTAAGTGTAGTGTATATAGTGTATGTATAGGGTATGTGTAGTTAATATAGTGTGTACACGGTAAGTGTAGTGAATAGAGTGTATTTGTAATGTAAGTGTAGTCTACATACTGTGTACATAGGATAGGTGTAATCTATATAGTGTGCTTATAGGATAAGCGTAATATATTTAATGTCTGCATATAAGGTAAGTGTAGTATATTTAGCGTTTATATAGAATAAGCAAACTATATAGTGTCTGCATATAGGATAAATGTAGTGTATATAGTTTATATATAGGGTAAGTGTACTGTATATAGCATATATATAGTGTAGTCTATATATAGGATAACTGTAGTCTTTAAGTTTTATATATAAGATAAGTGTAATCTTTACAGTTAGTCTGTATATTGGGTATGTGTAGAGTATATAGTGTATGTATAGTATATATAGTGTTTTTATAGGCTAAGTGTTGTGTAATTTATACAGTGCCTGTATATTGGCTAAGTGTAATATATATATATATTGTATGTATATGGTATATGTAGTCTATATGGTGTGTACATACGGTAAGTGTAGTGGATATAGTGTGCATATATGATAGTTATTCTATATAGTGTCTGTATATAGGGTAAGTGTAGTGTATGTATGTTATATATGTAGGGTAAATGTAATGTATATATTGTATGTATAGAATAAGTGTAATTTATATAGGTTCTGTATGTAAATAAGTGTAATCTATTTAATGTCTGTATATAAGCTAAGTGTAGTATATATAGTGTTTATATAGGATAAACAATTTATATAGTATCTGCATATAGGATAAACATAGTGTATATAGTTTATGTATAGGGTAAGTGTATTGTATATAGTATATCTGTATAGTGTAGTCTATGTAGTATGTATATAGCATAAATGTAGTATTTATGTTTTGTATATATGATAAGTGTAATCTTTATAACTAGTCTGTACATTAGGTATGTGTAGAGTATATAGTAAATGTATAGTGTATATAGTGTTTGTACAGGGTAAGTGTTGTTTAATTTATATATTATCTGTATATAGGGTATGTGTAGTATATATATATATATATATATATATATTATATGTGGGTTAAGTGCAATGTATATATTGTATGTATAGGATATGTGTAATTTATATACTTTCTGTATATGGGGTAAGTTTAGTGTATATAGTGTATGTATATGATGTGTAGTCATTATAGCGTTACATATGGTAAGTGTAGTGTATATATAGTGTGTGTATATAGGATAATTCATCTATAAAGTGCCTGTATATAGGGTAAGTGTAGTATATATAGTGCTTTTATAGTCTATATAGTGTGTGTATAGGGTAAGTGTAGTGTATATAGTGAATGTGTAAGGGAAGTGTAGTCTAAATAGTGTGTACATAGGATAGGTGTAATCTATATAGTGTGCTTATAGGATAAGCGTAATATATTTAATGTCTGTAAAAAAGGTAAGTGTAGTGTATATAGCGTGTATATAGGATAAGCAATCTATATAGTGTCAGCATATAGGATTCATGTACTGTATATAGCATATGTATAGTGTAGTCTTTGTAGTGTGTATACAAGTGTAATCTTTATAGTTAGTCTGTATATTGAGTATGTGTAGAGTATATAGTGTATATATAGTGTATGTAGTGCTTGTATAAGGTAAGTGCTGTCAATATTGTGTGTATGGGGTTTGTGTACAGTATATAGTGTATGTATATGTAAAGTATAATGTATATAGTGTACATTTAGGGTACATGTACTCTATGTAATGTATGTATAGAGTAATAATAGTCTAGTGTATATTTATGGTAAGTGTAATCTATATAGTATATATATCAGGTAAGTGTAATGTAATATATATATATATATATATATATATATACTGTGCATACACAGGACAAGTGTAGTCTATATAGTGTTTGTGTATGTATAGGATAAGTGTAATTTTTATAGTGTCTGTATATGCGGTAAGTGTAGTGTGTATAGTGTATGTATATGATATGTGTAGTTAATATAATGTGAGCATACGGTAAGTGTAGTGCATATAATGTGTATATATGATAATTAATCTACATAGTGTATGTGTAGAGTATATAGTAAATGTATAGTGTATATAGTGTTTGCACAGGGTAAGTGTTGTTTAATTTATATATTATCTGTATATAGGGTATGTGTAGTGTGTGTATATATATATATATTTATTATGTGGGGTAAGTGTAATGTATATATTGTATGTATAGGATAAGTGTAATTTATATAGTTTCTGTATATGGGGTAAAATTAGTGTATATAGTGTATGTATTTAACATGTGTAGTCATTATAGTGTTACATACAGTATGTGTAGTTTATATAGTGTGTGTGTGTGTGTGTGTGTAAATATAGGATAATTAATCTATAAAGTGCCTGTATATAGGGTAAGTGTAGTATATTAAGTGTATATATAGTGTATATAGTGTGTGTATAGGGTAAGTGTAGTGTAGTGTATACAGTTTATGTGTAAGGTAAGTGTAGTCTAATCTATTTAATGTCTGTAAAAAAGGTAAGTGTAGTGTATATAGTGTGTATATAGGATAAGTAATCTATACAGTGTCAGCATATAGGATTAATGTAGTGTATATAGTATATGTATAGTATAGTCTATGTAGTGTGTATATAGGTGTAATCTTTATACTTAGTCTGTATATTGAGTATGTGTAGAGTATATAGTGTATATATCGTGTATATAGTGCTTGTATAGGGTGAGTGTCGTCAATATTGTATGTATAGGGTATGTGTACAGTATATAGTGTATGTATAAGGCAAGTATATATAGTGTATATTTAGGGTACATGCACTCTATGTAATGTATATATTGTAATAATAGTCTAGTGTATATTTACGGTAAGTGTAGTCTATATAGTATGTATATCAGGTAAGTGTAATGTAGTATATATATACTGTGCATACACAGGGTAAGTGTGGTGTATATAGTGTATGTGAAAGGTAAGTGTAGTATATGTATAGGGTAAATGTATGCAGTGTGTATATAGGATCAGTGTAATTTATATAGTGTCTGTATATAGGTTAAGTGTAGTGTATATAGTGTATGATATCACTTCCTGCGTGATATACATAAAATGTTACACAGTAATAGGAGAAAAGTTCTGTTCTAAATTTTACATTTTAGAAAAATCAAAGCTTGGCCTCCGCCACATAATGCACCAAAAACAAAAAAGCTTTTCTTCTGCAGTGACTGACTATACAAACATTGCATGGTGTACCAGTTGCAATCAATATTGTTATAACATTACATGGGTTGAATTCTATTTCATATATTAAATTCACATCTGTTTTGTTAGCCCTTTTGCAGTGCTTAATCCCTCCTTGTTTAGGTGGGTCCCTACACTAACACGTTATACATATAACAGGATATATTGAGTGTAACTGGTGTTATCACTTGCAGTGGGCTTTTACATAATTTTATATACAGTAGTCAGTTGTTATAGAGAAAGACCAATATACTGCTTATCAGTTTGGCTTTTCAAATTAATAGTGTAAATCATGTTATTAAAAAAAAAAAGAGTCTTAGTGTAGGGACCTATCTGAATGAGGTCGCCTTGACGTGGCAGATGGGCTCACACAATGTCATCAGATTGTGTGCTAAGAACCTCATATTTTTAAAAGTGTGGGTGACAAGATTCTTCTGAGAGTTTTTGAGCTTCCATATCTTAAGGAATTAATCAGTTGTCCCTCGTGAAGCATAGATACGTTCATAGAGATAGATGGCATCATTTATTTTTATTAAGGCTACACCATGAGTGGGCAGCACGGTGGCTCACTGGTTGGCACTGGTGCCTTGCAGTGCTGGGGTCCTAGGTTCGAATCTGACCAATAACAAAATCTGCATGGAGTTTGTATGTTCTCCCTGTGCTTGTGTGGGTTTCCTCCAGTTTCCTCCTACACTCCAAAGACATACTGATAGGGAACTTAGATTGTGAGCCCCATTAAGGACAGTTGGATGCTAATGTCTGTAAAGAGCTGCGGTATATAGCAGCGCTATATAAATGCATAAAATAAATAAATAAATTTGGTCTGGACACCTTGGGAGACTTTTTGAAGAGTATGGGTTTCTACTGTAAAATACCAGAAATGCATTTTCATTCAGACATAAGGTGCAGCAAATAATGACTGTTGGGCTCCACGTTTACCCCCTATCTTATATACAGGGTGGCCCACGAAAAAGTAGCCCACCTCCAGCGATAGTATGACAAGATGAATGAGCAAGTGGATTGTTATTTTTTTAATTACCCACAAGTCACAAAAGATACTGAAAGTTATCTCTATTCCGGTCTATGCATCTTTGGGCACATGGGATTATGTTGGCCGATACTGCTTGCAGCTCTACAGCAGTGATGCTGCAGAAGCAAAAATGTCCTGCTCTTTCCAACAAGATGGGACAACATGCCACACCTCACTGGCACGGATTCATGAACTGTTGATGTAGGAGCAAACTGTGAGCAAGGGGTTATGGCCACCACGTTCCTCAGACTTGTCCTCATGCAATTTTTATCTGTTGGGAAATTCAAAACAGAAAATGTCCGCTAACAATCCACATCCCTGGATGAACTGAAGGAAAATATCACAAACACTATCCGCAACATTACAAGTAGTATCAGCCGACATAATCCGACGTGCCCAAAAATGCATAGATATGAATGGGGACCACTTTCTGCATCGTGTGGCATGTGGGTTATTAAAAAAACAATCCACTTGCTCATTCATTTTGTCCTACTATTGCTGGAGACTGTCTACTTTTTCGTGGGCCACCCTGTATTGCCCCTTCTCAACATAGAGAAGGGATACATGATGACCTTTCTATGTGTGCCATTCCTATGCAATGACCTATTTGCGTATATTCTCCTACTAGTGACATCACTGTGTGCATTATTGCTATTTTGTGACATAACTGTGTAAATTATTTACAATATGTACAATAAAGTCACTTCAACTTTTACATTATCCTTGTGCATCAGGGAGACCATAATAATCATAAAATTCATGTACTGGAATTGCTGCAGAAGGTGGTCATGATAGAGTGGGGCCCAAGTCAATTTTGCTATGAAGCCCCACAGTTACTTGCTATGCCCCTGGAATGTACATTACATATAAAGATTCTGCAAGCAGCTACATTCAGTCAGGGAGCTGTCAGAATGGCTAGAGCTGCTGCACAGATTTAGGGGCTCATTTACTATACTAAAATGCTCCTAAATTAGGCTTATTTCAGGCGCAGATGGCGGGTCAATGCTTAGTTGCTGTTTTAGGCGTTGAAAGTGGATGCGCTGAAGTTATGCAGAGGCATGCGCCTCTTCATAACTTCGGCGGATACCCCGCTAGCTACAGGCTTTTATTATGACCGGCGTCTAAAACGCCGGTCCTAATAAATGTGCCCCTTAATTTCAACAGAACCTAAAGAGAACCTGTGACCTCACCACCTGGTGGCCAGGACTGTGGGAGTGCACATAGGCCAGTGCCTTTTCCTATATTGTGTAAGCACGACCACCGCTGCTGGATTACAGGGTGGTCGTAACCATGGAAATGAGCAGTGTACAATGTGACTGAAAAATGAAGCAAGACAGCAAAGGAGGCAATATGGACAATAACAAAACATTAGTAATTGCCTTGTATTAAATTTCTCTACATGATAAATGCCATTTGCTGAAGTGAGACAAGTGTTTTTGCCCAAAGAAAATTTTGTCCTCCTTTTTTTAATTTTTTTTCAATTTAGTTTTGTTTGGATGAATCAATATAAAAGTGTTTTTGTGCTTCAGGGTATTAACCCCTTAAGGACGCAGGGCGTATCGGTACGCCCTATTTCCCGAGTCCTTAAGGACTCAGGGCGTACCAGTACGTCCTAACTTGAAATCGGTATTCCGGCGCCCCAGGGGTTAATCGGAACGGGATTTCGGCTGAAATCATTCAGCCGGCATCCCATAACAATGCAGGGGGGGGTCATTTGACCCCCCCGTATCGGCGATAGCAGAAAACCGCAGGTCAATTCAGACCTGCGGTTTGCTGTGCTTTCTGCAGTTTCTGATCCCCGCGGTCCCTGACCGCGGGGATCAGAATATTTAGTGTCCCTAAAATATGGATTTTACACCCCCCCTGCACCCCTGCATGATTTTTTGCCGGCGGGTGGTGCAGGGGGGGGAGTTGTGGGCGGTGGGGGTGGTGCGGTAGGCGGGTGGTGCGGCAGGCGGGATCGCGATCCCCCGCCCGCCTCCCCTTGAATAATCGTTGGCTTCTAGTGGGTATACCAGGGTGCCAGCACATTGCTGGCACCCTGGTATAATCGGCTGACATCGATGATGCGATGTCAGCCGTTTAACCCTTTCCATGCCGCGGTTCGTACGGACCGCTTTATGGAAAAAGTTAACAGTAAGAGGGAGCTCCCTCCCTCTCCCATCGGGGGGCTTCAGTGCCTTTGCAGTCTCCTGATGGAGAGGAAGAGAGCCCCCAGACAGCCCCCCGACAGATCCCCTCCTTACCCTTCCCCGTCTGCGCAGTTCTGGCCAGTACTGAGTAGACGGGGAAGGTTCCCATGGCAACAGGACGCCGTCTCAGGCGTCCTGCTGTCCATGGTGCTGAACAGATCTGTGCTAAAAGGCATAGATCTGTTCAGACAAAGTGTAAAATACAGTACAGTACAATATATATTGTACTGTACTGTATTATACAGACATCAGACCCACTGGATCTTCAAGAACCAAGTGGGTCTGGGTCAAAAATAAAGTAAAAATCAAAAAACACATTTATCACTGATTAAAAATGAAAAAAATAAAATTCCCTACACATGTTTGGTATCGCCGCATCCGTAACGACCTGATCTATAAAACGGTCATGTTACTTTACCCTACGGTGATAGCCATAAAAATAAAAAATAAAAAACTATGATGAAATTGAAATTTTGCCCTCCTTACTTCCCAAAAAAGGTAATAAAAGTGATCAAAAAAGTCGTATGTACGCAAAAAATTGTAACAATCAAACCGTCATCTCATCCCACAAAAATCATACCCTACCCAAGATAATCGCCCAAAAACTGAAAAAACTATGGCTCTTAGACAATGGAAACACTAAAACATGATTTTTTTTGTTTCAAAAATGAAATCATTGTGTAAAACTTAAATAAATAAAAAAAAGGATACATATTAGGTATTGCCGCGTCCGTATCAACCGGCTCTATAAAAATATCACATGACCTAACCCCTCAGGTGACCACCGTAAAAAAATAAAAATAAAAACGGTGTAAAAAAAGCAATTTTTTTGTCATCTTACATCACAAAAAGTGTAATAGCAAGCGATCAAAAAGTCCTATGCACCCCAAAATAGTGCCAATCAAACCGTCATCTCATCCCGCAAAAAATGAGACCCTACTTAAGATAATCGCCCAAAAAATGAAAAAAACTATGGCTCTTAGACTATGGAGACACTAAAACATTTTTTTGTTTTAAAAATGAAATCATTGTGTAAAACTTACATAAATAAATTAAATTGTATACATATTAGGTATCGCCGCGTCCGTGACAACCTGCTCTATAAAATTGCCACATGATCTAACCTGTCAGATGAATGTTGTAAATAACAAAAAAAAAAACGTGCCAAAAAATCAATTTCTTGTTACCTTGCCGCACAAAAAAGTGTAATATAGAGCAACCAAAAATCATATGTACCCTAGACTAGTACCAACAAAACTGCCACCCTATCCTGTAGTTTCTAAAATGGGGTCACTTTTTTGGAGTTTCTACTCTAGGGGTGCATCAGGGGGGCTTCAAATGGGACATGGTGTCAAAAAAACAGTCCAGCAAAATCCGCCTTCCAAAAACCGTATGGCATTCCTTTCCTTCTGCGCCCTGCAGTGTGCCCGTACAGCGGTTTACGACCACATATGGGGTGTTTCTGTAAACTACAGAATCAGCGCCATAAATAATGAGTTTTGTTTGGCTGTTAACCCTTGCTTTGTAACTGGAAAAAAAATATTAAAATGGAAAATCTGCCAAAAAAGTGAAATTTTGAAATTGTATCTCTATTTTCCATTAAATCTTGTGCAACACCTAAAGGGTTAACAAAGTTAGTAAAATCAGTTTTGAATACCTTGAGGGGTGTAGTTTCTTAGATGGGGTCACTTTTATGGAGTTTCTACTCTAGGGGTGCATCAGGGGGGCTTCAAATGGGACATGGTGTCAAAAAACCAGTCCAGCAAAATCTGGCTTCCAAAAACCATACGGCGCACCTTTCCCTCTACGCCCTACTGTGTGCCCGTACAGTAGTTTACGGCCACATATGGGGTGTTTCTGTAAACTACAGAATCAGGGCCATAAATAATGAGTTTTGTTTGGCTGTTAACCCTTGCTTTGTAACTGGAAAAAAAATATTAAAATGGAAAATCTGCCAAAAAAGTGAAATTTTGAAATTGTATCTCTATTTTCCATTAAATCTTGTGCAACACCTAAAGGGTTAACAAAGTTAGTAAAATCAGTTTTGAATACCTTGAGGGGTGTAGTTTCTTAGATGGGGTCACTTTTATGGAGTTTCTAGCTCTATATTCCGATTTGGAGGCCGAGGTCCAGGCTGCCCAGACTGAGACACCTGCCCGTTGTCCTTCTGGGAAGTTGTTCGTGCCTCCTGAGCTACGTCACAAACTCTTTAAGGAGCATCATGATACGGTTCTTGCTGGTCACCCCGGGAGTAGAGCCACGGTGGATCTCATTGCTCGGAGATTTTGGTGGCCGGCTCTTCGTAAGTCGGTGGAGGGTTTTGTGGCTGCTTGTGAGACGTGCGCTCGCGCTAAGGTCCCTCGTTCACGGCCTTCAGGTTCCCTTCTCCCGTTACCCATTCCTTCCCGTCCTTGGACACACCTGTCCATGGACTTTATCACGGATCTTCCTCGTTCCTCGGGGAAGTCGGTGATCCTGGTGGTGGTGGACCGTTTTAGCAAGATGGCTCATTTCGTACCTTTCCCTGGTTTACCTAATGCTAAAACGTTGGCGCAAGCTTTTGTCGACCATATTGTTAAATTGCACGGCATTCCCTCTGATATTGTTTCCGATAGAGGCACGCAGTTTGTGTCCAGGTTCTGGAAGGCTTTCTGTTCTCGCCTGGGGGTTCGGCTGTCCTTCTCTTCTGCTTTTCATCCGCAGTCGAATGGTCAGACTGAGCGCCTCAATCAGAATCTGGAGACATATTTGCGCTGTTTTGTTTCAGAGAACCAGGAGGATTGGTGTTCATTTCTCCCTCTTGCTGAGTTTGCTCTGAACAACCGTCGTCAGGAATCTTCTGATAAGTCACCATTCTTTGGTGCATATGGGTTCCATCCACAGTTTGGGACATTCTCGGGAGGGGCTCTTTCTGGTTTACCTGAGGAGGAGAGATTTTCCTCGTCTTTGTCTACCATTTGGCAAAAGATTCAGGGTAATCTTAAAAAGATGAGTGAGAGGTATAAGCGTGTGGCTGATAAGAGACGTGTGCCTGGTCCGGACCTGAATGTGGGTGATCTGGTGTGGTTGTCTACTAGAAACATTAAGTTAAAGGTTCCCTCCTGGAAATTGGGTCCCAAGTTTATTGGGCCTTATAAAATCTTGTCAGTCATCAATCCTGTTGCCTTCCGTCTTGATCTTCCACGGGTTTGGAAGATACATAATGTATTTCACAGATCTCTCTTAAAACCATATGTCCAGCCCACGGTACCCTCCTCTTTGCCTCCTCCTCCGATTTTGGTTGATGGCAATCTGGAGTTTGAGGTTTCCAGAATTGTGGACTCTCGCATGGTCCGCGGTTTTCTTCAGTACCTCGTTCATTGGAAGGGGTATGGTCCTGAGGAGAGGATGTGGGTTCCGGTGTCGGACATTAAAGCCACTCGCCTCATCAGGGCATTTCATAGGGCTCATCCTGAGAAGGTGGGTCCTGGGTGTCCGGAGTCCACCCGTAGAGGGGGGGGTACTGTCACTACCAGAGCTTTGGGACGTTCTCACAGCTCTGTTTCTCCACCCCTGTGATGATGTCACTACTAGAGCTGGGAGGAGTTCTCACTACTCTGTTTACTTTTGGTTTCTTTCACCACAGCTGTCCTTCATGTGTTTGATTTTCCTCTCTTTATATCACCCCTCCTCCTATGATAGGATGTGGATTATAGTTCTCACTTCAGTTGTAGCTCTGGCTTTAGTTTCTTCACTTGTAGCTATCAGTTCACTGGACCTGTGTTCTGCTGCAGCTAGCACTCCGGATATTGCCAGCCTGTCCTTGGATCCATCTTCTCTGCGGCTGCAACACCGTCAGCTAAGTGTGCAGACATTGTTGTGTTCCTGTTTATTTTCTGACTGGATCTGAGGTGGCCACGGTTCCCTCCATATACTGAGTAGGGCACTGGTGGCCGTGCCCCTTCCACTATTGTAGGGGTTACAGTGGTCATTAGTCTTAGGCACGTGGGCATGCCTCTTTCCGCCATTTGGATCCGGGCATGTGCTTTAGCAGAATAGGGAGAGCGTTGAGGGTCGGACAGGGGTCACCCGTTATCCTCCCTAGTTCTGGGTCCAGTCAGTAGCTCTGTACTGTGTATTACTATTGTTGCCCACATACAGCCGTGACACTAGGGGTGCATCAGGGGGGCTTCAAATGGGACATGGTGTCAAAAAACCAGTCCAGCAAAATCTGGCTTCCAAAAACCATACGGCGCACCTTTCCCTCTACGCCCTACTGTGTGCCCGTACAGTAGTTTACGGCCACATATGCGGTGTTTCTGTAAACTACAGAATCAGGGCCATAAATAATGAGTTTTGTTTGGCTGTTAACCCTTGCTTTGTAACTGGAAAAAAAATATTAAAATGGAAAATCTGCCAAAAAAGTGAAATTTTGAAATTGTATCTCTATTTTCCATTAAATCTTGTGCAACACCTAAAGGGTTAACAAAGTTAGTAAAATCAGTTTTGAATACCTTGAGGGGTGTAGTTTCTTAGATGGGGTCACTTTTATGGAGTTTCTACTCTAGGGGTGCATCAGGGGGGCTTCAAATGGGACATGGTGTCAAAAAACCAGTCCAGCAAAATCTGGCTTCCAAAAACCATACGGCGCACCTTTCTCTCTACGCCCTACTGTGTGCCCGTACAGTAGTTTACGGCCACATATGGGGTGTTTCTGTAAACGGCAGAGTCAGGGCAATAAAGATACAGTCTTGTGTGGCTGTTAACCCTTGCTTTGTTAGTGGAAAAAATGGGTTAACATGGAAAATTAGGCAAAAAAATGAAATTCTCAAATTTCATCCCCATTTGCCAATAACTCTTGTGCAACACCTAAAGGGTTAACGAAGTTTGTAAAATCAGTTTTGAATACCTTGAGGGGTGTAGTTTATATAATGGGGTCATTTTTGGGCGGTTTCTATCATGTAAGCCTCGCAAAGTGACTTCAGACCTGTAGTGGTCCCTAAAAATTGGGTTTTTGTAAATTTCAGAAAAATTTCAAGATTTGCTTCTAAACTTCTAAGCCTTGTAACATCCTTAAAAAATAAAATATCATTCCCAAAATGCTACAAACATGAAGTAGACATATGGGGAATGTAAAGTCATCACAATTTTTGGGGGTATTACTATGTATTACAGAAGTAGAGAAACTGAAACTTTGAAATTTGCTAATTTTTCAAATTTTTTGGTAAATATGGTATTTTTTTATGCAAAGAAATTTACTTTTTTGACCCAATTTTACCAGTGTCATGAAGTACAATATGTGACGAAAAAACAATATCAGAACGGCCTGGATAAGTCAATGCGTTTTAAAGTTATCAGCAATTAAAGTTACACTGGTCAGATTTGCAAAAAATGGCCAAGTCCTTAAGGTGAAATAGGGCTGAGTCCTTAAGGGGTTAAACATTGATATTTTTAATTTAACATATATATTGCTATATCACATTTTTAATAAGAGGAATTAATGAAATTGCTGGACCAATTGATGGGAGGATCATGAAACCAGCCATGGAATGCCCAGTGTATAGGAGTCGAAGACACTCCTTTGTGAGTCCAGAAGACTGGAAAGCAACAAAATAGTCTCCCATTTGAAAGGCTGACCTTTCTTCCCTGGCAACTAGAGATGAGTGAATTTTGGGGGGGCGTGGTCTGCCAGGCATGTGAGCGGACGTGATCTCTGGAGCTCCTGCACTACCCCGAACTTTTATCCGCCTAACCCAGTAGATTATCGCTGCTATACCGGGGAACCAGCCCTCAGAGCATCGGCAGTACTGTCGGAATAGATTCCGCTACTTGCAGCAACTTTTCAGCGGCTGCCATGTCCAAACGGGGGACCGGGAAAGGAGCCGGCAAGGCCTCACAAGATGGCGCCGGGAGTGCCACGCCGCGGCGTAGGGACCGAGTGGCGGATATGCAGCAGGAGGTAGCAGAGAGGCTGAGTCAATTTGCTCATACACCGGAGCTTCTCAGAGAGAGCTGCGCCTCCGGCATCGTGCACAATGAGTCCTCCTTGATTAGAGCGGGACGGGAGTCTGAGGGGGAAGGATCTGAGGAGGTGATGGGCCTGAAACAGCACGCTAACAGATTCGCAGCCATCCAGGATCAAGATGGAGCTGGGGATTCGGATGCAGCGTATTCAGATGTGGAAGAGCACACTATAAAAGACGTTCTCCAAGCCATTTCTAAGTGGGGACAATCACTTACCATCCTGACTATGCAGGTGGGGGCTATCAAGGAGGACATTTCTATTGTTAGACACGATATCAGGAAGCTGGCAGATCGCACTACGTCCCTGGAAGATCGCATGGGTGATATGGAGGATGAGGTGCATCCGCTTAAAAGAGAAACAGCGGAACATTCTCGTAGGCTTGATATTATCTCTGCCAAACAAGACGACATGGAAAATCGCCTGAGGCAAAATAACGTGCGTTTAGTGGGTGTGCCTGAAAAGGTAGAGGGCCCAAATCCCACCGAGTATTTTAAAAAATGGCTCAAAGATCAGTTTGGAGAGGGCGTACTATCTCCTCTATTTGCCATAGAACGGGCGCACAGAGTTCCGTCGCGGCCATTGCCACCAGGGGCGCCACCAAGACCCGTCCTGATGAAAGTACTACACTACAGGGATAGGGACTCTATTTTACGCAAGGCCAGGGATATGCCTGATCTCTCCATAGATGGTCACAGAGTCTCGCTCTTTCCTGATTTCTCTATGGAGGTCCAGAAAAGGCGTGCCCGCTTCCTGGATGTAAAGCGACGACTGCGGGCACTTGGAGCATCGTACTCAATGCTGTATCCGGCGAAGCTCAGAATAGTGGCTCTTGGAACCACAAGCTTCTTTGAAGACCCGAAAGAGGCATCCAGGTGGCTAGATCGACATGAGCGACAGCTTCGGGCGGAAGGGAACCAAGGCGATTGAGAGGTCCACTTGGAAGAAGGGACATTGCACCCTCTGGAGGGTGAATATGATCTGTGTAGTAATGCAGAGTTAAATCTAGCTGAGTGTTGTTATCCGTTTTACATGTTATATATGGCTTAGTAGGAGGTCCAGCTGATTATGTGCAATACTAGGCTGATAAGCCATACTACCAATGCCTATTTTTTTCAGTTATAATTGGGGTTAGTGCAGGAAGATACCCAGTTTTATACGTTCTAGTTACTTGACAGTTTGTGATTGTACCTGGCGTAATATAGAAGCTCTTGATTTCGCCAGGTATCACGGGTTTGGGAGGCCAGCTCTGCTGATAGATTTTAGGTTTACCCACGGGCCTTAATATTAAGGTGTATTAGTGGGGTCTGTCAGGAGGCGAGACTTCCAGGGTTAATTAGGTAATGAGGGAGGGGTTGTTCAGGGATGGGGCGGGAAGGGGGGAGTTGGGGAAGAGGGGTCCTAGGTCCATAGGTGCGATCCATGGGAGACAGTTACTGAAGAAATGTGATTTACAGTATCCGATACATGTGTGGGTTCTCATACTTGAATATGGCTAACCCAGTGAATTTCCTGAGTTGGAACGTTAGAGGGGTTAAGGATGCCATCAAAAGGAAGGCAGTAATGGAAATAGTAAAGTCATATCATCCTGTAATCTGTTGTCTGCAGGAGACACATCTCCTTACGGATCAATCCCACTTGTTATCTCCTAGATGGGCGTCTCAATGTTATCATTCTACTTACTCCTCATATGCAAGGGGGATAAGTATTCTGATTCATAGGCAGCTGAGTTTTAGCTGTATAAACAAGAGGATTGATCCGAATGGGGGCGAATGTCTTTTTATATGGAAAACTCTTTAATGTGCAATGTATTATCTGTGGGATATATATACCACCGCCATATTCCGCGACTGCCCTTAAAAATCTGATAGCCTTTTTGTCAGACTATCCTGATGTACCTGCACTGATTTTGGGGGACTTTAATAATGTGATCTGTACTGAATGGGATAGGCTGCTGACCTCTGAGGTTCAATCGAGGGGGCAACTTACACCATTTGGGAGACTTCTGGAGGAAGCATCGTTGTTGGATTTCTGGAGGCTGCGCAATCCCTCTGCGCAGCAGTATTCTTGCTGTTCTAGTACTTATCAGACACTATGATTGTATATATGTAGGTGGGTGGCTCTCACCTAATAGCTATGATGGGTGCTACTAACTCTGAATTGGGTGCCCGATCCCAAAAATAATAAAAGCTTAAATAAAAAGAGGAGAGCGAGCACTCACAACACCTGTGTCATATGGAAATGATTTTACTTGGACCTGATAGGTCAGAAAACGTTATAACACTATTACATTCACTACTAAAATACATCCACATTAAAATACAATAAACATAAAATGGTACCAATTTGATTACACGACTGTGGTCGGGGTAAAGAATCCGTGACCGCACTCCGTGACACTTATGAAATAGTGTCAGTGTCTAAAAATTGAATAGATGAAAGTGTCCTAAAAGTTCCTCATGTGGGGCACTTTTCACGGCTTGTTTCCAATGTGAGCGGACACCATGTATATCAATTCCTGCAGAAAGGTTCGCTCCTGCCAGAAGAGTAAAGGCAAAGTCCCAAACTTATGATTTTCAGTTCCTACCTGGTTCCTTAGTTATGTACCTCGCTATGTGGCGTCTCCTCGAGGCGAGCGGTGCTGGCCGTCCGAGCGTTCTCCGCCGCAAGTCTCAGGCGGGTGACGACACAGTATCGCGGGATCCAACAGGTAGGATTCCAGACAGCAAAATGTGCTGAAGGCTATGTGCGTACTTGCTTTACTGGAGATTCATCCATGCATGGCCATGCAATCCATAAGAGGGTCCGGTATGTTAGGTGGGCGCTTTTCCTTCTCTTCTGAAAGAGAAGGAAAAGCGCCCACCTAACATACCGGACCCTCTTATGGATTGCATGGCCATGCATGGATGAATCTCCAGTAAAGCAAGTACGCACATAGCCTTCAGCACATTTTGCTGTCTGGAATCCTACCTGTTGGATCCCGCGATACTGTGTCGTCACCCGCCTGAGACTTGCGGCGGAGAACGCTCGGACGGCCAGCACCGCTCGCCTCGAGGAGACGCCACATAGCGAGGTACATAACTAAGGAACCAGGTAGGAACTGAAAATCATAAGTTTGGGACTTTGCCTTTACTCTTCTGGCAGGAGCGAACCTTTCTGCAGGAATTGATATACATGGTGTCCGCTCACATTGGAAACAAGCCGTGAAAAGTGCCCCACATGAGGAACTTTTAGGACACTTTCATCTATTCAATTTTTAGACACTGACACTATTTCATAAGTGCCACGGAGTGCGGTCACGGATTCTTTACCCCGACCACAGTCGTGTAATCAAATTGGTACCATTTTATGTTTATTGTATTTTAATGTGGATGTATTTTAGTAGTGAATGTAATAGTGTTATAACGTTTTCTGACCTATCAGGTCCAAGTAAAATCATTTCCATATGACACAGGTGTTGTGAGTGCTCACTTATCAGACACTGTCGAGAATAGATCTAGCACTGGGGAATGAAGCGATGGGGTGCCGTGTCTGTGACATTGAGTATCTACCTAGGAAAATTTCTGATCAATCCCCCATTTTGGTATCTGCTAATTTCCTCACCCCTTTGAACAGTGGGAGGCCATTGTGGAAGTTTAACCTGTTCTGGTTGTCAGTGATACCTACGGTTTCAAACATTGGGACGGCGTTGACAGAATTTTTTACCATTAATCTTACTGGAACCTCTTCATTGATAGTGTGGGATGCCATGAAGGCGTTTTTGCGGGGAGTACTGATTGCGGAGGTCAATAAAAAACGGAATGAGTCTCGAATAACAATTAGGAATTTAGAGCGCCTATTAGTGGATGCGGAAACCCAGTATGTCCGGCAGCCCACGGAATTGCACAGGGAACAGTGGCAGGAAGCGCAACATAAACTAAATGATAAGATTCTTCTCAGGGCAAAGAACAAACGTTTCTTCCAAAAACAATCATTTTATGAAGAAGGGGAACGAACAGGTAGACTGCTATCACTACTCTCCAAAGCGCAACAGCCCTCTGCATATGTCGCTGCTCTTAGCGATAATGAGGGGGCTGTTTGTACTGCTCAAGATAGGGTGGTGGAAATTATGCATGAATTTTATGCGTCCCTTTATGAGTCCAAAACCGATGCAGGGGAATCAGAAATTGCAGGTTTCTTAGATGGGATACAGCTTCCCACGTTAGGGGCTGATCAAGTGTCAGCCTTGGATGGACCCATTACAATTACAGAGCTGGAAATGGCCCTGAGTGAGATGTCAAATACCAAGGCCCCAGGGAGTGATGGACTACCTGCGGAAGTATTTAAAACATTTGCCCCTATTCTGCTTCCCCAGTTGTTAGAAGTGTTTAAGGAGGCGCAGCGCCAGTGTGGGATGCCTCTTAGCATGAATGAGGCGATTATAGTCGTCATCCCTAAGCAGGGCAAAGATTCTCTGCTAGCTGAATCATATCGGCCTATTTCACTACTGCAGGTGGATGTGAAGCTATTAGCCAAAGTGTTAGCGATTAGGCTCAATACCATGATCACGACACTAATACATACGGATCAGGCTGGATTCATGCCCAATATGTCGACGGCTGTTAATATCAGACGCCTTTTCTTAAATATACAAGCGGGCCGGTTCCATGGATTGAATGCGGCGGTCGCGTCTCTGGACGCGGCCAAGGCATTTGACAGTGTGGAATGGGGTTATCTGTGGGCCGTACTCAGGAGGATGGGCTTTGGGCCTGTCTTTATCCAATGGATTAAGCTTTTATATAAAGTCCCTACTGCTAGGATTAGGGTTAATGGGGCTCTTTCTCACTCTTTTCCATTACACAGGGGGACGAGACAGGGGTGCCCTCTATCACCCTTACTTTTTGCAATAGCAATTGAGCTGTTGGCAGCGGCACTGAGGGAAGCGCGTGAGGTTCAAGGTTTTAGATATGGGGAGGTAACTGAAAAGGTAGCCCTCTATGCTGATGATATGCTTCTATTCCTTGATGACTGGAGCTCCTCCCTTCCGGCAGCCATGAACATCATAAATGGGTTTAGTAGGCTATCGGGTCTATGTGTTAACTGGTCCAAGTCTGCACTTATGACGCTTTCGGCTGATGAGAGGCAAGGTCAATGTTCTACAGAGGGCTTGCAACTAGTCAGGTCCTTTAAATACCTTGGCGTTCAGGTCACCATTGATGTAGCGGACTATGAAATGTTGAATTTGACTCCGTTGTTACAGAGATTTCGACAGAAGGTGCAGACTTGGACCAAGTTACCACTTTCAGTAATTGGAAGAGTTAATCTTATAAAAATGATTTTGATGCCACAGCTCCTATACTTGCTACATAATGCACCTATCTGGGTTCCTGCCCGATTTTTTGTCACGGTTAATGCTGTATTCCGGGACCTGATCTGAAAGAGGGGAGTTCCCAGGGCCTGATTAAGAGCATCATGGGCCTGGTGCTGAGGATTTTGCTGGACCTTTTTATGGAACTGCACTCAGTGTCTTAATTACATATATATTTTATCGATACCATTAAAGTATTTTGTTCCTGCAACTACCCCTTCATTTGGCGTCTATCTTGGCAACATGGAGGGGGACCACGGGAGGGGGAGCAAGTGAGAAAAGTCTAGTGGATGTCTTATGAGTAGCGTGGGGATTTAGAGTTGAACACAGGGAGGGATTCAATACAAAGTGGCGTCACACTGATCTCCAGTGCTCCAACAACAGTATAGTGAGACAGAGCCGCATACAATAAGGGATTGGATACAGAGTAATGTTATACTGACCTCCATAAACACAAATGGAGGTAACAGTATAACCACATAAGCAAAGTGTGTCTAACTGCGGATTGCTACAATAGTGTCAGCCCTAAGGGGTGGCAACACTGTCAACAAAATTGTTGCCCTCAGTGTAGGGGCTAGACAGTGGTAGCTCTCTGCATTTTAATTAAAGGACGAGTTGGATGCAAAACACTAACCTGTGACCCTCACAGAATAAATGTGAATACATCACGACTATATATGGAATAAACATCCCCATGCACTCTGCATTCCACAGACATTAATATGCGATCATTGGTTGTAGTTAGCAACCAGTAGCAATAATAATTATCTCACATTCCACTGTTAACTGAAAATTTTAATTGTGTTCTTTTTTCCCCCTATATTTCTTGTGTGTTTTTTTTAAGGGAAACAATAAAGATAAGATTTTAAATATTAGTTAGGGACCCCTATAGGGATTTATGGTCCCACAAACCATTAGAGTATAGTCGGGCACCCTAAGGGCACTATAGTGTCAGGAAAACCGCTTTGTTTTCCTGACACTATAGTGATCATTTAACATTACTATGAAGATTACTGTTTTCTAGCTGCTGTGGACTGTGGACAACAGCAGCTAGAAACAGTAATTTTCATAGAGCTGTTATGATTTATGGACACAGCACTCAGCATGCTTAGCCAGTCAGATAGAAGGCTGGCTAAGCATGCTGAGAGCTGTGTCTAAATAACATAACACATTAAAGGGATTCTGTCACCAGGTTTCACCCCTGTCAGCTAAAAATATGCTGATGTTCAGGGCGTCTTCACGATTCCTAATGTGGGCTTATAAATGTCATCTGTGGGCTTATTTAGCTAAAAAACAGCTTTCACTAACCTGTCAGTCAAACAAATAAGGTGCCCAAGGGGATGTTAATGGATGCAAGGTGCCGGCCGCACCCACCGCCGTTCGTGCCCAGCGCCGCCTTTCTGGACTTCTGCGCCGCCTCCTAATCCTCTGTGCCGCCTCTCGCTCTCCCTCCCTCCCCCCTCCTCCTGCTGTAAGATCTCGCGCATACAGGGGTTGAGCGAAGTGCCGGCGCATGCGCACTTCGCTGTAAGAAGACAAATGGAGAAGTCCGCACGGGCGCATCAGGCAGAGCCCTGTGCGCAAGCGCAAGATCTTACAGCAGAAGGAGGGGGGAGGGAGGGAGAGTGAGAGGCGGCACAGAGGATTAGGAGGCGGTGCAGAAGTCCGGAAAGGCGGCGCTGGGCGGCGGGTTCGGCCGGCACCTTGCATCCATTAACATCCCCTTGGGCACCTTATTTGTTTGACTGACAGGTTAGTAATAGCAGTTTTTTAGCTAAATAAGCCCACAGATGACATTTATAAGCCCAAATTAGGAATCGTGAAGACGCCCTGAACATCAGCATATTTTTAGCTGACAGGGGTGAAACCTGGTGACAGAATCCCTTTAAAGAAATTACTGTTTCTAGCTGCTGTGGACTAGCAGCTAGAAAACAGTAATTTCTTTAATGTGTTATGTTATTTAGACTGAGCTGTCAGCATGCTTAGCCAGTCAGTAATTTTCATAGTGCTGTTATGATTTATGGACACAGCTATCAGCATGCTTAGCCAGCCTTCTATCTGGCTGTGCTTCTTGAGAGTCACAGTCCACAGGCTCAGAAACAGCCAGATAGAAGGCTGGCTAAGCATGCTGAGAGCTGTGTCCATAAATCATAACAGCACTATGATTGCCCTCCCTTCCAACTGGATGAGTTTATCTGATACCTGCCCTGCTCCAGAAGCTCCTGCTGTCTCGCGGGCTGGTGTGACTGAGCGCTGTGGGCCGTGTGCTGGTCGAAACTGCTGAGCAGGTTGTACACAGCGCAGCGTGCAGGAGGGATAACCGCGGGCGCACTGAGGTCATATCCAACGGGCCGGCATTACAGGTACCGCACCAGCTGCTCTGACGTCCTGCCGCCGGATATCCTGTGACGTATATCCGGCGGCAGGACGTCAGAGCAGCTGGTGCTGTTCCTGTAATGACGCGGCCCGCTGGATATGACATCAGTAGTGATGGGAAGTTCGGATCTTTCAGATGAATCGGTTCATGAATCGGATCTTCGGTTCACTTGCTGAGTCACTGACTGCTGAGCTGACTCGCAAGTGAACGAAGACTCTAGGTGCCGGTGCGCATGCGCAGATGCTATCCATTCGATTCACTTGCTGCTGCTGACTCAGTCGGCTCTTCAGCTCTCTAATGAGTGAGTCAGGATCAGGAAGAGTGATTGATTATAGTGATAGTGAAGGGAAGCTGAGGCTGACGCCGGACAGGAGTCAGGAGCTGTCACTGTGGTGTGCATTGTTGTCTGTTGTGCATTGTTACCCACAGTGACAACAGTCTGACACTGACAGTAGTACAACGAACCAAGTCAAGGGAAATGTGAATGCACGCACAGGGAAAACTATGTGCTGAATTGATAACAGTATTACAGTTACACAGTCACTGGCTGATAATAAAATAGTCCCCACAGTCCCCACTTAACGGAATCCATAAAGGAGATGTGAACCCACCCTTAGTTATATAGCTACTGAACGAGATGCCTTTAACATATATATCTCCTGAGAAGCCAATTTGATCCTAAAGGGTTAATTCAACCTGTAATCTTCATCTGTCACTTCTCTTATCTCTCTGCTCCTGTCCCTTAATCTTAGCACTGCTGCAACAAAAGCAGCCGACAGCCTCAGTGTAACCTGTTCTAGACTCTGACTCACGGCTCTTTTAACTCAAAGAATCGAATGAGTCTCTAACTAATCAGATCTTTAGATTCTTTTAACCTGAGACTCATTCGATTCATTCCTATTCTTAGACTCCCTGTACTACTCAGACGACTCAGAGCTGCTAGTGCTTGCCTTGCCTCAGCTCTGATTGGTTGGTGGGCGGGGAGGGGCGGGGCTGGCAGAAGCAGCTTCCACTCTAGGATCATATTACGCTCCTCCCGAGTCCCTCCCTCAGGCTCCTCCCTGCTGCCAGCGTGAGGTGAGCGTCTCTGCATTGTCTGTGTGCTATGTGACGCTGCGCTGTGTACAACAAAAGACTTTTAGCGCGGGCCGCTCCCGATGGCCTTTTGGCTGGCGGATGGGCCTATTTTATGGTAGGGGCCTGGAGCTGCAGCTCCATCAGCCCCTACGTTAATCCAGCCTGGAGTTCCACGTATTAAACTGGCCACACTGTGCAGACCAAAAATGGATGGGGGGCTTGGGGTTCCGGTTCCGTGGATTTATTATTTAGCTGCCCAACTTCAACAATTGCGGGGATGGGGGATGGAGGATGGAATTACCACAGCAGGAAGAATAGTACGTCACTATGTTAAGGGCAAGAATCTAATGACGGCACTGGAAGATGGATCACTGGATAGAATGGGAAGTGACAACCCGCTACTTCGGGTGGTTCATAAGGTCTGGTGGAAAGGCAGGACAATAGCTGGGGTACAGGGTTACACCAGGTTTACCGCAATTTGGCCTAATCTTATGTATGCGGAACTGCACAAAGTGCCTGATGTTCAGGTCTGGGGACGGAACGGACTCACCTACATGCATCAGCTATATGAGGGGGATACTCTGAAAGACTATGCTCGCCTACAAAGGGAATTTCATCTCCCACATTCCCAATTTGACTTATACTTGCAGATACGGCACGCTATTTGCGCCCAGGATGCAGCGGGGGGGGGGGGGGGGAGTGGGTTGCGCCGGCCTCCAGAAATCCGATTATTGATTTAGCAAGCTCTGGGGGATCTACCAGTGGGGTCATATCATTGCATTATAGCAGTCTTATGGAAAGGCAGATTAAAAAGCAACCTCTTCGGTTGTACGATAAGTGGCGGGAGGATATCGAAGACTTGTCAGAGGAGCAATGGCATACAGTCCTGGAGGGGTTCACAGATGTTGCGGTTGGTGAAACGCACAGAATGTCACAATTACTGTTGTTACACAGAGTTTATCGGACACCTGTCCTCTTGAGGAAAATGGGGTACAGGTCAGATGACATGTGTCCTAGATGTGGTGCACCCAATGCTACGCTGATACACCTTATGTGGAACTGCCCTAGGCTGAGGAGATATTGGGGGGGCATAATAGATCTAATACGAAAAGTGTTTGAGACAAGAGTGGAGGCAGATGCCAGATTATGTGTACTAGGCTGTACTGAGTCTGTACAACTAGCCGCTGAGCAGAAATTAGCGGTTATCCGCATAGTGTATCAAGCAAGAAAGGTGATTGCGTACCATTGGGTGGATCATGGTCCTCCAGAGGTGGGGGAACTTGTTCGTAAGGTTCACACACTGTTGCAAATTGAAAAATTTGTATCCTAGAAGAGGAATAATAGTAAAAAATATGAGAAGATTTGGGGAAGATGGAGGCAATACTACAATATTGTAGATTAATGCGGTTTAAGTAGATACTGGAATCCGAACCGCCCCGGCTTTTTTTATGTTTTTAGAGGCCACACATGAGAGGCATGGATGTTATTGTTCACTGGGAGGGGATGAGGGGTGGGAGCTGTAATAGGGACTAGGGTATAGTCTTTTGGGATGAGAGGTGGTATATATGTTCTGTTACGCTGTCATGTAATGTACTGATGTATCCGAACTGTTGACATAAGTTATGTACTTGAGGATTATGTACCGGATGTCCAGCTGTAATGTTAAGCTATTGCATTTCAATAACGAGCTCTTTATGGAGAGGACTTTTGGAGATGTTCTCCTTGGATCTAGGACGCTTGGGTATGGGGAGGGGAAGGATTGCTTTGTTTGTCTCATAAAATGCTTTGAAAATCTCAATAAAAACAATCTGATTTAAAAAAAAGAGATGAGTGAATTTTTCAAAAATTCGATTTGCCGTTTCGCCAAATTTGTTTGAAAAAATTTGCGAATTACGTAAAAAAAACTGCTATTTCTTGGCTGCAGAGAGCCTTTATAGTGGTGTAGAACACTGTGCCTTGCAGTTACACACATATGGAGTCTGCTTTGGTAGCGAAATAATACTGTGAGTTCGTATGACATGCAGATGACAGGCGTCACTCTTAGAATCACTGCACACTTCACTTATTTGGGCAGTTACGGGGCCAAAACTGACCAAATAACTCAAGTATGAACACAGCCTTACAGGTCGATGTTAGCGCCAAGACACTCCGTGTGCTGTCCGCATCCGTTGCTCCTTTCCGTAGACCTACAAAAATTATATATCATGTCCTATTCTTGTCCGTTTTGCTGACAAGAATAGGCATTTCTATAAAAGACCAACCGTGTTTTGCGGATCCGCAATTTGAAGACCGAAAAACACGGCACGTTTGTGTGAACAAGCCCTTTATCTGAAGATATGCTAACAAATCAGAGGCCTTTGGCTAAAACTTCTCAAAGGGGTATTCCGGTAGGTGAAAGTTATCCTGCTCTATCCATTTCTATGGAAGTTCCGGAGATAGGCGAGTACAGTGCTTGGCTATCTCCGGAACACCCACAGAAATGAATGGAGCGGCCGTGCGCTTGTGCGACCGGCCGCGCAGGTCATTTCAGGGGAGCAGCAGGGGGCTTGCCGGGGGTACAGGGCCCTGTTCTTGTTATTGGTGGGGGTCCCACTGGAAGTACCCCCACCAACCTGATCTGATAACTTTTTCCTACCGCAATACCCTTTTAAAGGTATATAACTAAATTAGTACATACTGTATATCAACTAATGATTTAATACCTTGTGCAATCCATCTCTAAAAGGAGATGTTAGGATTAATATGCCTAATGTAGTTGTATATCTGATAATTCCAGTCTGGCTCAACATCTTCCTCCTTGAGTCAGCCTCTACACATTAAAGTGGTTTTCTGGGAGTTTTATACTGATGTCCTATCCTCTGGATAGGTAATCAATATCTGATCAGTGGTGGTCTGACATCCGGGACCCTTGCTGATCAGCTGTTTGAGAATGCAACAGACCTTCTCACAGTTTACCAATCAGAGCGCTGTATAGAGCTGCGCCTAGGCCATGTGACCAATGAATGTAATGTCACATGGCCTAGGGAAAGCTGAGAGAAAGCTGTGGCACTACTGCCTTCTCAAACAGATGATCGGCGCGGGTCCCGGGTGTAGTGATGAACGAAGAGCCAATAAAAGTCGCAAATTTTTGCACAGTTTAAGCGATTGCGCAAAAATTTGCGACTTTTTCACCCCATTATTCTGACTTGAGCTAATGATAAATCTGGCCCTTTATCTCTAGACCTCCATACATTTCCATGGGATTAAGTGATTTGCTTGTGTGAAGATCTGGGACGCTGGTCTGGGGCTTGTATCCTGAAAGCTTCTTGCCTTAACTATCAGCCTGGCGTCCACCGGCATGCCACGCAGATAGGAAGACTGTTGTAACCGTCTCTGTGTGGTTGGTGATTGAACCTGCTTGGTCGCTGCATCATAAATTTTGGTGATGCTATGGCTGCTGTGTGTTTAATCCATAAAGTCGAGTTCCTATAGAAGCACAGAAAAGCATAGTAAATATGTGGTTGGAAACCAACTGTTTCAGATTGATAGACAAAACCTGCTGGGTAAAATATCTGCCCATTAACGGCATATCCATATCAAAAATGTCACATCCGAAAAGAGCGGAGCTCGCCTACTAAAGTGAAAGGAGAGAGCAGCCCAACGTCGGCCACTTCCCCCTTTCCTGGCTGTGTGTGACAGGGTCCCTTTCTTGGAAATTTTGGACATTTTACTGCAGATTTTGCTGACATTCCACAGTGGATTTCGGTGCAGATTTACCAAAGATCTAACCCTACGCATTGCAAACGGTGAAATATACAGTGGAAATCTGTAGCATAAATTGAACCAATCAGATTCTATCTTTTATTTTGGACAGCCCCTTTGGAAAATGAAATGAGGAATCTGATTGGTTGCTATGGGCAACTAAGCCAGTTCTACTTTACACCAGTTTGATAAATGACCCCCTTAATTCTTCTCTGTACCAATCCTGATTCCTATTCGTTTTGAATGTGTACTCTTTGTGGAAGCTTCCATGCTGATTTTTTTTAGATGAGGTATTGGTCATTTCAAAGACAATGTATAAGGAACTGGTTATACTAAAATCTTGTTAATGTGATAGTTTGGTCGATCGCTACTTATTGGCACCAAAAGAAAAGTCCACTGGAATCTGTGCAAATTCAGATGTAGCAAATGGACTTGAGGGCATGGGTGTGCATATTACACCTCAAATCTGTCATTATACTCCCTAACTTACTATTGTTAGGGCAGCATTTAAATGCCATAGTGATTAGGGGCCTTTCTAGTGACAAGTATATTGTAGAGTCTCCAGTCAGTCAAGATAGGGTTAATACTTGGGACCACTGTGGCTGTCTTCACAGTTAAAGTGCATGAGGTAGGTATCAATAATAAGCCCCTGTAGTAACTATGGCAACTGTGCTGCTGATGTCATAGATGCATAGGTCTATGACATAAAGAACCCACAGATGAAGGTTCCATAACAGGATGACAAACGGACATTTGCAGAGCAATGCTTGATATGTCTGGAGACCTGGAGCTTCACCATCTGTAGAGAGAGGAAGGGGACGCCCGCCTAACCAGCCAGATCAAGTCCAAAAAGTTGAGAGGTATGCTGACATGTGAATTAGGCTTAAAGGGGTTGTCTCACTTCAGCAAGTGGCATTTCTTATGTAGAGAAAGTAAATACAAGGCACTTACTAATGTAGTGTGATTCACCATATTATCTCCTTTGCTGGCTAGATTCATTTTTCCATTACATTATACACTGCTAGTTTCCATGGTTACGACCACCCTACAATCCATCAGTGGTGGTGGTCGTGCTCGCACACTATAGGAAAAAGCACTAGCCTATGTTGGGTCTTACGGTACCAACCACAAAATATGTAGGTCAGCACTTTTTCCTATAGTGTGCAAGCACGGCCACCACTGATGGATTTCAGGGTGGTCATAACCATGGAAAAGAGCAGTGTATAATGTGAAATGTGGAAAAATGAGTCCAGCCAAATGAAGCAATATGGATAATGACAATAAATTAGTAAGTGGTTTGTACTAACTTCCTCTACATAATAAATGCTATTTGCTGAAGTGAGACAACCCCTTTAAGATGACCGTGGTCAGGCCGGGAAATACAAAGAAAAAAGTATACTATTAGACTCTGCCATAGGTGCTATTACACTTCTGCACATGTCTGACCTGGAGGCCTTTGTTAATGGCACCACACAATTTTGTTGCAACGTGCTGACATAGGAAGCCCCTTTCGTCTCTTAAACTCCTTAGATGCTACGGTTGCTATTGTTTGCAGCATCCAAGGCATTAAACAGTCAAAACTGGCCTCCCACAGCGACCACACAGGAACAACTTCTGCTATTATGTCAATTGGCTGGAACTACATAGTTCCCATGATGTATTAAAATGTCACAGGGTGAGAAGGGGTTAACAAGTTATGGTAAGGTCTAGTTCACACGAACGTTTTTTTTGCGAGTGTACGGGCCGTTTTTTTGTGTTTCGTATACGGTCTGTATACGGAACCATTCATTTCAATGGCTCCGCATTAAAAACGGAATGTGTTCCGTAAGCATTGCGTTTCCGTATTTCCGTTTTTCCCTTCCTTTCAAAGATAGAACATGTCCTATATTTGGCCACAAATCACATTCCGTGGTTCCATTCAAGTCAATGGGTCCGCAAAAAAAAATGGAACACATACGGAAATGCATCCGTATGTCTTCCGTATCCGTTCCGTTTTTGCTGAACCATCTATTGAAAATGTTATGCCCAGCCCAATTTTTTCTATGTAATTACTGTATACTGTACATGGCATACGGAAAAACGGAACGTAAAAACGGAAAGGAAACGGAAACACAACGGAACTCAAAAACGGAACAACGGATCCGTGAAAACCGACCGCAAAAAACTATGAAAGCCATACGTTCGTGTGAACTAGGCCTAAGGCTGTATTCACACCTGTGTTGTGTTTTCTGTCATATGAAAAGGTAACCAGTACATTGCTGCCACCTAGTGGAGGTGTGAAATACATTTTAGTTACAAAGGAAAAAACTGCCCCATTTCCACACTGGAGAAATGCATCTACTGTAGCTACTAATTAGTGGAAATTACACAAGGCCATTGAGCCTTTCAGTGCAATCTTTTCAGGGAGCTGATCCCTAACATGCTGAACCGACATGTCTGAATTCTGTTACCGTACAATCCTAAACGCTCTGAGCTCTATAAAACCTCATTCACACCTCAGTGTTCCACGTATGTGCGCTGTACATGTTCTCCACGGACAGCTCACGTCCTCATTCATTTTAATGTGTGTATTCACACATCAGAGTTTTAGTACGGTCCGTGGGTCTGTGTTTTCAGCACGGATAAATGCTCTACTTTGTCCGTGTTTACGGATCCATCATGCCCATTATAGTCTATGTATCTGTGAAAACCACGAATGCGACACGGATCCAACAGGGTTTCAGGGATCATTAGGAAGAGATGCTTTGAAAAAAAAATTTCAGCTGTGCAGTGTCAGTGAAACACGGATGACACACGGACAGCAAAATATGCACACACGGACCACACATGGATCCTTCACAGATATCTTCATGGAGGCATCACTGACCTCCTTTTCACAGATTTAAGCACAGATGTGTAAATGAGGCTTAAGGCACACTGTCAGTTTTTCGTGGCCATTTTCCAACCATTTGTGCATCCATTTTTTGTCTGTCTGTCCGTTTTTAATGCCCGTTTTGCATGTTATTCACGGCTGTTAAAAATTGCATTTTTTTTTTAAACAAAGATCCCAACCCCAGCAGTGCCCTCAGTGTACATAATACCCCCCAGCAGTAATAATGTTCCCCATAGTGGCCCCCAGCAGTAATAATATCCCCCATAGTGCCCCCCGGCAGAAATAATGTCTCCCATAGTGGCCATTAGCAGTACTAATGTTCCCCATGGTGGCCCATAATGTTTGCCATAGTGACCCCTGCAGTAATAATGCCCCATAGTGGCTCCCTGCTGTAATGTTTCATTTCAGAAAAAAAAGAAGAAAAAATATATATTCTCACCTCATCCTCTTGCTCCTCTATTGAATGAAAAGGACCTGCCGAAGGACCGGCGCTCAGCGTGATGACGTCATCGAACGCTCTCAGCGCGACAGAACCTCTTTAATCAAAAGAGGAGTTACTGTCTCTTTGTGTGCAAGTGGATGAGGTGAGTATCACAAAATATGCAATGGGCGGCCGCGCCACAGGGCCCTCTATGTCGCGTCCCAGGTGTTGGAACGGCCGAGTGGTATAGGGTGGCCTAAAATGTCCCTTTATGTGAGGTGTGAGTGTCACGGTGCTCCTACCTGGATACAGCTGGACCAAAGGCGTTGGCTACGAAGCAAACAAATAGGGGGAATAGTTGAGGGATAAAAGAATAACTTGAGTCCAGATCTTGAGATGCAGTTCCAACTTTGCCTTGGTCCCAGCAGGCTTTAGCATTAAGACTCTGGCAGGCAAACTCATCACTGCTACATTTGTTGCTCTCTGGCTCTGCTGTACTATCAGGCTGGCTGTATAACTTTGCTTCTTCTTTATGCTGCACAACACTTAGTAGTCTGACTCTATATTTGGCAAGGAAATACTCCTCCTGGCTCCTGAGGCTTCAAGCTTTGGCCTCCATGTCCAGCAGTGCTAAGGGTGCTCTGGATGGCTTGGCTTGGGCATGTTCAGGAGAGACGTGCCCAGCACACCCTCCCTTGGCAGGGGGTAAGCTGGAACTGACTCTCACTAATCCCCACCCTTCCTGCAGGAAGTGGGACTGGCCCACTCCTCCACCGAGGGGGCATAGAATGGAATGGAAAGCTCCATTCTACCTAACTATAGCTCTGCCGTATTTGCTGCCACCTGCTGGTAAATCGGGCAAATTGCATTTAAACACAACAGTTGCAAATATTAGAAATGCACAGTGTAGTGGACCTGAAATAAATACACAAGATGACATGATATTAGCACATTAGAGATAGTAGCGGCGTGAAGAAGTGGTAATGCCACTCTGGGGCGTTACATATACACTGCTCGTTACCATGGTTATGACCACCCTGTAATCCTCTCTGGTGACCAGGACTGTGGAAACTCACATAGGCTGGTGCTTTCTCCTATAGTGTGCAAGCAGGGCCACCATTGATGGTTTACAGGGTGGTCGTAACCATGGGAAAAAGCAGTGTATAATGTGATGGAAAAATGAATCCAGACAGCAAAGGAATTGAAGTTGAATAGGTCTCGATTCGTCATGGCCTCCGCACGGACATTGCCCGTGCATTAGGGACCGCAAATTTCATTTCATTGCCCGTGCATTAGGGACCGCAAAGTCTATATAGTGTGTGTATAGGGTAAGTGTAGTGTATATAGTGAATGTGTAAGGTAAGTGTAGTCTAAATAGTGTGTACATAGGATAGGTGTAATCTATATAGTGTGCTTATAGGATAAGCGTAATATATTTAATGTCTGTAAAAAAGGTAAGTGTAGTGTATATAGCGTGTATATAGGATAAGCAATCTATATAGTGTCAGCATATAGGATTCATGTACTGTATATAGCATATGTATAGTGTAGTCTTTGTAGTGTGTATACAAGTGTAATCTTTATAGTTAGTCTGTATATTGAGTATGTGTAGAGTATATAGTGTATATATAGTGTAT
Source organism: Bufo bufo (assembly GCF_905171765.1). Lineage (NCBI taxonomy): Eukaryota > Metazoa > Chordata > Amphibia > Anura > Bufonidae > Bufo > Bufo bufo. The sequence continues at coordinate 221,626,303 of NC_053393.1, forward strand.
GTAGTGCTTGTATAAGGTAAGTGCTGTCAATATTGTGTGTATGGGGTTTGTGTACAGTATATAGTGTATGTATAAGGAAAGTATCATGTATATAGTGTACATTTAGGGTAAATGTACTCTATGTAATGTATGTATAGAGTAATAATAGTCTAGTGTATATTTACGGTAAGTGTAATCTATATAGTATATATATCAGGTAAGTGTAATGTAATATATATATATATATATATATATATATATATATACTGTGCATACACAGGATAAGTGTAGTCTATATAGTGTATGTGTATGTATAGGATAAGTGTAATTTTTATAGTGTCTGTATATGTGGTAAGTGTAGTGTGTATAGTTTATGTATATGATATGTGTAGTTAATATAATGTGAGCATACGGTAAGTGTAGTGCATATAATGTGTATATATGATAATTAATCTACATAGTGTATGTGTAGAGTATATAGTAAATGTATAGTGTATATAGTGTTTGCACAGGGTAAGTGTTGTTTAATTTATATATTATCTTGAAGTTGAATAGGTCTCGATTCGTCATGGCCTCCGCACGGACATTGCCCGTGCATTAGGGACCGCAAATTTCAGTCCCCAATGCACTGAACGACCGCACAACGGCCGTGTGCATGAGGCCTAAGGCTGAGTTCACATGTATTTTAAGCATCTGTTATGCACATGTTGCCTTCATTTTAGCCATTTCCGTTATTTTAGACTTCAAAAAACGTAGGAATTTTTTCCCTCTAAAATAACGGATCCCAGACGGAAATGGCTAAAAAGGATGCAACACATGCATAACTGAGCATAACGGATGCTTAAAATACAGAAGAACGGAAAGCTAAACGGTGATGTGAACCTGGCCTAACAGGCACTCCAGCACTAAGATCCCGTTGGAGATTGCCACTACTTAAAAAAAAATCAGGATTATTGGATTTCATTCACACTTGACATAAGTGCAGGAATTTATCAAGATTAGTATTTGAAAAGAAAAAGTGATCAGGAAGGTAATGTCCCCTTTAACTCTGATGTTGACATCACCATGGCAACTGCAGTAAACAGCTGTTGGTCGGCTTGAATCTAAAAATCATCAGTTGGCTCCTTGGGAGATGAAACTGATTTTATGGTTAGTGATGAATTTCGGAGACAACCGGAGGAGCAGCTTTTATGCCCACTGCTCACGGTGGGATTTCTGGGGTAAGATACTGAGATATATCTAACTGTTATATTCAGGTGCGGGATATCTCCGTATAAAACTGGTGTGTTTTTAGTAAGCTACAATAAATACAATAAAACAGGGAAAGATGTTTAGCGTTTTCCCTAAATTTGAACGGTTTATTATGTGTCTAGGGAAAGTAGGACTTTTGGTCAGGTCTACAACACTTGTGGTGAAGTTACCTAAAGAACAGTGAAGTATAAAGAATGGCAGACACTGCAGATGATTGCATTAGGGCCTTATTGGCACAGTCAGTGTTTGGTCAGTGATTTCCATCAGTGATTTTGAGCCAAAACCAAGTGCGGGTCCAAAACACAGAACAGGCGCAGATCTTTCTCTTCTACCTTATGTCTGTGTAGGATCCACTCCTGGTTTTGGCTCACAATCACTGATGGAAATCACTGACCAAACACTGACTGTGTGAATGAAGACTTAAAATGTGAAAATTCTTGGCGTCTTTAACCACCTCCGGACCGCCTAACGCAGGATCGCGTTCCGGAGGTGGCAGCCCTGCGCACAGTCACGCATATATGCGTCATCTCGCGATGGGCGAGATTTCCTGTGAACGCGCGCACACAGGCGCGCGCGCTCACAGGAACGGAAGGTAAGAGAGTTGATCTCCAGCCTGCCAGCGGCGATCGTTCGCTGGCAGGCTGGAGATGTGTTTTTTTTAACCCCTAACAGGTATATTAGACGCTGTTTTGATAACAGCGTCTAATATACCTGCTACCTGGTCCTCTGGTGGTCCCATTTGTTTGGATCGACCACCAGAGGACACAGGTAGCTCAGTAAAGTCCCACCAAGCACCACTACACTACACTACACCCCCCCCCGTCACTTATTAACCCCTTATTAGCCCCTGATCACCCCTGATCACCCCATATAGACTCCCTGATCACCCCCCTGTCATTGATCACCCCCCTGTCATTGATTACCCCCCTGTAAAGCTCCATTCAGATGTCCGCATTATTTTTACGGATCCACTGATAGATGGATCGGATCCGCAAAACGCATCCGGACGTCTGAATGAAGCCTTACAGGGGCGTGATCAATGACTGTGGTTATCACCCCATATAGACTCCCTGATCACCCCCCCTGTCATTGATTACACCCCTGTCATTGATCAACCCCCTGTAAAGCTCCATTCAGATGTCCGCATGATTTTTACGGATGCACTGATAGATGGATCCGATCCGCAAAACGCATCCGGACGTCTGAATGAAGCCTTACAGGGGCATGATCAATGACTGTGGTGATCACCCCATATAGACTCCCTGATCACCCCCCTGTAAAGCTCCATTCAGATGTCCGCATGATTTTTACGGATGCACTGATAGATGGATCCGATCCGCAAAACGCATCCGGACGTCTGAATGAAGCCTTACAGGGGCGTGATCAATGACTGTGGTGATCACCCCATATAGACTCCCTGATCACCCCCCTGTCATTGATCACCCCCCTGTAAAGCTCCATTCAGATGTCCGCATGATTTTTACGGATGCACTGATAGATGGATCCGATCCGCAAAACGCATCCGGACGTCTGAATGAAGCCTTACAGGGGCATGATCAATGACTGTGGTGATCACCCCATATAGACTCCCTGATCACCCCCCTGTCATTGATCACCCCCCTGTAAAGCTCCATTCAGATGTCCGCATGATTTTTACGGATGCACTGATAGATGGATCGGATCCGCAAAACGCATCCGGACGTCTGAATGAAGCCTTACAGGGGAGTGATCAATGACTGTGGTGATCACCCCATATAGACTCCCTGATCACCCCCCTGTCATTGATTACCCCCCTGTAAAGCTCCATTCAGATGTCCGCATGATTTTTACGGATGCACTGATAGATGGATCGGATCCGCAAAACGCATCCGGACGTCTGAATGAAGCCTTACAGGGGCGTGATGAATGACTGTGGTGATCACCCCATATAGACTCCCTGATCACCCCCCTGTCATTGATCAACCCCCCTGTCATTGATCAACCCCCCTGTCATTGATCACCCCCCTGTCATTGATCACCCCCCTGTCATTGATCACCCCTCTGTAAGGCTCCATTCAGATATTTTTTTGGCCCAAGTTAGCAGAATTTTTTTTTTTTTTTCTTACAAAGTCTCATATTCCACTAACTTGTGTCAAAAAATAAAATCTCACATGAACTCACCATACCCCTCACGGAATCCAAATGCGTAAAATTTTTTAGACATTTATATTCCAGACTTCTTCTCACGCTTTAGGGCCCCTAGAATGCCAGGGCAGTATAAATACCCCACATGTGACCCCATTTCGGAAAGAAGACACCCCCAGGTATTCCGTGAGGGGCATAGTGAGTCCATGAAAGATTGAAATTTTTGTCCCAAGTTAGCGGAACGGGAGACTTTGTGAGAAAAAAATTAAAAATATAAATTTCCGCTAACTTGTGCCAAAAAAAAAAAATTTCTATGAACTCGCCATGCCCCTCATTGAATACCTTGGGGTGTCTTCTTTCCAAAATGGGGTCACATGTGGGGTATTTATACTGCTCTGGCATTCTAGGGGCCCCAAAGCGTGAGAAGAAGTCTGGTATCCAAATGTCTAAAAATGCCCTCCTAAAAGGAATTTGGGCACCTTTGCGCATCTAGGCTGCAAAAAAGTGTCACACATCTGGTATCGCCGTACTCAGGAGAAGTTGGGGAATGTGTTTTGGGGTGTCATTTTACATATACCCATGCTGGGTGAGAGAAATATCTTGGTCAAATGCCAACTTTGTATAAAAAAATGGGAAAAGTTGTCTTTTGCCAAGATATTTCTCTCACCCAGCATGGGTATATGTAAAATGACACCCCAAAACACATTCCCCAACTTCTCCTGAATACGGCGATACCACATGTGTGACACTTTTTTGCAGCCTAGGTGGGCAAAGGGGCCCATATTCCAAAGAGCACCTTTAGGATTTCACAGGTCATTTACCTACTTACCACACATTAGGGCCCCTGGAAAATGCCAGGGCAGTATAACTACCCCACAAGTGACCCCATTTTGGAAAGAAGACACCCCAAGGTATTCCGTGAGGGGCATGGCGAGTTCCTAGAATTTTTTATTTTTTGTCACAAGTTAGTGGAAAATGATGATTTTTTATTTTTTTTTTTTTTCATACAAAGTCTCATATTCCACTAACTTGTGACAAAAAATAAAAAGTTCCATGAACTCACTATGCCCATCAGCGAATACCTTGGGGTCTCTTCTTTCCAAAATGGGGTCACTTGTGGGGTAGTTATACTGCCCTGGCATTCTAGGGGCCCAAATGTGTGGTAAGGAGTTTGAAATCAAATTCTGTAAAAAATTACCTGTGAAATCCGAAAGGTGCTCTTTTGAATATGGGCCCCTTTGCCCACCTAGGCTGCAAAAAAGTGTCACACATCTGGTATCTCCGTAATCGGGAGAAGTTGGGGAATGTGTTTTGGGGTGTCATTTTACATATACCCATGCTGGGTGAGAGAAATATCTTGGCAAAAGACAACTTTTCCCATTTTTTTATACAAAGTTGGCATTTGACCAAGATATTTATCTCACCCAGCATGGGTATATGTAAAAAGACACCCCAAAACACATTCCTCAACTTCTCCTGAATACAGAGATACCAGATGTGTGACACTTTTTTGCAGCCTAGGTGGGCAAAGGGGCCCACATTCCAAAGAGCACCTTTCGGATTTCACAGGTCATTTACCTACTTACCACACATTTGGGCCCCTAGAATGCCAGGGCAGTATAACTACCCCACAAGTGACCCCATTTTGGAAAGAAGAGACCCCAAGGTATTCGCTGATGGGCATAGTGAGTTCATGGAAGTTTTTATTTTTTGTCACAAGTTAGTGGAATATGAGACTTTGTATGAAAAAAAAAATAAAAAAAAAAATCATCATTTTCCACTAACTTGTGACAAAAAATAAAAAATTCTAGGAACTCGCCATGCCCCTCACGGAATACCTTGGGGTGTCTTCTTTCCAAAATGGGGTCACTTGTGGGGTAGTTATACTGCCCTGGTATTCTAGGGGCCCAAATGTGTGGTAAGGAGTTTGAAATCAAATTCAGGAAAAAATGAGGAGTGAAATCCGAAAGGTGCTCTTTGGAATATGGGCCCCTTTGCCCACCTAGGCTGCAAAAAAGTGTCACACATCTGGTATCCCCGTACTCAGGAGAAGTTGAGGAATGTGTTTTGGGGTGTCTTTTTACATATACCCATGCTGGGTGAGATAAATATCTTGGTCAAATGACAACTTTGTATAAAAAAATGGGAAAAGTTGTCTTTTGCCAAGATATTTCTCTCACCCAGCATGGGTATATATAAAATGACACCCCAAAACACATTCCCCACCTTCTCCTGAGTACGGAGATACCAGATGTGTGACACTTTTTTGCAGCCTAGGTGGGCAAAGGGGCCCATATTCCAAAGAGCACCTTTCGGATTTCACTGGTCATTTTTTACAGAATTTGATTTCAAACTCCTTACCACACATTTGGGCCCCTAGAATGCCAGGGCAGTATAACTTCTCCACAAGTGACCCCATTTTGGAAAGAAGAGACCCCAAGGTATTCGCTGATGGGCATAGTGAGTTCATAGAACTTTTTATTTTTTGTCACAAGTTAGTGGAATATGAGACTTTGTAAGAAAAAAAAAAAAAAAAAAAAATCATAATTTTCCGCTAACTTGTGACAAAAAATAAAAAGTTCTATGAACTCACTATGCCCATCAGTGAATACCTTAGGGTGTGTACTTTCAGAAATTGGGTCATTTGTGGGGTGTTTGTACTGTCTGGGCATTATAGAACCTCAGGAAACATGACAGGTGCTCAGAAAGTCAGAGCTGCTTCAAAAAGCGGAAATTCACATTTTTGTACCATAGTTTGTAAACGCTATAACTTTTACCCAAACCATTTTTTTTTTACCCAAACATTTTTTTTTTATCAAAGACATGTAGAACTATAAATTTAGAGCAAAATTTCTATATGGATGTCGTTTTTTTTTGCAAAATTTTACAACTGAAAGTGAAAAATGTCATTTTTTTGCAAAAAAATCGTTAAATTTCGATTAATAACAAAAAAAGTAAAAATGTCAGCAGCAATGAAATACCACCAAATGAAAGCTCTATTAGTGAGAAGAAAAGGAGGTAAAATTCATTTGGGTGGTAAGTTGCATGACCGAGCAATAAATGGTGAAAGTAGTGTAGGTCAGAAGTGTAAAAAGTGGCCTGGTCTTTCAGGGTGTTTAAACACTGGGGGCTGAGGTGGTTAAACTCATCTCATGTAGTTGCCTGTAAGTTAGGTTCTTCATATGCATTGCGGCTTTAGGCCTCATGCACACGACCTTTGTGATAGGCATTTATATTGCCGGCGCCCGTTCCGCAAATTGCGCAAGGCAACATGGGCGGCTTCCGTTTTTTGCGGATCCGCGGTTTGAGGACCGCAAAAAACGGCACGGTCGTGTGCATGACCTTAGCTTGTGAAACCAGCTTTTTTGGATTGAACCCTTAAATGCAAATCTTGCTCTATTACTACAGGCACAGTCATATAAATATCGGAAAAACCCTCCCAAAAAGGGTAATTTTTTTATTCAGATAGTTGGTTGGGCTGGTATGAGTTAATTTGCATTCTCCCCTCCAAGCCTTAGGGTGCCTGTACACAGGTGTAGGGTAAGGTGCAGAAAATCAGCACAAATTTCTGTACGGATTTCTGTGCGCTTCTGCAACAAAAACCGCATGAGCAGAGCGGGCGCGATATCCGCCAGGTGCCTTCTGTTTTAAACGGCAGGCACCTGGGACTAATGTAATCGTAATGACCAAGAATAAAAAATAATAGGTCAGTTTTAATGCATAGGAAACGGTGTTAAAAAAAACTAATATAAATGTTGCAGAATTGTTTATTTTTTTATAATTCCACCCCATTTGAAATTTGTTTCCGCTTCCCATTCACATTGTATGCAACTATAAATGGCGCCATTAGAAAGTACATCTTGTACTGCAAAAGACAAGCCCTGATACGGCTATGTGAATAAAAAATATAAATATGCTTGATACTTTTATTACCCAAATTGCCCAAATTGCTGTTGCAGAGATATCTTAATGAATATGCTAATTAGGGTCTCGGTGCACGATTTGGGAATACTTTTCATACTTCTTTTTGCAACCCTTTAAGAATCTCCATTGGGCTGAGACTACATGTACATTTTTTATGTGACGACATCAACAAACTCACAGAAAATGACAGAATGTTGGAAATGAGTGAGTATCAGAAGTTGCAGTTGTCCAGTTCACTTAGCAAATGAAAGGTGAGGTGTGACAAGTTACAATGGACATCGGGGTAACTCGTTGTTTGATACAAGGTTGAGACACGGGGTCCATGCTGATAGACAGTATGTGTTAAAGAGTCCAACATCTGCTCCAATATTTATGTCATGTTTTCTTTTTAATTCAGACACAATCTTCAGTCTCCGCAGTCTTCACAGAGAACCTTCTCACGGACCACAGGATAGGATAAGTGTTGCCTTTATGTTATGTATACAGGACAGGTATAATCTTTATAGTTAGTCTGTATATAGGGTAAGTGTATATAGTGTATGAATAAGGTGTAGTGTAATAGTGTGTATATAGGATAACCGTAGTGTATATAGCGCATGTGTGTAGGATAAGTGTAATCTATATAGTGTCTGTATATAGTGTAAGTGTAGTGTATATAGTGTATGTATAGGGCATGTGTAGTTAATATAGTGTGTACACACGGTAAGTGTAGTGAATAGAGTGTATTTGTAATGTAAGTGTAGTCTACATACTGTGTACATAGGATAGGTGTAATCTATATAGTGTGCTAATAGGATAAGCGTAATATATTTAATGTCTGCATATAAGGTAAGTGTAGTATATTTAACGTTTATATAGAATAAGCAATCTATATAGTGTCTGCATATAGGATAAATGTAGTGTATATAGTTTATATATAGGGTAAGTGTACTGTATATAGCATATATATAGTGTAGTCTATATATAGGATAACTGTAGTCTTTAAGTTTTATATATAAGATAAGTGTAATCTTTATAGTTAGTCTGTATATTGGGTATGTGTAGAGTATATAGTGTATGTATAGTATATATAGTGTTTTTATAGGCTAAGTGTTGTGTAATTTATACAGTGCCTGTATAGTGGCTAAGTGTAATATATATATATATATATATATATATATATTATATGTATATGGTATATGTAGTCTATATGGTGTGTACATACGGTAAGTGTAGTGCATATAGTGTGCATATATGATAGTTATTCTATATAGTGTCTGTATATAGGGTAAGTGTAGTGTATATATGTTATATATGTAGGGTAAATGTATTGTATATATTGTATGTATAGAATAAGTGTAATTTATATAGGTTCTGTATGTAAATAAGTGTAATCTATTTAATGTCTGTATATAAGGTAAGTGTAGTATATATAGTGTTTATATAGGATAAACAATTTATATAGTATCTGCATATAGGATAAACATAGTGTATATAGTTTATGTATAGGGTAAGTGTATTGTATATAGTATATCTGCATAGTGTAGTCTATGTAGTATGTATATAGCATAAATGTAGTATTTATGTTTTGTATATATGATAAGTGTAATCTTTATAACTAGTCTGTATATTAGGTATGTGTAGAGTATATAGTAAATGTATAGTGTATATAGTGTTTGTACAGGGTAAGTGTTGTTTAATTTATATATTATCTGTATATAGAATATGTGTAGTATATATATATATATATATATATATATATATATATTATATGTGGGGTAAGTGCAATGTATATATTGTATGTATAGGATATGTGTAATTTATATAGTTTCTGTATATGGGGTAAGTTTAGTGTATATAGTGTATGTATATGATGTGTAGTCATTATAGCGTTACATATGGTAAGTGTAGTGTATATATAGTGTGTATATAGGATAATTCATCTATAAAGTGCCTGTATATAGGGTAAGTGTAGTATATATAGTGTTTTTATAGTCTATATAGTGTGTGTATAGGGTAAGTGTAGTGTATATAGTGAATTTGTAAGGTAAGTGTAGTCTAAATAGTGTGTACATAGGATAGGTGTAATCTATATAGTGTGCTTATAGGATAAGCGTAATATATTTAATGTCTGTAAAAAAGGTAAGTGTAGTGTATATAGCGTGTATATAGGATAAGCAATCTATATAGTGTCAGCATATAGAATTCATGTACTGTATATAGCATATGTATAGTGTAGTCTTTGTAGTGTGTATACAAGTGTAATCTTTATAGTTAGTCTGTATATTGAGTATGTGTAGAGTATATAGTGTATATATAGTGTATGTAGTGCTTGTATAAGGTAAGTGCTGTCAATATTGTGTGTATGGGGTTTGTGTACAGTATATAGTGTATGTATAAGGAAAGTATCATGTATATAGTGTACATTTAGGGTAAATGTACTCTATGTAATGTATGTATAGAGTAATAATAGTCTAGTGTATATTTACGGTAAGTGTAATCTATATAGTATATATATCAGGTAAGTGTAATGTAATATATATATATATATATACTGTGCATACACAGGATAAGTGTAGTCTATATAGTGTATGTGTATGTATAGGATAAGTGTAATTTTTATAGTGTCTGTATATGTGGTAAGTGTAGTGTGTATAGTTTATGTATATGATATGTGTAGTTAATATAATGTGAGCATACGGTAAGTGTAGTGCATATAATGTGTATATATGATAATTAATCTACATAGTGTATGTGTAGAGTATATAGTAAATGTATAGTGTATATAGTGTTTGCACAGGGTAAGTGTTGTTTAATTTATATATTATCTGTATATAGGGTATGTGTAGTGTGTGTATATATATATATTTATTATGTGGGGTAAGTGTAATGTATATATTGTATGTATAGGATAAGTGTAATTTATATAGTTTCTGTATATGGGGTAAAATTAGTGTATATAGTGTATATATTTAACATGTGTAGTCATTATAGTGTTACATACAGTATGTGTAGTTTATATAGTGTGTGTGTGTATATATAGGATAATTAATCTATAAGGTGCCTGTATATAGGGTAAGTGTAGTATATTAAGTGTATATATAGTGTATATAGTGCGTGTATAGGGTAAGTGTAGTGTATACAGTTTATGTGTAAGGTAAGTGTAGTCTAATCTATTTAATGTCTGTAAAATAGGTAAGTGTAGTGTATATAGTGTGTATATAGGATAAGTAATCTATATAGTGTCAGCATATAGGATTAATGTAGTGTATATAGTATATGTATAGTGTAGTCTCTGTAGTGTGTATATAAGTATAATCTTTATACTTAGTCTGTATATTGAGTATGTGTAAAGTATATAGTGTAGATATCGTGTATATAGTGCTTGTATAGGGTGAGTGTCGTCAATATTGTATATATAGGGTATGTGTACAGTATATAGTGTATGTATAAGGCAAGTATATTGTATATAGTGTATATTTAGGGTACATACACTCTATGTAATGTATATATTGTAATAATAGTCTAGTGTATATTTACGGCAAGTGTAGTCTATATAGTATGTATATCAGGTAAGTGTAATGTAGTATATATATACTGTGCATACACAGGGTAAGTGTGGTGTATATAGTGTATGTGAAAGGTAAGTGTAGTATATGTATAGGGTAAATGTATGCAGTGTGTATATAGGATCAATGTAATTTATATAGTGTCTGTATATAGGTTAAGTGTAGTGTATATTGTGTATGATATCACTTCCTGCGTGATATACATAAAATGTTACACAGTAATAGGAGAAAAGTTCTGTTCTAAATTTTACATTTTAGAAAAATCAAAGCTTGGCCTCCGCCACATAATGCACCAAAAACAAAGCATTTCTTCTGCAGTGACTGACTATACAAACATTGCATGGTGTACCAGTTGCAATCAATATTGTTATAACATTACATGGGTTGAATTCTATTTCATATATTAAATGCACATCTGTTTTGTTAGCCCTTTTGCAGTGCTTAATCCCTCCTTGTTTAGGTGGGTCCCTACACTAACACGTCATACATATAACAGGATATATTGAGTGTAACTGGTGTTATCACTTGCAGTGTGCTTTTACATTATTTTATATACAGTAGTCAGTTGTTATAGAGAAAGACCAATATACTGCTTATCAGTTTGGCTTTTCAAATTAATAGTGTAAATCATGTTATTAAAAAAAAAAGAGTCTTAGTGTAGGGACCTATCTGAATGAGGTCGCCTTGACGTGGCAGATGGGCTCACACAATGTCATCAGATTGTGTGCTAAGAACCTCATATTTTGAGTGTGGGTGACAAGATTCTTCTGAGAGTTTTTGAGCTTCCATATCTTAAGGAATTAATCAGTTGTCCCTCTTGAAGCATAGATACGTTCATAGAGATAGATGGCATCATTTATTTTTATTAAGGCTACACCATGAGTGGGCAGCACGGTGGCTCACTGGTTGGCACTGGTGCCTTGCAGTGCTGGGGTCCTAGGTTCGAATCTGACCAATAACAACATCTGAATGGAGTTTGTATGTTCTCCCTGTGCTTGTGTAGGTTTCCTCCAGTTTCCTCCTACACTCCAAAGACATACTGATAGGTAACTTAGATTGTGAGCCCCATTAAGGACAGTTGGATGCTAATGTCTGTAAAGAGCTGCGGTATATAGCAGCGCTATATAAATGCATAAAATAAATAAATAAATTTGGTCTGGACACCTTGGGAGACTTTTTGAAGAGTATGGGTTTCTACTGTAAAATACCAGAAATGCATTTTCATTCAGACATTAGGTGCAGCAAATAATGACTGTTGGGCTCCACGTTTACCCCTATCTTATATACAGGGTGGCCCACGAAAAAGTAGCCCACCTCCAGCGATAGTATGACAAGATGAATGAGCAAGTGGATTGTTATTTATTTAATTACCCACAAGTCACAAAAGATACTGAAAGTGGTCCCTATTCCGGTCTATGCATCTTTGGGCACATGGGATTACGTTGGCCGATACTGCTTGCAGCTCTACAGCAGTGATGCTGCAGAAGCAAAAATGTCCTGCTCTTTCCAACAAGATGGGACAACATGCCACACCTCACTGGCACGGATTCATGAACTGTTGATGTAGGAGCAAACTGTGAGCAAGGGGTTATGGCCACCACGTTCCTCAGACTTGTCCTCATGCAATTTTTATCTGTTGGGAAATTAAAAACAGAAAATGTCCGCTAACAATCCACATCCCTGGATGAACTGAAGGAAAATATCACAAACACTATCCGCAACATTACAAGTAGTATCAGCCGACATAATCCGACGTGCCCAAAAATGCATAGATATGAATGGGGACCACTTTCTGCATCGTGTGGCATGTATGTTATTAAAAAAAACAATCCACTTGCTCATTCATTTTGTCCTACTATTGCTGAAGACTGTCTACTTTTTCGTGGGCCACCCTGTATTGCCCCTTCTCAATATAGAGAAGGGATACATGATGACCTTTCTATGTGTGTCATTCCTATGCAATGACCTATTTGCGTATATTCTCCTACTAGTGACATCACTGTGTGCATTATTGCTATTTTGTGACATAACTGTGTAAATTATCTACAATATGTACAATAAAGTCACTTCAACTTTTACATTATCCTTGTGCATCAGGGAGACCATAATAATCATAAAATTCATGTACTGGAATTGCTGCAGAAGGTGGTCATGATAGAGGGGCCCAAGTCAATTTTGCTATGAAGCCCCACAGTTACTTGCTATGCCCCTGGAATGTACATTACATATAAAGATTCTGCAAGCAGCTACATTCGGTCAGGGAGCTGTCAGAATGGCTAGAGCTGCTGCACAGATTTAGGGGCTCATTTACTATACTGAAATGCTATTAAATTAGGCTTATTTCAGGCGCAGATGGCGGGTCAATGCTTAGTTGCTGTTTTTGGCGTTGAAAGTGGATGCGCTGAAGTTATGTAGAGGCATGCGCCTCTTCATAACTTCGGCGGATACCCTGCTAGCTACAGGCTTTTATTATGACCGGCGTCTAAAACGCCGGTCCTAATAAATGTGCCCCTTAATTTCAACAGAACTTAAAGAGAACCTGTCACCTCACCACCTGGTGGCCAGGACTGTGGGAGTGCACATAGGTCAGTGCCTTTTCCTATATTGTGTAAGCACGACAACCGCTGCTGGATTACAGGGTGGTCGTAACCATGGAAATGAGCAGTGTACAATGTGACTGAAAAATGAATCAAGACAGCAAAGGAGGCAATATGGACAATAACAATATATTAGTAATTGCCTTGTATTAAATTTCTCTACATGATAAATGCCATTTGCTGAAGTGAGACAAGTGTTTTTGCCCAAAGAAAATTTTGTCCTCCTTTTTTTTATTTTTTTTATTTAGTTTTATTTGGATGAATCAATATAAAAGTGTTTTTGTGCTTCAGGGTATTAAACATTGATATTTTTAATTTAACATATATATTGCTATATCACATTTTTAATAAGAGGAATAAATGAAATTACTGGACCAATTGATGGGAGGATCATGAAACCAGCCATGGAATGCCCAGTGTATAGGAGTCGAAGACACTCCTTTGTGAGTCCAGAAGACTGGAAAGCAACAAAATAGTCTCCCATTTGAAAGGCTGACCTTTCTCCCCTGGCAACTAGAGATGAGTGAATTTTGGGGGGGCGTGGTCTGCCAGGCATGTGAGCGGACGTGATCTCTGGAGCTCCTGCACTACCCCAAACTTTTATCTGCCTAACCCAGTAGATTATCGCTGATATACCGGGGAAAAAGCGCTCAGAGCATCGGCAATACTGTCGGAATAGATTCCGCTACTTGCAGCAACTTTTTAGCGGCTGCCATGTCCAAACGGGGGACCGGGAAAGGAGCCGGCAAGACCTCACAAGATGGCGCCGGGAGTGCCATGCTGCGGCGTAGGGACCGAGTGGCGGATATGCAGCAGGAGGTAGCAGAGAGGCTGAGTCAATTTGCGCATACACAGGAGCTTCTCAGAGAGAGCTGCGCCTCCAGCACCGTGCACAATGAGTCCTCCTTGATTAGAGCGGGACGGGAGTCTGAGGGGGAAGGATCTGAGGAGGTGATGGGCCTGAAACAGCACCCTAACAGATTCGCAGCCATCCAGGATCAAGATGGAGCTGGGGATTCGGATGCAGCGTATTCAGATGTGGAAGAGCACACTATAAAAGACGTTCTCCAAGCCATTTCTAAGTGGGGAAAATCACTTACCATCCTGACTATGCAGGTGGGGGCTATCAAGGAGGACATTTCTATTGTTAGACACGATATCAGCAAGCTGTCAGATCGCACTACGTCCCTGGAAGATCGCATGGGTGATATGGAGGATGAGGTGCATCCGCTTAAAAGTGAAACAGCGGAACATTCTCGTAGGCTTGATATTATCTCTGCCAAACAAGACGACATGGAAAATCGCCTGAGGCGAAATAACGTGCGTTTAGTGGGTGTGCCTGAAAAGGTGGAGGGCCCAAATACCACCGAGTATTTTGAAAAATGGCTCAAAGATCAGTTTGGAGAGGGCGTACTATCTCCTCTATTTGCCATAGAACGGGCGCACAGAGTTCCGTCGCGGCCATTGCCACCAGGGGCGCCACCAAGACCCGTCCTTATGAAAGTACTACACTACAGGGATAGGGACTCTATTTTACGCAAGGCCAGGGATATGCCTGATCTCTCCATAGATGGTCACAGAGTCTCGCTCTTTCCTGATTTCTCTATGGAGGTCCAGAAAAGGCGTGCCCGCTTCCTGGATGTAAAGCGACGACTGCGGGCACTTGGAGCATCGTACTCAATGCTGTATCCGGCGAAGCTCAGAATAGTGGCTCTTGGAACCACAAGCTTCTTTGAAGACCCGAAAGAGGCATCCAGGTGGCTAGATCGACATGAGCGACAGCTTCGGGCGGAAGGGAACCAAGGCGATTGAGAGGTCCACTTGGAAGAAGGTACATTGCACCCTCTGGAGAGTGAATATGATCTGTGTAGTAATGCAGAGTTAATATCTTGCTGAGTGTTGTTATCCGTTTTACATGTTATATATGGCTTAGTAGGAGGTCCAGCTGATTATGTGCAATACTAGGCTGATAAGCGATACTACCAATGCCTATTTTTTTCAGTTATAATTGGGGTTAGTGCAGGAAGATACCCAGTTTTATACGTTCTAGTTACTTGACAGGTTGTGATGGTACCTGGCGTAATATAGAAGCTCTTGATTTTGCCAGGTATCACGGGTTTGGGAGGCCAGCTCTGCTGATAGATTTTAGGTTTACCCACGGGCCTTAATATTAAGGTGTATTAGTGGGGTCTGTCAGGAGGCGAGACTTCCAGGGTTAATTAGGTAATGAGGTAGGGGTTGTTCAGGGATGGGGCGGGAAGGGGGGAGTTGGGGAAGAGGGGTCCTAGGTCCATAGGTGCGATCCATGGGAGACAGTTACTGAAGAAATGTGATTTACAGTATCCGATACATGTGTGGGTTCTCATACTTGAATATGGCTAATCCAGTGAATTTCCTGAGTTGGAACGTTAAAGGGGTTAAGGATGCCATCAAAAGGAAGGCAGTAATGGAAATAGTAAAGTCATATCATCCTGTAATCTGTTGTCTGCAGGAGGCACATCTCCTTCCGGAGCAATCCCACTTGTTATCCCCTAGATGGGCGTCTCAATGTTATCATTCTACTTACTCCTCATATGCAGGGGGGGATAGTATTCTGATTCAAAGGCAGCTGAGTTTTAGCTGTATAAACAAGAGGATTGATCCGAATGGGGGCTATGTCTTTTTATATGGAAAACTCTTTAATGTGCAATGTATTATCTGTGGGATATATATACCACCGCCATATTCCCCGACTGCCCTTAAAAAACTGATAGCCTTTTTGTCAGACTATCCTAATGTACCTGCACTGATTTTGGGGGACTTTAATAATGTGATCTGTACTGAATGGGATAGGCTGCTGACCTCTGAGGTTCAATCGAGGGGGCAACTTACACCATTTGGGAGACTTCTGGAGGAAGCATCGTTGTTGGATTTCTGGAGGCTGCGCAATCCCTCTGCGCAGCAGTATTCTTGCTGTTCTAGTACTTATCAGACACTGTCGAGAATAGATCTAGCACTGGGGAATGAAGCGATGGGGTGCCGTGTCTGTGACATTGAGTATCTACCTAGGAAAATTTCTGATCACTCCCCCATTTTGATATCTGCTAATTTCCTCACCCCTTTGAACAGTGGGAGGCCATTGTGGAAGTTTAACCCGTTCTGGTTGTCAGTGATACCTACGGTTTCAAACATTGGGACGGCGTTGACAGAATTTTTTACCATTAATCTTACGGGAACCTCTTCATTGATAGTGTGGGATGCCATGAAGGCGTTTTTGCGGGGAGTACTGATTGCGGAGGTCAATAAAAAACGGAATGAGTCTCGAATAACAATTAGGAGTTTAGAGCGCCTATTGGTGGATGCGGAAACCCAGTATGTCCGGCAGCCCACGGAATTGCACAGGGAACAGTGGCAGGAAGCGCAACATAAACTAAATGATAAGATTCTTCTCAGGGCAAAGAACAAACGTTTCTTCCAAAAACAATCATTTTATGAAGAAGGGGAACGAACAGGTAGACTGCTATCACTACTCTCCAAAGCGCAAAAGCCCTCTGCATATGTCGCTGCTCTTTGCGATAATGAGGGGGCTGTTTGCACTGCTCAAGATAGGGTGGTGGAAATTATGCATGAATTTTATGCGTCCCTTTATGAGTCCAAAACCGATGCAGGGGAATCAGAAATTGCAGGTTTCTTAGATGGGATACAGCTTCCCACGTTAGGGGCTGATCAAGTGTCAGCCTTGGATGGACCCATTACAATTACAGAGCTGGAAATGGCCCTGAGTGAGATGTCAAATACCAAGGCCCCAGGGAGTGATGGACTACCTGCGGAAGTATTTAAAACATTTTCCCCTATTCTGCTTCCCCAGTTGTTAGAAGTGTTTAAGGAGGCGCAGCGCCAGTGTGGGATGCCTCTTAGCATGAATGAGGCGATTATTGTCGTCATCCCTAAGCAGGGAAAAGATCCTCTGCTAGCTGAATCATATCGGCCTATTTCACTACTGCAGGTGGATGTGAAGCTATTAGCCAAAGTGTTAGCGATTAGGCTCAGTACCGTGATCACGACACTAATACATACGGATCAGGCTGGATTCATGCCCAATATGTCGACGGCTGTTAATATCAGACGCCTTTTCTTAAATATACAAGCGGGCCGGTTCCATGGGTTGAATGCGGCGGTCGCGTCTCTGGACGCGGCCAAGGCATTTGACAGTGTGGAATGGGGTTATCTGTGGGCCGTACTCAGGAGGATGGGCTTTGGGCCTGTCTTTATCCAATGGATTAAGCTTTTATATAAAGTCCCTACTGCTAGGATTAGGGTTAATGGGGCTCTTTCTCACTCTTTTCCATTACACAGGGGGACGAGACAGGGGTGCCCTCTATCACCCTTACTTTTTGCAATAGCAATTGAGCTGCTGGCAGCGGCACTGAGGGAAGAGCGTGAGGTTCAAGGTTTTAGATATGGGGAGGTAACTGAAAAGGTAGCCCGCTATGCTAATGATATGCTTCTATTCCTTGATGACTGGAGCTCCTCCCTTCCGGGAGCCATGAACATCATAAATGGGTTTAGTAGGCTATCGGGTCTATGTGTTAACTGGTCCAAGTCTGCACTTATGACGCTTTCTGCTGATGAGAGGCAAGGTCAATGTTCTACAGAGGGCTTGCAACTAGTCAGGTCCTTTAAATACCTTGGCGTTTAGGTCACCATTGATGTAGCGGACTATGAAAAGTTGAATTTGACTCCGTTGTTACAGAGATTTCGACAGAAGGTGCAGACTTGGACCAAGTTACCACTTTCAGTAATTGGAAGAGTTAATCTTATAAAAATGATTTTGATGCCACAGCTCCTATACTTGCTACATACATGGAGTGCAGAATTATTAGGCAAATGAGTATTTTGACCACATCATCCTCTTTATGCATGTTGTCTTACTCCAAGCTGTATAGGCTCGAAAGCCTACTACCAATTAAGCATATTAGGTGATGTGCATCTCTGTAATGAGAAGGGGTGTGGTCTAATGACATCAACACCCTATATTAGGTGTGCATAATTATTAGGCAACTTCGTTTCCTTTGGCAAAATGGGTCAAAAGAAGGACTTGACAGGCTCAGAAAAGTCAAAAATAGTGAGATATCTTGCAGAGGGATGCAGCACTCTTAAAATTGCAAAGCTTCTGAAGCGTGATCATCGAACAATCAAGCGTTTCATTCAAAATAGTCAACAGGGTCGCAAGAAGCGTGTGGAAAAACCAAGGCGCAAAATAACTGCCCATGAACTGAGAAAAGTCAAGCGTGCAGCTGCCAAGATGCCACTTGCCACCAGTTTGGCCATATTTCAGAGCTGCAACATCACTGGTGTGCCCAAAAGCACAAGGTGTGCAATACTCAGAGACATGACCAAGGTAAGAAAGGCTCAAAGACGACCACCACTGAACAAGACACACAAGCTGAAACGTCAAGACTGGGCCAAGAAATATCTCAAGACTGATTTTTCTAAGGTTTTATGGACTGATGAAATGAGAGTGAGTCTTGATGGGCCAGATGGATGGGCCCGTGGCTGGATTGGTAAAGGGCAGAGAGCTCCAGTCCGACTCAGACGCCAGCAAGGTGGAGGTGGAGTACTGGTTTGGGCTGGTATCATCATAGATGAGCTTGTGGGGCCTTTTCGGCTTGAGGATGGAGTCAAGCTCAACTCCCAGTCCTACTGCCAGTTTCTGGAAGACACCTTCTTCAAGCAGTCGTACAGGAAGAAGTCTGCATCCTTCAAGAAAAACATGATTTTCATGCAGGACAATGCTCCATCACACGCGTCCAAGTACTCCACAGCGTGGCTGGCAAGAAAGGGTATAGAAGAACAAAATCTAATGACATGGCCTCCTTGTTCACCTGATCTGAACCCCATTGAGAACCTGTGGTCCATCATCAAATGTGAGATTTACAAGGAGGGAAAACAGTACACCTCTCTGAACAGTGTCTGGGAGGCTGTGGTTGCTGCTGCACGCAATGTTGATGGTGAACAGATCAAAACACTGACAGAATCCATGGATGGCAGGCTTTTGAGTGTCCTTGCAAAGAAAGGTGGCTATATCGGTCACTGATTTGTTTTTGTTTTGTTTTTGAATGTCAGAAATGTATATTTGTGAATGTTGAGATGTTATATTGGTTTCACTGGTAAAAATAAATAATTGAAATGGGTATATATTTGTTTTTTGTTAAGTTGCCTAATAATTATGCACAGTAATAGTTACCTGCACACACAGATATCCCCCTAAAATAGCTAAAACTAAAAACAAACTAAAAACTACTTCCAAAAATATTCAGCTTTGATATTAATGAGTTTTTTGGGTTCATTGAGAACATGGTTGTTGTTCAATAATAAAATTAATCCTCAAAAATACAACTTGCCTAATAATTCTGCACTGAATGTAATGCACCTGTAATGCACCTATCTGGGTTCCTGCCCAATTTTTTTGTCACGGTTAATGCTGTATTCCGGGATCTGATCTGGAAGAGGGGAGTTACATGTCAAGTCCCTTATGATGCCATCTCTGAGGGACTATTTAAGTCCTTTTAAAGGGGTTGTCCAGATTTTTATATTGATAGTCTATCCTCAAGTATTTGATCGGCAGGGATCTGACACCCCAGCGATCAGCTATCCCAAAGTAGCTCTGGCAGTTGGTGCTGGAACTTCACACCTTGGTCCATTGTGTAGTGGACGGAGCTGCTCCAACTAAAGTGTATGGAACAGTGGACATGGTGGACAGAGCTGTGTAGTTCCAGTGCTGGAGCTGCTTTGGAACAGCTGATTAGCCAGAGAGCGGGGTGTCAGACCCATAGAAACATATATTCTTATTTATATATTTTTTTTATTGGTTTTATTTAGTCTTGTGCTTAATTTAAGACATAAATAAATGTATCTGTTTCATGGCTGGAAAAGGATACAAGGAGCAGGACATTCTATATTCTAAAGCTGCCATCTAGTGGTCATTTCTGTATAGCATACATATAAAGTTTATCTTTCTAACTACATATACTAGGGGTGGCCAACCTTACGGACAGAAAGAAAAAAACTAAAACGTATGACTACCAGGAGCCACAAAGCTATACATCACGCGGTTGTGATTTTTTTTTTCTGCTACGGCGTCCACCGCATAGGAAATATTTTTTAATATTTTAATAGTTTGGCAATTTATTTGTAAACTTTTAGCAGGAATAATACAGGAAATTCTGGCTGGCTCACAGTAATTTGCATATAACCTTACTAATTCATATATATAATACAACTCACTAAAAAACAGTACATAAGTATAAATACAAAAAACACAGAATTCATACACCCTATCATATGATCACGGTCCCTTTAAATGCGGAGCTCTCACATATAAATTTTCTATATGAACATTATATATGTATAAAAAAAATATTTTAAAAACACAGTTTCTTTGTCTTGTTCATCATTTTGGCGTGCAGTTCAGGGGCGTGCAGTTCCCCGGCAGCAGGGGAAGATGAGCGCTTTCATTGTGGAAGCACACATCTCTATTCATCTGGATGCTGCGACGGGGCAGGGGAGAGGCGTCTCCCTTCCCTAGTCCTCTCATAGGCTACAGGCTTGCAACCTATCAGAGGGCGGCGCAATGACGTCATCACGCCGCCTGAGCCGTACAGCGCGGGACA
This sequence comes from Bufo bufo, assembly GCF_905171765.1. Classification (NCBI taxonomy): domain Eukaryota; kingdom Metazoa; phylum Chordata; class Amphibia; order Anura; family Bufonidae; genus Bufo; species Bufo bufo. The sequence goes on from NC_053393.1 coordinate 221,647,378, forward strand.
CAGGCCGGAAGAGGCCTGCATCGCATCGCTGAAAGCGGCAAGGAGGTAAGTATGTGAGTTTATTTTTTTTATTTATTTACACTTTACTAGGGGCCCTATCTGGCACTCATGGGGGGCATCTACTGGGGGCCCTATCTTATGTACTGGCACACATGGGGGGCACTATGGAGGAGGTAGAGCACTATGGGGGCCCTATTTTAAATACTGACACACATGGGGGGCACTTTGGAGGTGGGGGGGAGTACTATTGGGGCCGTATTTTATATACTGGCACACATGGGGAGCACTATGGAGGGGGAGGAGCACTATGGGGGCCCTATCTTAGTTACTGGCAAACATGGGGGGTACTATGGAGGGGGAGGAGCACTATGGGGACCTAATTTTATATACTGGCACACATGGGGGGCACTATGGAGAAGGGGGGAGAGGAGCACTATGGAGGCATCTTCTGGGGCTCTATCTTATATATTGGCAGACATGGGGGGCACTATGGGGAGGAGGGGCACTATGGAGGGGGAGGAGCACTATGGGGGGCCCTATTTTAAATACTGACACACGTGGGGGCACTATGGAGGGGGGGGAGTCCTATTGGGGCCCTATTTTATATACTGGCACACATGGGGAGCACTATGGAGGGGGAGGAGCACTATGGGGGCCCTATCTTAGTTACTGGCAAACATGGGGGGTACTATGGAGGGGGAGTAGCACTATGGGGGCCCTATCTTATATGCTAGAACACATGGGGGGCACTATGGAGAAGGGGGGAGTAGCACTATGGGGACATCTACTGGTGACCCTATCTTATATACTGGCACACATTATGGGGGCATTTTATACTGGCACATTGTCAGACACCATGGGGACAAGGGGAGGTGCATGATATAGCAGTATTTTATACTGGTGCAAATTATAGGGCACTATGGGGACCTTGGCTCAACTGGGGGCACTAAGAGGGTTTTTTGGGCACACAGTAGGGGCATTGGCACACATTATGAGGGCACTATGGAGACATTGGTTCTACAGGGGGCACTGAGGAGGTATTTTTTATACTGCCACACAACAGGGCACTTTTATGTACTGGCACACATTATAAGGGGGCATTTTTCTACTGTTACACATTATAAAGAGAATTATTACTACTGGGGGCATTATGGTGGGCTTTATTACAGTTGAGGGACTATGAGGAACTTGAATACTAGTATGAGCACTATGGGAGCATTATTACTTCTGGGACACAGTGGGGTCATTATAACTGTAGGGGCACTATTACTACTACGTGTTGTCTGGTAGATAATTATTTCTATTGGTGGAATTTTGGGGAGCACCGTTACTGTGGGGGGCACCCTGGCACAGTATCAGCTTAGCACAATTATTTTTGGGGAACATTATGTTTACACTATTAGTGTCAGGGACACTGTTTTCTGGGCGCAGTTATTTTTTAGGACACTGTGTGCCTATAATTATTGAAAGGGAACTATCTGTGTGTAACTTGTATGGGGAGCACAGCAGGCACAGTATTAGAGGGGTGTTGATTAGGTGGGAGGATGATGGGAAACTAAGATGTCTGTCTGTCAAACCCTGCAGAGAGAAGAGATTACTGAATGAAATCATCATGGCGGTGTGGTCTGAAAGGAGAAGATGAGGACAGAGAACATCTACATCAGGCATGCTCAACCTGCGGCCCTCCAGCTGTTGCAAAACTACAACTCCCAGCATGCCCGAACAGCCTACAGCAGGGCATTGTGGGAGTTGTCGTTTTACAACAGCTGGAGGGCCGCAGGTTGAGCATGTGTGATCTACATCAAAGAAGACGTCACTGGATGTACGAGGTATGTGGACCTGTATTAGGGCTACTTTCACATCTGAGTTAGTGATTCTGGCAGGCTCTTCCAACAGAGAACAGCCTGCCAGAATGCTCCAGCACAGAATGTCCGCCGGCCACATTAACTACACTGCTCAAAAAAATAAAGGGAACACTTAAACAACACAATGTAACTCCAAGTCAATCACACTTCTGTGAAATCAAACTGTCCACTTAGGAAGCAACACTGAGTGACAATCAATTTCACATGCTGTTGTGCAAATGGAATAGACAACAGGTGGAAATTATAGGCAATTAGCAAGACACCCCCAATAAAGGAGTGGTTCTGCAGGTGGTAACCACAGACCACTTCTCAGTTCCTATGCTCCTGGCTGATGTTTTGGTCACTTTTGAATGCTGGCGGTGCTTTCACTCTAGTGGTAGCATGAGACGGAGTCTACAACCCACGCAAGTGGCTCAGGTAGTGCAGCTTATCCAGGATGGCACATCAATGCGAGTTGTGGCAAGAAGGTTTGCTGTGTCTGTCAGCGTAGTGTCCAGAGCATGGAGGCGCTACCAGGAGACAGGCCAGTACATCAGGAGACATGGAGGAGGCCGTAGGAGGGCAACAACCCAGCAGCAAGACCGCTACCTCCGCCTTTGTGCAAGGAGGAACAGGAGGACCACTGCTAGAGCCCTGCAAAATGACCTCCAGGAGGCCACAAATGTGCATGTGTCTGCTCAAACGGTCAGAAACAGACTCCATGAGGGTGATATGAGGGCCCGACGTCCACAGGTGTGGGTTGTGCTTACAGCCCAACACCGTGCAGGACGTTTGGCATTTGCCAGAGAACACCAAGATTGGCAAATTCGCCACTGGCGCCCTGTGCTCTTCACAGATGAAAGCAGGTTCACACTGAGTACATGTGACAGATGTGACAGAGTCTGGAGACGCCGTGGAGAACGTTCTGCTGCCTGCAACATCCTCCAGCATGACCGGTTTGGCATTGGGTCAGTAATGGTGTGGGGTGGCATTTCTTTGGAGGGCCGCACAGCCCTCCATGTGCTCGCCAGAGGTAGCCTGACTGCCATTAGGTACCGAGATGAGATCCTTAGACCATATGCTGGTGCGGTTGGCCCTGGGTTCCTCCTAATGCAAGACAATGCTAGACCTCATGTGGCTGGAGTGTGTCAGCAGTTCCTGCAAGACGAAGGCATTGATGCTATGGACTGGCCCGCCCGTTCACCAAACCTGAATCCTATTGAGCACATCTGGGACATCATGTCTCGCTCTATCCACCAACGTCACGTTGCACCACAGACTGTCCAGGAGTTGGCAGATGCTTTAGTCCAGGTCTGGGAGGAGATCCCTCAGGAGACCGTCCGCCACAGCATCAGGAGCATGCACAGGCATTGTAGGGAGGTCATACAGGCACGTGGAGGCCACACACACTACTGAGCCTCATTTTGACTTGTTTTAAGGACATTACATCAAAGTTGGATCAGCCTGTAGTGTGTTTTTCCACTTTAATTTTGAGTGTGACTCCAAATCCAGACCTCCATGGGCTGAAAAATTTGATTTCCATTTTTAAATTTGTGTGTGATTTTGTTGTCAGCACATTCAACTATGTAAAGAACAAAGTATTTCAGAAGAATATTTAATTAACTCAGATCTAGGATGTGTTATTTTTGTGTTCCCTTTATTTTTTTGAGCAGTGTATAATGGGGTCTGGCAGAGATCGGCCACAATCTAGCAAAAATGCATAGAATCAGCAGGACACAAACTGCTGCATGCCTGAGTTTGTGTCCGGCCAATTCCATGCATTCTCTGCCGGATCAGGTGGCCGGAGCATAGTGTTACTCACGGATCCTGATACAATAAGCGCTCGTCTCCCACAGTCAGACCTCGTTACATGCCGGCTTGAATATGTAGCATCTCCTCTCGCGCTTCCCCGCGCATGCGTACTAGGATCGTCAAGATGCCAAGAGCCGGCCAGCACCGCAACACTGGTAGATATCAATGCACACCGTCAACTTGAAAACCGCCACCAGACGCGTTTCGGAACTTACTGTTCCTTCCTCAGTGGTAAAAGAATAATGAATAATTACTGGGACCTAACACACATGTTTTAAACCCTCTTAGGAAGGTTCAAATCACTGGACCGGACCGTCAAAAGCCATCGCATACACATTTGTATTGGGTGTAACTGTTATCAGTAGCTAAATGGCAGTTTATGTGAACTCAGTTCATACTGTGCGTTTATCTACCCTACTTAATTGCAATAATATATCCTTAACACAGTTGTATCATCTTCTCCTAACATATATCATACCATTAAAAACAAAAAATCTAATATAAAAAAATATATAATAGAAAATAATAAAAAAAAATATTAAGAAAAATAAAGAATAGGAGCGAGCAGCATGAGGTAGGACCTCACAGTATCCTGCTGCTTTGGCAGTGATCTCACAGTACCCTGCTGCCTTAGCAGTGACCTTGCAGTACCTTGCCGCCTTAGCAGTGACCTTGCAGTACCTTGCCGCCTTAACAGTGACCTCATAGTACCCGACTGCTTTAACAGTGACCTCCATAGTGCTGCACTGCCTTAGCAGTGAGCTCACAGTACCCTGCTGCTTCAACAGTGATTTCCACAGTGCCCCGCTGCTTTTAATTGTGATTTCATAACACCTTGTTGCCTTGGCGGTGATTTCACAGTATCCTGTTGCCTTATCAGTCACCTCACAGTATCCTGCTTCCTTAACAGTGACCTCACAGTACCCCGCTATTTTTGAACATGGCCCCTAAAGCACAAAATAGGAAATCTTTGGGTACTTCGGCCCCTGAAGGTGCAGAAGGTAAAAGTCCTAAACCCAACATTGAGAGGTACTTAAGATCCTCCCCCACCAAAACAAGAGGTACAATGAAACCCCTCGCCCACACAGAGGAGAGAGAAGAGGTTAGAAATGTCGTAACTAGGGATGAGCGAACCCGAACTGTATAGTTCGGGTTCGTACCGAATTTTGGGGTGTCCGTGACACGGACCCGAACCCGAACATTTTCATAAAAGTCCGGGTTCGAGTTCGGTGTTCGGCGCTTTCTTGGAACTTTTTGAAAGGCTGCAAAGCAGCCAATCAACAAGCATCATACTACTTGCCCCAAGAGGCCATCACAGCCATGCCTACTATTGGCATGGCTGTGATTGGCCAGTGCAGCATGTGACCCAGCCTCTATATAAGCTTGGGTCACGTAGCGCTGCACGTCACTCTGCTGATACAAGTGTAGGGAGAGGTTGCAGCTGCGACGTTAGGGCGAGATTAGGCAGTGATTAACTCCTCCAAAAGACTTCATTCAGTGATCGATCTACAGCTGTGGATCATTAAACTGCTGCTATTCAATTGCTCAGTGTTTTTAGGCTGCCCAGAGCGTTTTTAGTCACTTTTTTCTGGGGTGATCGGCGGCCATTTTGTGGCTTGTGGTGCGCCAGCACAAGCTGCCACCAAGTACATTTAACCATCAATAGTGTGGTTATTTTTTGCTATATCCTACATCAGGGTCAAGCTTTCATCAAGTGCATTTAACCATCAATAGTGTGGTTATTTTTTGGCCATATACTACATCAGGGGCAAGCTGAGCCTGTCACCAAGTGCATTTAACCATCAATAGTGTGGTTATTTTTTGCTATATCCTACATCAGGGTCAAGCTTTCATCAAGTGCATTTAACCATCAATAGTGTGGTTATTTTTTGGCCTAATACTACATCAGGGGCAAGCTGAGCCTGTCACCCAAGTGCATTTAACCATCAATAGTGTGGTTATTTTTTGCTATATCCTACATCAGGGTCAAGCTTTCATCAAGTGCATTTAACCATCAATAGTGTGGTTATTTTTTGGCCATATACTACATCAGGGGCAAGTTGAGCCTGTCACCCAGCGCCTAAAAAATAGGCCTCACATTTATATTCATCCAAATCTGTCATTACTGCTTTAGCTGGTCAAGTTATTTAGTGTCCGTCAAAGCACAGTTTTTGTTCTGGGTTGAAATACAATTCCCAATTTTGCAATTCTCAAAATTAGTGGTTTCTGCTGTATCAGGCCTACTTTAAATCTATCCCTAAAAGGGTATATTAGATTGAAGGTGCTGATAGGGTAATTCTCAAGAACTTCACACACACGCTACAGTGCAGATCCAAGTCTAATTCTGTGATTAAACGTATACCTGTCACCCAGCGCCTAAAAAATAGGCCTCACATTTATATTCATCCAAATCTGTCATTACTGTTTTAGCTGGTCAAGTTATTTAGTGTCCGTCAAAGCACAGTTTTTGTTCTGGGTTGAAATACAATTCCCAATTTTGCAATTCTCAAAATTAGTGGTTTCTGCTGTATCAGGCCTACTTTAAATCTATCCCTAAAAGGGTATATTAGATTGAAGGTGCTGATAGGGTAATTCTCAAGAACTTCACACACACGCTACAGTGCAGATCCAAGTCTAATTCTGTGATTAAACGTATACCTGTCACCCAGCGCCTAAAAAATAGGCCTCACATTTATATTCATCCAAATCTGTCATTACTGTTTTAGCTGGTCAAGTTATTTAGTGTCCGTCAAAGCACAGTTTTTGTTCTGGGTTGAAATACAATTCCCAATTTTGCAATTCTCAAAATTAGTGGTTTCTGCTGTATCAGGCCTACTTTAAATCTATCCCTAAAAGGGTATATTAGATTAAAGGTCCTGATAGGGTAATGTCACGGCTGTATGTGAGCAACAATAGTATACACAGTAAAAGAGCTACTGACCGGACCCAAACTAGGGAGGATAAAGGGAGACCCCTGTCAGACCCTCAAAGCTCTCCCTATGCTGCTAAAGCACATGCCCGGATCCAAATGGCAGAACGAGGCATGCCCACATACCTAAGACTGATGACCACTGTAACCCCTACAATAGTGGAAGGGGCACGGCCACCGGTGCCCTACTCAGTATATGGAGGGAACCGTGGCCACCTCAGATCCAGTCAGAAAATAATCAGGTACACAACAATGTCTGTACACTTAGCTGAAGGTGTTGCAGCCGCAGAGAAGACGGATCCAAGGACAGCTGGCAATATCCGGAGTGCTTGCTGCAGCAGAACACAGGTCCAGTGAACTGATAGCTACAAGTGAAGATACTAAAGCAAGAGCTACAACTGAAATGAGAACTATAATCCACGCCCTACAATAGGAGGAGGGGTGATATAAACAGAGGGAAATCAAAAGCATGAGGAACAGCTGGGAGGAAGGAAACCAAAAGTAAACAGAGCAGTGAGAACTCCTCCCAGCTCTAGTAGTGACATCATCACAGGGGTGGAGAAACAGAGCTGTGAGAACGTCCCAAAGCTCTGGTAGTGACAGTACCCCCCCCTCTACGGGTGGACTCCGGACACCCAGGACCCACCTTCTCAGGATGAGCCCTATGAAATGCCCTGATGAGGCGAGTGGCTTTAATGTCCGACACCGGAACCCACATCCTCTCCTCAGGACCATAACCCTTCCAATGAACGAGGTACTGAAGAGAACCGCGGACAATGTGAGAGTCCACAATTCTGGAAACCTCAAACTCCAGATTGCCATCAACCAAAATCGGAGGAGGAGGCAAAGAGGAGGGTACCGTGGGCTGGACATATGGTTTTAAGAGAGATCTGTGAAATACATTATGTATCTTCCAAACCCGTGGAAGATCAAGACGGAAGGCAACAGGATTGATGACTGACAAGATTTTATAAGGCCCAATAAACTTGGGACCCAATTTCCAGGAGGGAACCTTCAGTTTATTTCTTGAAGACAACCACACCAGATCACCCACATTCAGGTCCGGATCAGGCACACGTCTCTTATCAGCCACACGCCTATACCTCTCACTCATCTTTTTAAGATTACTCTGAATCTTTTGCCAAATGGTAGACAAAGACGACGAAAATCTCTCCTCCTCAGGTAAACCAGAAAGAGCCCCTCCCGAGAATGTCCCAAACTGCGGATGGAACCCATATGCACCAAAGAATGGTGACTTATCAGAAGATTCCTGACGACGGTTGTTCAGAGCAAACTCAGCAAGAGGGAGAAATGAACACCAATCCTCCTGGTTCTCTGCCACAAAACAGCGCAAATATGTCTCCAGATTCTGATTGAGGCGCTCAGTCTGACCATTCGACTGCGGGTGAAAAGCAGAAGAGAAGGACAGCCGAACCCCCAGGCGAGAACAGAAAGCCTTCCAGAACCTGGACACAAACTGCGTGCCTCTATCGGAAACAATATCAGAGGGAATGCCGTACAATTTAACAATATGGTCGACAAAAGCTTGCGCCAACGTTTTAGCATTGGGTAAACCAGGGAAAGGTACGAAATGAGCCATCTTGCTAAAACGGTCCACCACCACCAGGATCACCGACTTCCCCGAGGAACGAGGAAGATCTGTGATAAAGTCCATGGACAGGTGTGTCCAAGGACGGGAAGGTATGGGTAACGGGAGAAGGGAACCTGAAGGCCGTGAACGAGGGACCTTAGCGCGAACGCACGTCTCACAAGCAGCCACAAAACCCTCCACCGACTTACGAAGAGCCGGCCACCAAAATCTCCGAGCAATGAGATCTACCGTGGCTCTACTCCCGGGGTGACCAGCAAGAACCATATCATGATGCTCCTTAAAGAGTTTGTGACGTAGCTCAGGAGGCACGAACAACTTCCCAGAAGGACAACGGGCAGGTGCCTCAGTCTGGGCAGCCTGGACCTCGGCCTCCAAATCGGAATATAGAGCAGAAACAACTACCCCCTCCGCCAAAATGGGACCCGGGTCCTCGGAGTTTCCTGCTCCCGGAAAACAGCGAGAGAGAGCTTCAGCCTTCACATTTTTTATCCCAGGTCGGAATGTAACAACAAAATTGAATCTGGAGAAGAACAGAGACCATCTGGCCTGTCTCGGATTCATACGCCTGGCCGACTCTAAGTATGCCAGATTCTTATGGTCGGTAAAAATGGTGATAGGGTGCCTGGCCCCCTCCAACCAATGGCGCCATTCCTCGAAAGCCAACTTGATGGCCAACAACTCCCTATCTCCCACATCATAGTTTCTCTCTGCCGGGGAGAGTTTTTTAGAGAAAAAGGCACAGAGTCGCCATTTGGCAGGAGAAGGGCCCTGGGACAAAACCGCACCCACACCCACCTCGGAAGCATCCACCTCAACAATAAAAGGTAAAGAAACATCGGGATGCACCAAGACTGGAGCAGACGCAAAAAGACTGGAGCAGACGCAAAACTCTCTTTAATCTTAGAAAAGGCTGCAAGCGCCTCCTCCGACCAAGAGGAAAAATCTGCCCCCTTTTTTGTCATGTCAGTAAGGGGTTTGACAACAGAGGAATAATTCAAAATGAACTTTCTGTAATAGTTCGCAAAACCCAGAAAGCGCATCAATGCCTTCTGATTCTCAGGAAGCTCCCACTCAAGTACAGCACGGACCTTCTCCGGATCCATGCGAAAACCAGAAGCAGAGAGGAGAAAACCCAGAAATTGAATCTCCGATACCATAAAAAGACATTTCTCCAGCTTGGCGTACAATTTATTTTCCCGCAGAATCTGCAGAACCTGAAAAAGATGATCCTGATGGGTCTGAACATCAGGGGAAAAAATCTAAATATCATCAAGATACACCAATACAAATTTCCCCATTAAATGGTAGAAAATACTATTAACAAAATGCTGAAAGACGGCCGGAGCATTCATCAGGCCGAAAGGCATAACGAGATTCTCGAAATGCCCGTTAGGGGTATTAAAGGCCGTTTTCCATTCATCCCCCTCTCTGACCCTGACCAGGTTGTACGCGCCTCTCAAATCCAATTTGGAAAACACCTTGGCCCCAACAATTTGGTTGAAGAGGTCCGGGATCAGAGGAAGGGGATAGGGATCGCGAATCGTGATACGGTTCAGCTCCCTAAAATCTAGGCAAGGTCTCAGAGAGCCATCTTTTTTTTTAACAAAAAAAAAACCCGCGGCCACAGGTGACTTTGAGGGACGAATATGCCCCTTCTCGAGACTCTCGGAGATATAAGTTCGCATTGCGATTCTTTCCGGTTGTGAGAGATTGTAGAGGCGTGCTTTTGGCAGCTTGGCGCCGGGAATGAGGTTAATGGGACAGTCAAACTCCCGGTGAGGAGGTAGCTCCTGAACACCGCTCTCGGAAAACACGTCCGAGAAATCAGAGAGAAATGATGGCACAGTTTTAGTAGACACCTCTGCAAAAGTCGCTGTGAGACAATTCTCTCTACAAAAGTCACTCCACTCATTTATTTGCCTTCCTTGCCAATCAATAGTGGCGTTATGTCTAGTGAGCCAGGGTAACCCCAAAACTAGAGGAGAAGGCAATCCGTTAAGGACAAAACAAGATATATCCTCCACATGAGTGTCACCTACAGCTAGCCGGATATTGTGAACAATGCCCTTCAGAGATCTCTGTGAGAGTGGAGCAGAGTCAATAGCAAAAACAGGTATATCCTTTTCTAATGTGCAAACCTGAAAACCATGCATGGCTACAAATTGAGTGTCAATAAGATTGACGGCCGCTCCACTATCGACAAAAATCTCACAAGAAATGACTTTGCTCTCTAGCGCCACCCTGGCAGACAGGAGAAAACGGGAACTGTAGGTCAGAGGAAAAACATCAATTCCTACATCAACTTTGCCCAAAGTAGCAGATGAAGCAGAATTTGATGATTTACCTTTTGAGGTTTTTCTCTTATTATCGCTCTTAGTACAGTTCAAGAATCTCCTAGACGGACAAACATTTGCCAAATGACCTATGCCCCCACAACAAAAACACACCATACTCTGAGGACTAAATCCTCTTTTATCAGGGGCAAGTCGACCTAGCTGCATGGGCTCCTCCTCAGAGGGGAGCGAGACAGGATGAGGCCCCTGCACACTGAATGAGTCCGCACCACTGCCCCTAGACTGACAATGGCCGGACAGAGAGGTCTCGTTTCTTTCTCTTAGACGCCTGTCAAGGCGTACCGCCAATGACATGGCAGACTCTAAGGACGTTGGTCTCTCATGGAAAGCAAACGCATCTTTCAATCTCTCTGAGAGACCATGACAGAACTGACTCCGGAGTGCAGCATCATTCCAACCCGAATCAGCTGCCCATCTCCGAAATTCAGAACAATAAACAGTTTTTTCTGGCATAAAACACGTAAGTTAGATTCGGCCAGAGCAACACAATCCGGGTCATCATAAATCTGCCCCAGGGCCACAAAAAATCTTTCCACGGATCGAAGGGAGGGATCCCCTGATGGCAGCGAAAAAGCCCAAGTCTGAGCATTACCCCTGAGCAGGGAGATGACAATCTTCACCCTCTGCTCCTCCTTACCAGAGGAGTGGGGACACAAGCAAAAATGGAGTTTGCATGCCTCTCTGAAGCGAACAAAATTCTCACTGCCCCCGGAGAACGTTTCCGGAAGTGAGACCTTTGGCTCGCAACAGACTCCATGAGCCGGAGCAGAGCCCAATGCTTGAAGCTGAGTCATAGATTGACGGAGATCCGCTACTTCCAAAGAAAGACCCTGCATGCGGTCAACCAGGCCAGAAAGCGGATCCATGTAAAAAAAAGACGGTTTTGGTGGATTATAATGTCACGGCTGTATGTGAGCAACAATAGTATACACAGTAAAAGAGCTACTGACCGGACCCAAACTAGGGAGGATAAAGGGAGACCCCTGTCAGACCCTCAAAGCTCTCCCTATGCTGCTAAAGCACATGCCCGGATCCAAATGGCGGAACGAGGCATGCCGACGTACCTAAGACTGATGACCACTGTAACCCCTACAATAGTGGAAGGGGCACGGCCACCGGTGCCCTACTCAGTATATGGAGGGAACCGTGGCCACCTCAGATCCAGTCAGAAAATAATCAGGTACGCAACAATGTCTGTACACTTAGCTGAAGGTGTTGCAGCCGCAGAGAAGACGGATCCAAGGACAGCTGGCAATATCCGGAGTGCTTGCTGCAGCAGAACACAGGTCCAGTGAACTGATAGCTACAAGTGAAGATACTAAAGCAAGAGCTACAACAGAAATGAGAACTATAATCCACGCCCTACAATAGGAGGAGGGGTGATATAAAGAGAGGGAAATCAAAAGCATGAGGAACAGCTGGGAGGAAGGAAACCAAAAGTAAAGAGAGCAGTGAGAACTCCTCCCAGCTCTAGTAGTGACATCATCACAGGGGTGGAGAAACAGAGCTGTGAGAACGTCCCAAAGCTCTGATAGTGACAGGTAATTCTAAAGAACTTCACACACACGCTACAGTGCAGATCCAAGTCTAATTCTGTGATTAAACGTATACCTGTCACCCAGCGCCTAAAAAATAGGCCTCACATTTATATTCAGCTAAATCTGTCATTACTGTTTTAGCTGGTCAAGTTATTTAGTGTCCGTCAAAGCACAGTTTTTGTTCTGGGTTGAAATACAATTCCCAATTTTGCAATTCTCAAAATTAGTGGTTTCTGCTGTATCAGGCCTACTTTAAATCTATCCCTAAAAGGGTATATTAGATTGAAGGTGCTGATAGGGTAATTCTCAAGAACTTCACACACACGCTACAGTGCAGATCCAAGTCTAATTCTGTGATTAAACGTATACCTGTCACCCAGCGCCTGAAAAATAGGCCTCACATTTATATTCATCCAAATCTGTCATTACTGTTTTAGCTGGTCAAGTTATTTAGTGTCCGTCAAAGCACAGTTTTTGTTCTGGGTTGAAATACAATTCCCAATTTTGCAATTCGCAAGATTAGTGGTTTCTGCTGTATCAGGCCTACTTTAAATCTATCCCTAAAAGGGTATATTAGATTCAAGGTGCTGATAGGGTAATTCTCAAGAACTTCACACACACGCTACAGTGCATATCCAAGTCTAATTCTGTGATTAAACGTATACCTGTCACCCAGCGCCTAAAAAATAGGCCTCACATTTATATTCAGCTAAATCTGTCATTACTGTTTTAGCTGGTCAAGTTATTTAGTGTCCGTCAAAGCACAGTTTTTGTTCTGGGTTGAAATACAATTCCCAATTTTGCAATTCTCAAAATTAGTGGTTTCTGCTGTATCAGGCCTACTTTAAATCTATCCCTAAAAGGGTATATTAGATTGAAGGTGCTGATAGGGTAGTTCTCAAGAACTTCACACACACGCTACAGTGCAGATCCAAGTCTAATTCTGTGATTAAACGTATACCTGTCACCCAGCGCCTAAAAAATAGGCCTCACATTTATATTCAGCTAAATCTGTCATTACTGTTTTAGCTGGTCAAGTTATTTAGTGTCCGTCAAAGCACAGTTTTTGTTCTGGGTTGGAATACAATTCCCAATTTTGCAATTCTCAAAATTAGTGGTTTCTGCTGTATCAGGCCTACTTTTAATCTATCCCTAAAAGGGTATATTAGATTGAAGGTGCTGATAAGGTAATTCTAAAGAACTTCACACACACGCTACAGTGCAGATCCAAGTCTAATTCTGTGATTAAACGTATACCTGTCACCCAGCGCCTAAAAAATAGGCCTCACATTTATATTCATCCAAATCTGTCATTACTGTTTTAGCTGGTCAAGTTATTTAGTGTCCGTCAAAGCACAGTTTTTGTTCTGGGTTGAAATACAATTCCCAATTTTGCACTTCTCAAAATTAGTGGTTTCTACTGTATCAGACCTACTTTAAATCTATCCCTAAAAGGGTATATTAGATTCAAGGTGCTGATAGGGTAATTCTCAAGAACTTCACACACACACACTACAGTGCAGATCCAAGTCTAATTCTGTGATTAAACGTATACCTGTCACCCAGCGCCTAAAAAATAGGCCTCACATTTATATTCATCCAAATCTGTCATTACTGTTTTAGCTGGTCAAGTTATTTAGTGTCCGTCAAAGCACAGTTTTTGTTCTGGGTTGAAATACAATTCCCAATTTTGCAATTCTCAAAATTAGTGGTTTCTGCTGTATCAGGCCTACTTTAAATCTATCCCTAAAAGGGTATATTAGATTGAAGGTGCTGATAGGGTAATTCTCAAGAACTTCACACACACGCTACAGTGCAGATCCAAGTCTAATTCTGTGATTAAACGTATACCTGTCACCCAGCGCCTAAATAATAGGCCACAAATTTATATTCAGCTAAATCTGTCATTACTGGTGTGCCTGTATTAGTGTAATACGGTACCTAAATAGATAGCCAGATAGTGTTAGGTGTCTGTAAAAAAAGGCCTGAATTTTAATTCAATACATTGGCCCGAATAATATTTTTCTTATTGTGGTGAACGGTAACAATGAGGAAAACATCTAGTAAGGGACGCGGATGCGGACATGGTCGTGGTGGTGTTAGTGGACCCTCTGGTGCTGGGAGAGGACGTGGCCGTTCTGCCACAGCCACACGTCCTAGTGTACCAACTACCTCAGGTCCCAGTAGCCGCCCAAATTTACAGCCATATTTGGTGGGGCCCAATGCCGTTCTAAGGATGGTAAGGCCTGAGCAGGTGCTTGCATTAGTCAATTGGGTGGCCGACAGTGCATCCAGCACGTTCACATTATCTCCCACCCAGTCTTCTGCAGAAAGCGCACAGATGGCGCATGAAAACCAAGCCCATCAGTCTGTCACATCACCCCCATGCATATCAGGGAAACTGTCTAAGCCTCAAGTTATGCAGCAGTCTCTTATGCTGTTTGAAGACTCTGCTGGCAGGGTTTCCCAAGGGCATCCACCTAGCCCTTCCCCAGGGGTGAAAGAGATAGAATGCACTAACGCACAACCACTTATGTTTCCTGATGATGAGGACATGGGAATACCACCTCAGCACGTCTCTGATGATGACGAAACACAGGTGCCAACTGCTGCGTCTTTCTGCAGTGTGCAGACTGAACAGGAGGTCAGGGATCAAGACTGGGTGGAAGACGATTCAGGGGACGATGAGGTCCTAGACCCCACATGGAATGAAGGTCGTGCCACTGACTTTCACAGTTCGGAGGAAGAGGCAGTGGTGAGACCGAGCCAACAGCATAGCAAAAGACAAAGAGGTAGCAGTGGGCAAAAGCAGAACACCCGCCGCCAAGAGACTCCGCCTGCTACTGACCGCCGCCATCTGGGACCGAGCACCCCAAAGGCAGCTTCAAGGAGTTCCCTGGCATGGCACTTCTTCAAACAATGTGCTGACGACAAGACCCGAGTGGTTTGCACGCTGTGCCATCAGAGCCTGAAGCGAGGCATTAAAGTTCTGAACCTTAGCACAACCTGCACGACCAGGCACCTGCATGCAAAGCATGAACTGCAGTGGAGTAAACACCTTAAAAACAAGGAAGGGGAGCTAAGCGGAGCATGTGAACGGCAGCACGCCGGCCGAGCTCCTCTGCACCGTGAGTCTTTTTATCCTGAAACCCCATAAATAACCTCAGCAAACGGTGGGAGAAGGCTCCGGAGTGGCCCCTGAGTATACCGCCGGCCTGTAAATCGTATTGGCGGCGGTGGTTGTCCGCAATGAAACTTAAAAAAGATGGAAGAGTGGTGGACAGGGAGGCCCAAGATGGCGCCGGCGCGGCAACCCCGGGCAGACAGAGCCAAGTGACGGAGGCGCAGCGGGACGCTGCGGCCAGGCTGGAAAGATTTGCCAGGTCCTCTGCGGGAGCGGTGAGCAAAGGGCCCCAAAAGAAGAAGGGGGACATACAAATGGACTCTGATCCTGAGCTAGGGGAGTCATCTGAGGAATCCATTGCTCAAAACAACAGGTTTTCCCCACTATGCCCTGACAAAGATACAAATACTATGGGGGCCACAGAGTCTGACGTGGATGAACCCACTCTTAAAGATGTGATGGCGGCCATAACAGACTGCAGCAAGTCGCTGGCTACTCTTACTGAAAAGGTGGGAGCCATAAAGGAGGACGTCACCATTATTCGCCATGACATGAGAAAACTGGCAGAACGCACCACGGCCCTGGAAGACAGAATGGGCGCGGTGGAAAACATTTTGCCTCCCCTGAGAAGAGATTTGAGGGAGCATGCTAAGAGAATAGATGCAATTGCTGCCAAACAAGATGACCTGGAGAACCGGGCCCGCCGGAATAACATTCGGATGGTTGGCATCCCTGAGAGAGCTGAGGGGAATCATCCGGCAGATTTTCTTGAAACCTGGTTCAAAAATCAGTTTGGAGTGGAGGTGCTGACACAGTTCTTTGCTATTGAGAGAGCCCATAGAGTTCCCACCAGACCGCTGCCACCTGGGGCGCCCCCGAGGCCCATGTTGGTAAAGTTGCTGCACTACAGAGACCGGGACATTATCCTGAGGAAGGCCAGGGAGATGGAGGATCTTACAATTGATGGCAACAGAGTGTCCCTATATCCGGACTTTTCTCAAGAGGTGCAACGGCAGAGAGCAAAGTTCCTGGACATAAAGAAAAGACTGCGGTCCCTGAAGGTTGCGTACTCCATGATGTACCCTGCCAAACTGCGGATAGCGGCGTTGGGGTCTACAACCTTCCATGATGATCCGGAGGAGGCGAGAAAATGGCTGGATCGGCATGAGAGACAGCTGGCGGCAGAAGGGATCTGATGACCAGAAGAGGCGGTGATAACTGGCACAGTCATTGATACGAATGTGTGATGTGCTGGATGATATGTGTGGTAGTGTGAGCGGTAAAACTGATATTATAGCTAAGGGGGCAAATGGATAGAATGTGATGCCTCATGTCTAGAAGTGGAATGATGAGGAGGGGAGTATAATATATGGGGGTTCATTACCTGCTGTTGTGAAAGGTGCGGAGGAGGAAGGTGTATGTCATATATTTGATAAGTTTAACGTACACTTTAAAGAAGGGAGGGGGGTGAGAGAGTTTTTTCTTTCATTGTTGTTGATGTTCTTTTTGGTCCCGAAGAGATAGGTACCACGAACTACACCCTATTACTGGGGGGTGTAGGCCTTTTATAGGTTCTTGGCCTCGACAGCGGGTGTTAACTGTATCCCACGTGCCTGGTAACACAGGTGTTTTTAGTGGGGCCCCGTTGTGGTGGCTAAAGTGCCCTTTCCGATCTAGTGGGAAGGGTATAGTTTGGTTCTTTGTTACAGGGGGGAGGGTTTATATATTTTAATTTGTATTTTATTTTTGATAGTCAGAGTCTGAGAGGTGTGACCATGTTTTCTAAAAATTTTACAGATAGAGTCCTAAAACATGAAAAGAGGAACTTATTGAGCCATTTCATAAAAGATTCTCTAGGCTACATCCGTTATACTGACCTGATGACTACAATAATACTATGGCAGGGATAGTTCATTTCCTTAGCTGGAATACCAGAGGAGTGAAAGGGCTATTCTAGATATTGTCAAGCAACATTACCCCGTGATATGCTGCATCCAGGAAACACACTTGTTAGAAGACCAAACAAAACTGCTTAGTCCGCATTGGGCCGGACATTACTATCATGCTACATACTCTACGTATGCGAGGGGAGTAAGTATTCTGGTGCACAAATCCATAGCATTTAGGTGTATCTCAAATAAAATAGACAGGGAGGGTAGGTATATATGCTTATACTGTACGATATATAATGTCTCATGTGTGGTAATAGGGGTATACATCCCTCCGCCTTACTCTCCGCAAGTGCTTAAGGCTATTTTAGGATATCTGGCGGAAGTACCGGACGTCCCGGTCATAATTATGGGAGACTTTAACAATATTGTCAATCCTGCGCTGGATAAGATGGGAGGGGGATCACATTCTACTGGGTGTGGCC
Source organism: Bufo bufo (assembly GCF_905171765.1). NCBI lineage: Eukaryota > Metazoa > Chordata > Amphibia > Anura > Bufonidae > Bufo > Bufo bufo. Next base: position 221,664,965 of record NC_053393.1, read on the forward strand.
TCTCGCCGTTTGGAAGGCTTCTGCAGGAATCCCTCTTGTTGGATTTCTGGCGATTGAAAAATCCACTGGCAAAACAATATTCGTGTGTCTCTTCTACTTATGACTCCCTGTCAAGAATAGACCTCATAGTGGGAAATGCTAGCATGGGGCATTATATTAGAGATGTCAAATACCTAACTCGTAACCTATCGGATCATTCTCCGGTTCTGGCGGTCGCTGATTTTCGGCCCAGCAGGATACGGAGAAATATGATTTGGAAATTAAATCCGCACTGGCTATCTGTGTTACCAGATATGGGGGGAATAGGGGATAAACTGAAAGAATATTTTGACATTAATCTCCCATCGGCATCAAAATTAGTGGTATGGGATGCCATGAAGGCTTACCTTAGAGGTCTACTAATAGCGGATATCAATGCCAAAAAAACGGAAACTAAACTAACAGTGCAAAAACTGACTACCGCGGTGGAGCTCTTGGAGGCAGCACACGTTGCTACTCCAACAGCAAACACTGAGACGCAGTGGAAAGAGGCTCAGGAAAAGTTGAATGAGAAATTACTACAGAATGCGAAGAATAAGAGATTCTTTCAAAAACAGTCCTACTACGAAGAGGGCGAAAAAGCGGGAAGACTGCTGGCTCTAATCTCTAAAGCCCAACAGCAGACGTCATATATAGCGGCACTTAGGGACTCAGAGGGAATAATAAGGGACGACCCTGACATGATGGTTCATATTATGCAATCCTTCTATTCCTCATTGTATGAATCTAAAATAACTGCCTCGGATGCAGAAATTCGCGAGTTTCTACAACAGCTGCCACTGCGTACCCTGTCGAGAGACCATAGGGACATGTTAGATGCTCCAATAACTGTTAAGGAACTGGAGGGGGCCCTAGGATCAATGTCCAATAATAAGGCACCAGGGAGAGATGGGTTGCCACCTGAACTGTATAAGAGGTTCTCGGCCATACTTTTGCCGCAGTTGCTGGAGGTCTGTAAAGAGGCGAAGGAAATGGGGCGCCTACCTGCCTCAATGAGTGAGGCTGTCATTGTACTCATCCCGAAACCCGGTAAAGATGACAAAGAAGCTGATTCCTACAGACCTATCTCGCTCCTGCAGACTGACGTAAAACTGTTGGCAAAAGTAATGGCGAACAGATTGAATCAGGTTATTACGGCGCTTATCCATACAGACCAAGCGGGCTTTATGCCAAATGCTTCCACTGCTGTTAATGTCAGAAGACTTTTTATGAATATTCAGGCGAGTCAGGTCCACACCTCGTGTGCGGCGGTCGCATCTCTTGATGCGGCCAAGGCATTCGACAGTGTGGAATGGCGATATTTATGGCTAGTACTGGAGAGGATGGGCTTTGGGCGCCAGTACATTGAATTGGGTTGCCTTTGTTCTCAAATATGCTTGTGAAAATCAAATAAAAATATCTGATTTAAAAATAAAAAAAACAAGGAAGTCACTCAGGCTCCCCCTGCTACCTCTTCTGCTGCTGCCGCCTCGGCCTCTTCTGCTGCTGCCGCCACCTCGGCCTCTTCCTCTGCCTCTGGAGGAACGTTGGCACCTGCCGCCCAGCAAACATGGGATGTACCACCAACACCACCACCTGCGTCACCAAGCATCTCAACCATGTCACACGGCAGCGTTCAGGTCTCCATCTCACAAACATTTGAGAGAAAGCGTAAATTCCCACCTAGCCACCCTCGATCCCTGGCCCTGAATGCCAGCATTTCTAAACTACTGGCCTACGAAATGCTGACATTTTGGCTGGTGGACACAGACAGCTTCAAACAGCTCATGTCGCTTGCTGTCCCACAGTATGTTGTTCCCAGCCGGCACTACTTCTCCAAGAGAGCCGTGCCTTCCCTGCACAACCAAGTATCCGATAAAATCAAGTGTGCACTGCGCAACGCCATCAGCTGCAGCACGCATGGGTCAGTCGCACTGCAGAACAGCACCACTTCACCACCAATGACTGGGCCTCCATGCGAGACCTGTGTGCCCTGTTGCGCTGTTTCGAGTACTCCACCAACATGGCCAGTGGCGATGACGCCGTTATCAGCGTTACAATACCACTTCTATGTCTCCTTGAGAAAACACTTAGGGCGATGATGGAAGAGGAGGTGGCCCAGGAGGAGGAGGAGGAAGAGGGGTCATTTTTAGCACTTTCAGGCCAGTCTCTTCGAAGTGACTCAGAGGGAGGTTTTTTGCAACAGCAGAGGCCAGGTACAAATGTGGCCAGACAGGGCCCACTACTGGAGGACGAGGATGAGGAGGAGGTGGAGGAGGATGAGGATGAAGCATGTTCACAGCGGGCTGGCACCTAACGCAGCTCGGGCCCATCACTGGTGCGTGGCTGGGGGGAAACGCAGGACGATGACGATACGCCTCCCACAGAGGACAGCTTGTCCTTACCTCTGGGCACCCTGGCACACATGAGCGACTACATGCTGCAGTGCCTGCGCAACGACAGCAGAGTTGCCCACATTTTAACGTGTGCGGATTACTGGGTTGCCACCCTGCTGGATCCACGGTACAAAGACAATGTGCCCACCTTACTTCATGCCCTGGAGCGTGATAGTAAGATGCGCGAGTACAAGCGCACGTTGGTAGACGCGCTACTGAGAGCATTCCCAAATGTCACAGGGGAACAAGTGGAAGCCAAGGCGAAGGCAGAGCAGGAGAAAGAGGTCGCCAACGCAGCTGTGTCACGGCCTGCTCCTCTGAGGGCAGGGTTAGCATGGCAGAGATGTGGAAAAGTTTTGTCACCACGCCACAGCTAACTGCACCACCACCTGATACGGAACGTGTTAGCAGGAGGCAACATTTCACCCACGTACTGACTGATGGTTCGGCCCCATTCAACTTCTGGGTCTCCAAATTGTCCACGTGGCCAGAGCTAGCCTTTTATGCCTTGGAGGTGCTGGCCTGCCCGGCGGCCAGCGTTTTGTCTGAACGTGTATTCAGCACGGCAGGCGGCGTCATTACAGACAAACCCAGCCGCCTGTCTACAGCCAATGTGGACAAGCTGACGTTCATAAAAATGAACCAGGCATGGATCCCACAGGACCTGTCCATCCCTTGTGCAGATTAGACATTAACTACCTCCCCTTAACAATATATTATTCTACTCCAGGGAACTTACTCATTCAATCCTATTTTTATTTTCATTTTACCATTATATTGCGGGGCAACCCAAAGTTGAATGAACCTCTCCTCTGTCTGGGTGCCGGGGCCTAAAAATATCTGACAGTGGCCTGTTCCAGTGGTGGGTGACATGAAGCCTGATTCTCTGCTATGACATGAAGACTGATTCTCTGCTGACATGAAGCCTGAATCTCTGTTATGGGACCTCTCTCCTCTGCCTGGGTGCCTGGGCCTAAATATGTGACAATGGACTGTTCCAGTGGTGGGTGACGTGAAGCCTGATTCTCTGCTATGACATGAAGACTGATTCTCTGCTGACATGAAGCCTGAATCTCTGTTATGGGACCTCTCTCCTCTGTCTGGGTGCCGGGGCCTAAAAATATCTGACAGTGGCCTGTTCCAGTGGTGGGTGACATGAAGCCTGATTCTCTGCTATGACATGAAGACTGATTCTCTGCTGACATGAAGCCTGAATCTCTGTTATGGGACCTCTCTCCTCTGTCTGGGTGCCGGGGCCTAAATATATGACAATGGACTGTTCCAGTTTTGGGTGAAGTGAAGCCTGATTCTCTGCTATGACATGAAGACTGATTCTCTGCTGACATGAAGCCTGATTCTCTGCTATGGGACCTCTCTCCAATTGATATTGGTTAATTTTTATTTTTATTCATTTCCCTATCCACATTTGTTTGCAGGGGATTTAACTACATTTTGCTGCCTTTTGCAGCCCTCTAGCCCTTTACTGGGCTGTTTTACAGCCTTTTTAGTGCCGAAAAGTTCGGGTCCCCATTGACTTCAATGGGGTTCGGGTTCGGGACGAAGTTCGGGTCGGGTTCGGATCCCGAACCCGAACATTTCCGGGAAGTTCGGCCGAACTTCTCGAACCCGAACATCCAGGTGTTCGCTCAACTCTAGTCGTAACGCTTCCTGAAAATACTGAAAAAGAGACTATGGACAATCAGACATATAAGCGTATGGAAACAATTGAGCAAAAATTGGGGGACATCTTGGAGGCCTGCAAAATAACCAATCAAACCTTAGGCACATTGACAACCACTGTGTCCTCAATGCAATCTGATATTTCTCTTATTAGGGACGATATGGATAAAATACGCTCCAGAGTTAAAGAAATAGAACTATCCCTAATCACTACTAAAAATGAAGTCTCCTTAATGGGAAAAAAAAGTCAAACGACTGATTTAGAACATAAGGCCCTTAAAGAGAAACTAACAGATTTGGAGGATAGGGCACGCAGAGGAAATATCCGACTGATAGGTTTCCCCGAAGGATCGGAAGGGGACGACCCAGGGGGGTTCATTTAGAAATGGCTGATGGACTCTCTGGGCCGAGAATCTTTTTCATCATTATTTATGGTTGAACGGGCACACAGGGTCCCTAACAAAAAATCGCCTGTCGGAAGTCCCCCACGCAGCTTTCTTGCCAAAATTCTCTGTACCAGTGATCGCGATAAAATACTGAAGCGAAAGAGAGAACTTGGCGACTTGACTTATAACGGGAATAAAAGCTCGGCCTAGGCGATGTGTAAGAGGAGCATGGGACTTCATTGTCTTGTGCACCATGGGGTGGGGGTTTCTTCACTGCTGCGGGACCCGATGCAGGATTGGGGAAAGGAGCGGAAAAGCCTGGCCATTCGTTGTTACTTTGTAAATGTCACGTATATTAACATGGAATGTCTGCGGATTGGCGGACAAACTTAAACGGAGGGTGGTATATGATACCGTCTCCAGACATTTACCTGCTATTGTGGGGCTGATTGAGACACATTTCACCGTTGAAAAATTGAAATATATGCAAAAATCTTGGACGCAGTACCACTCCCACTACTCGGCCTATTCGCGTGGAGTTAGTGTCTACATACATAGGAATGTGGATTATGAGCCATTTGATCAATGGATTGATAAAGGAGGGAAGATTTGTATTCCTATATGGCCAGTGGATGGGACTGATATGCGTACTTGCGTTTGTATATATTCCTCCCCCCTTTTCCTCGGAAGTGTTGAGGAAACTTGCAGAGTATGTGTGTAAGTGGGATCCGTGTCCTATATTAGTGTCGGGAGATTTTAACTCTGTCATGGATAATAAGGACAGGGTATCCGAGCATAGCGGAAGGGGGAGTATCAACAAGCGGCCCACGACCCTTAGCGGGATCTGCCAGGAGATGGGCCTTATAGATGTGTGGCAGTTTCTGTACGGGAAAAAATTGGCCTTCTCTTGTTTTAGTAGATCTTGCAAAGCCATGTCTAGGATAGATTTATTTCTAGCAAGTTCAGAATTCCTGGATCTGACTCAAAAAATGAAGTACGAACCACATGGTCTATCCGATCACTCTCCAATGTTATTTTCGAGGGCTGACTCTCTATCCTCAGTAGGGAGAAAATCTTTTAGGTTAAACCCACATTGGATACAGGTGGTTGGTGACCAAGAAAGGATTGGGAAAGATATCTTAGAATTCTGGGCACTAAATTATGGATCCACACACATACATTACGTGTGGGACTTCCTAAAGGCCATGATAAGAGGGGCATATAGTATGAGGATTAGTCAGAAAAGGGCGGAGTATGCTAACACTGAAAAGGAATTGGTAGAGCGGGTTGGGGCTCTTGAGGCGGATCTGGCCAAACAAAATGAGGATAATACTCGATCATTACTAATGGAAGCAAAGAGGAAATACCAGACTTTTCTTTATGAAAAGGCGCAGCACAGACGCTTTTTTGCTGGACAGCAAGATTTTTTTGAGAAAGGCAAAACAGGTAGAATGCTGGCATCCGTAATCGCTAATCAAAAGACCCAAATCCCAATAAAGCAAATAAAACTGCCAACTGGTGCATTAACCGACTGTTTTAAAATTAAAACTGCCTTTGTAGAACATTTTACTAAAGTGTATCGGTCGAATCTTGGGGTGGATGATGGAGCCCAGGCTCTTTTTTTTGAAAGTGTGGCACTTCCTCGCCTTTCCGATCAAGATAGCGCCAAACTAAACTTGCCATTTACTCTTGACGAGGTGGAGAAAGCCGTCGACAGCATAAAAAGCAATACGGCTCCGGGCAGGGATGGTATACCCTATTAATTTTATAGAGCACATCGCAAAATGGTACTGCCCCTTCTTCAGATGTTTAATGAATCTTGGAGGAGTGGTTTACTCCCCCCCTCTTTGAGGGAGGCTTCCATTTCCTTAATTTTGAAGAAAGATAAAGATAGGACAGAGGTGGGGGCGTATCGCCCAATTTCATTACTCAACACCGACTACAAGATACTAGCGAAAGTGCTTGCAAACAGGTTGAGGGGGGTCGTTCCCCGCCTGATCCACCTGGATCAGACGGGCTTTATCCCAAAACGAGATATAAAATCTAATATCCGTAGGGCCTTTCTTAATGTGTATGTCGGGGAGGGGGAGGACCGCTCCATCCTGTCTCTGGATGCCGAGAAGGCTTTTGACAGGGTGGAGTGGCCCTTCCTGTGGGGAACTTTGGATAGAATGAACCTGGGAGAACATTTTATCAAATGGATACAATTGCTTTATTCTGACTCCACGGCCAGGGTTAAGATAAATGGGATTGACTCGGAACAGTTCCCCCTACAGCGAGGTACACGGCAGGGTTGTCCCCTCTCACCTTTGATATTTGCCCTGGCTTTGGAACATCTCGCTTGTAAAATCCGTCAGTCTAATCAGATCGTAGGATTTGGAGGGAGAGGAAGACAAGATCAGTTTGTACGCGGACGACATCCTTGTATTTCTGAGGCAGGGATGGAAAGCTGTTACACCTGTTATGAATATCTTGAAAGAATATGGGGCGTTATCAGGGTATAAAGTAAACTGGGACAAATCTGAACTTCTCCCCCTTGTCTGAGCACCCCCTGACAGCCCCTTAGGTATTAAGTTACTTGGACCAACTGACTCCATTCGATATCTGGGTATCAGCATAAGCGCGGATCTGTCTCGATATAATTCCTTAAAGAGGACCTTTCACCAGAATAAAACATCTAAACTAACTATACAGACATGTAGAGCGGCGCCCAGGGATCCCCCTGCACTTACTGTTATACCTGGGCGCCGCTCCGTTCTCCCGGTATAGCCTCCGGTATCTTCATAGTTAGGATCCACCCAGGGTCTCCTTCTCCTATGCTGTAGCGCTGGCCAATCACAGCGCTCAGCTCATAGCCTGAGAGAAAAAAAAACAAAAAACTCTCAGGCTATGAGCTGAGCGCTGCGATTGGCCAGCGCTACAGCATAGGAGAAAGAGACGCCGTCAGGTTCCCCTGGGTGGAGCCTAACTATGAAGATACCGGAGGCTATACCGGGGGCGAACGGAGCGGCACCCAGGGATAACAGTAAGTGCAGGGGGATCCCTGGGCGCCGCTCTACATGTCTGTATAGTTAGTTTAGATGTTTTATTCTGGTGAAAGGTCCTCTTTAAACATAATTCCTATGATTAATAAGATCAGGGAGAAGATCCGGACTTGGCAGAAGTTGCCCCTGTCACAGGAGGAAAGGATTGCACTGGTCAGGATGGTGGTCCTCCCCATTGCACTATATCCTCTGACAGCATGCCCGATATGGATTCATGATTCCTTTTTATGGGTTATTGGATAAACTGTTGAATGAGTTAATCTGGGGGAGGGGAAGGGTTAGGATTAAGTTAAAATATATTTTTTCTATTTTGGAGACTGGTCACCCGGGCACGAAGAAAAAAACACAGTTTGATTAGTGATACATTAAATAGGATTTGGAACAAGATAAAAAAAATATTGGGTGTAACAAGCCCTACTCACTTTACCCCACTTTGGCACAATCATAATTTAGGTTCTTTTCTTCGCTCCAGGCTCCCAAGACCCCTTATAGTGGAAATTTTTTTGAAACCGAAATTAAGGTAGATATTAAAATACAGGCGGATCCCGCAGCAGTGAATTAAAAGGGGAGGGGTGGGTTAAAAAGGATCAAATGTACTAATTTGTGTAAAATATTTCTGTAGACTTGAACTGTTTGATATGGAAACCTGTATATTTGGTTCAGAAAATAATAAAAGCTTTATCAAAAAAAATAATAAATAAATAAAGAAGAAAAAAAAGTAGTGGCATGCTTCATCACATTCTGTAGGCATCAAGAAGTTCACATTGGGGCGCTAATAAAAAGTGCATTTTCGGTGTAACAGCAGTAAATATTTTTACAGTCCTGTATGAAAAACTGCACAATGGGGGAAAAAAATACTATAAAAATGCCCTCCCCGCCTGTGAATTGGTAGTCCTATTGCCTCGTACATGTGAGAGCTGTCATCTGTGAAATGTTACACCTGACAAACCGGTGTGAGGAAGTGAATGTTGTGGTTCGGAGTATGCACGGTCTAGCGTAAGGATATCTTTAGAATTACAGTGTCAGGCATGGATATAGGCACCTGACATCTTTCTTCCGTAAAACGCGCAAGCTGTCAGACAGCTATAGAAACCCAGCAAATGTTTGGGGACCCAATAGATCAAGGGGACTCCTGCAGGCCACCAAAAGTTGGCTTAAAGAAAAACAGAAAAAAAATATAATACAATCAGGCTGACCCAGGGGCAGACATGCTGGCTCAGCTGTAAGGGTTCCCATGGGCTATGCAATTTTCGGGCTGTTTCTGCATTCCGAATCTGCCTATTCTTGCAGTGTGTGTGCCTCAACTTTCACTTGTATAACTACATAACGCACTTCACTTCTACTCCTCATCCCCATCTTCCCATGAACTCCTTTCTTCTTTAGCAGATCCTAGGGTGTCTTTCTTCTAAGAGCTCATGTGAAATCAAAAGGTTGTTGCAGTACCCAAGAGGACTACTGCAAATGGTTATCTAATACCATAATAGTTAATGCAATGTTCTTAAAGAGTTTGTCTCACTTCAGCAAATTACATTTATCATGTAGCCAGAGCTAATACAAGGCACTTACTAATGTATTGTGATTCTCCATATTGTCTCCTTTGGTGGCTGGATTCATTTTCCATCACATTATACACTGCTCATTTCCACGGTTACGACCACCTTAGAATCCAGAAGTGGTGGCCGCGATTGTACACTATATAAAAAATTCTGGCCTATGCGCACTTTTGCGATCCAGGCTACTAGAGATGCTGGTGTATTTCCCCTATAGTGTGCAATTGCAGCTACCGCTGCTGGATTGTAGGGTGGTCGTAACCTGGATATGAGAAGTGTATAAATGGGATGGAAAAATTAATGAAGCTAGCAAAGGAAGCAAGATGGACAATCACAATACATTAGTAAGTGCCTTGTATTAACTTTCTCTACGTGATATATGCCATTTTCTGAAATGAGACAACCCCTTTAAGTTAAATGTTGTGATTCATTGTGCTGATGTGAACTCAATAGCATTGTATTAGCAAACAAACGGTTAACCAGTTCACAGACAGTGTTTAGGTTGCCAGGTGATGGACTGGTTCCACCCACTTGTTAGAAGTTAAGAGTCTATTCTGAGGAGATGCTATAGGAGAGATGTGCGTGCTGGGAGCTCCTGCATGGACTAGGCCCAAGCTCTTGACTATTGCTCCCAGAGAACCCCTAAAGGAAAGAGACCAGACATCATCAAAAGTCTGTTGGACTCAGACAGTAGGGTATTGTGCACGGTTATGGCAGAAGACTTTACTGAAGTATTCCCCCATACTTTGAGATGGACTGGCCACCTGTATCTCAGTTCTGCACTCCTCTCTAAAACTAAATACATGCCTGTGGTTGTGCTGAAAGACTGTAAAGGGACAGCAAGGGGTACTACAACTACCTTGCTTCTACACTGCTATTGAGAGAGGACTGCAATGTGATCTACCTTAGAACGCTGCCTTTTGCTGCTATATGTACGACTACTCCGGTCATCAACTCAGTAAAGAAAGACTATTTATTGCAATCAATGGGTCTGGTTATTGTCTTCACCATTCTCCGGCTGCACTCCGGCCTTGAACCCAGCCAAAGACACTCGATCGAGGGCACTCCAACTACCAAAGGGCCGGAGCCCCAGTACCACAGAGTGCGCTGAAGAAAGAAGGCGTGCCCCCTCCATTTACTGCACGTCCCCAGGGAGTGCCAGAGGGAGGAATACCCTTGTGGACTAACTACCCCTCTCAGGGCCACTACTCACCACACCCATCCTCTCTGCTGTTGCATTGTCTCCACTGGAAAATACCTAATTGTTAGAGTTCCTGGGTAAGCTGATCCCATGATGATACACTGCCAGGATCCCAGGCGACAAAGCATTACACAATTCCCATTGACGTCAATGGTAGCAAGATACTAAGACATGTAACGGTCAAGAAGCCCATGTCACTATCCTCTTTTAGTATACTTGAAAATTAGTCTTATTAAAAGATGAAGCTGGTGGTGAAGCCAAGCACAGCAGTATTATAACAGGGGGGAAATGGTTTGCACTTTTGTCATTTCAGTTGAAGGGAATGTATCACTTCTATTCTATTTTTACTAATTAAAAAACAGATACTAATAAATGTTCTTTTTTATGTTTTTATTTTTTACTACATATTTTTTTTTTATTGTTTTCTGTAAATGATCATTGGGGCAGCCACATTGCCTGAAGTGCTGTTAACAGCATTTAAAGATACAGTTTACAGCAGCCACATGGACCATAGGTTCATGTAGTCTGGAGATGTTCAATGACTTCAATGGGACACTGTACTAGACATGCCCCAGGACCTGTGCAGAGGGCACTGTGCACGGAGAGGGAGAAGATGAGCTTTGCCCATTGCATAGTGTGACTAGTGGATCCTGTGTTATCTCTATAGACCAGGGGTGCACAACCTTTTTGGATTAGGGGCCACATTGTCAGCCTGAACCAATTCCAAGGGCCGAAAATAAAACTTAAAAGGGATATTACCAACTGAAATATTATTTTTATGGCATATTGAACATACAGTATACGGTATATTATAAGTGTCTAGTTACACTTCTAGTACTCCCATGTAATGGGAGACTACATGAAAAATACATGTGAGCAGCCACAAGACTAGACATACATGTCTGTTACCAGATGGTTGGGAGCTGCACAGAATGGTATTAAGGGCCGCAGGTTGTGTACTCCTGCTATAGACTGTAGGTGTTACCAGTCATTGTACTCCTTCCTGTGAAGATAATGAAATTACTACAGAAAAGTAATCTTAACAAATCAGGAAATGACAGCCTCTATGAGACTCACTAAACAGAACTGCAAGATTTCATGATTTATTTTAAGAGATAGGCCTCTTTCACACGGGCGTCCCAGATTTGCTCCGGATGCGTCCCGGGTGTATTGCGGGAAACCCGCACGAGTGCACACGCAATTTCAATCAGTTTTGACTGCGATTGCGTTTCTCAGTTTTCCGAGCGAGTGCAGTGCATTTTGCATGAGCGTGATAAAAAACTGAATGTGGTACCCAGACCCGAACCTCTTCACTGAAGTTCAGGTCTGGGTTCGGTGTTGTGTCGATTTTATTATTTTCCCTTATAACATTGTTATAAGGTAAAATAATAGCCTTCTTAATACAGAATGCTTAGTAAAATGTGCCTTGAGGGGTTAAAAAATATATAATAAAAAAAATAAAAAAACAACTCACCTCATCCTCTTGTTCGCGCAGCCGGCATAGTCTTCTTTCAGGACCTGCAAAAGGACCATTGATGATGTAATCGCGCTCACCACGTGGTGAGTGCGGTGACGTCAGCGCAGGTCCTGCTGAATAAAGATAGAAGGATCACCACGTGGTGATAGCGATTATGTCATTAAAGGTCCTTTTGCAGGTCCTGAAAGAAGAAGAAAGAAGACGATGCCGGCTGCGCGATCAAGTGGATAAGAGGAGTTATTTTTTTTATTTTCTAACCCCTCAAGGCACATTTTACTAAGCATTCTGTATTAAGAATGCTATTATTTTCCCTTATAACCATGTTATAAGGGAAAACAATACAGTGAATAGACTTTAATGGGGTCCGGGGTTGTTCATCCCCATCATCTCCTAGCAACCATGCGTGAAAATCGCACCGCATCATCCGCACTTGCTTGCGGATGCTTCCGATTTTCACGCAGCCCCATTCATTTCTGTGGGGCCCGCGTTGCGTGAAAAACGCAGAATATAGAACATGCTGCGATTTTCACGCAACGCACAAGTGATGCGTTAAAATCACTGCTCATCTGCACAGCCCTATTGAAGTGAATCGGTCCAGATTCAGTGCGGGTGCAATGCGCTCACCTCACGTATTGCACCCACGCAGAATTCTCGTCCGTGTGAAAGGGACCATAGCGACATGGAAAAAAAAAAAAAAAAAAAAAAAAAAGTTTATTCAATTCAATAAAATCTGAATGTGGAGTAATTTGTGCATGCACCTGAGTATTAAATAATGTCACCCAACTACATACTTACAAAGGAGATACTGGTGTATTTTAATACATGTAGCCATGAAGATTCAATGTAACCACAAAAGGCAAACTGAAGACAGGACATGTCTGCATCTGAGGTATGAGTAACACAATCTAAATATATGTTCTCCACTTCACTTAGAAGGCATTAAGGACACTGCATAGCAGAAGAAAAATGACAAATATATCAATAGGAGAACCATGATGGGCGTTTCCGTTTCTGCTCAATAATCCTCTTCCCTTCATCTTCAGGACGTGGCTTTTCCCCGTCATAAAGAATTACGGTTTCCACAGTGGGAGTTTTGAAAGGTCCTCCTTCCACAGCTTGTATTTCCTTCCTGATAAAGTGCGTTTCACGGCGAACTCTATCATAGCAGAAACCACACAGGACGTGTTTCAGCTTTAGATGCCCACATTCCGGACACGTGTCAATGTTATTCTGAAAAAAATTTAATAGAAGGATAAAAATATTTCTATCCAAGCAGAGGCAGCGTGGTCAAAAAAGCCAATATATCAATCATGGTACACCGGGTCTTATTTGAAGGTTTCAGCTATAGGTTCCCAACCCAGAAATCTTGTGTGCTGAAGTTCTGATCTACATAAGTGGATAAAAGCCACTACACAACCACAAAGTAATTAAGAAAAAAAAAAAAAAATACTTAAAATCAGTCTCCCTGCAGTTAGTCACCTCTTCACCCCAGAAATGTGTACATGCGCAAGACCAGGTTCATATAAGCAGTTTTTACAGAATCTCACAAAAAATGGCACATCATTAGTAATCAAATATAATATTCAAATAGCAGGGTAGTTAAAGGGGTAGTCTCGTTTGAGAGATCATTAGACTATGCCACCAGTGTGAGATAGGTGCAGGTTCCACAGGTGGAACCTGCACTTATCTCCAGAACGAAGATGGCTACTGTATTTTCAGGAGTCCCATACATTCATTTCTATGGGAATTGCGAAAATACTGGAGCACGCTCGGTCTGCTGTTTTTTTTTTTTTAAACTCCCATAGAAATGAATGGAGAGCGCATCGTGTACGCATTCTCCTTCCCATTCGGGGGCCTGTTTTAGAGATAGGTGCGGGTCTGAGAGATGGGACCCACACCTACCTGACTTTGATGGCATATAATAGCGATATGGCATCAAAGTCCCAGATAACACAACTCCTTTACTTGTATCACTGAAGCATATACAGTTGCAAGAAAAAGTATGTGAACCCTTTGGAATTATATGGATTTCTGCACAAATTGGTCATAAATTGTGATGTGATCTTCATCTAAGTCACAACAATAGACAATCACAGTCTGCTTAAACTAAAAAAACCACAAAGAATTAAATGTTACTATGTTTTTATTGAACACGCCATGTAAACATTCACAGTGCAGGTGGAAAATGTATGTGAACACTTGGATTTAATAACTGGTTGAACCTCCTTTGGCAGCAAAAACTTCAACCAAAAGTTTCCTGTAGTTGCAGATCAGACGTGCACAACGGTCAGGAGTAATTCTTGACCATTCATCTTTACAGAACTGTTTCAGTTCAGCAATATTCTTGGGATGTCTGGTGTCAATCGCTTTCTTGAGGTCATGCCACAGCATCTCAATAGGGTTGAGGTCAGAACTCTAACTGGGCCACTCCAGAAGGCGTATTTTCTTCTGTTTAAGCCATTCTGTTGTTGTTTTACTTCTATGCTTTGGGTCGTTGTCCTGTTGCAACACCCATCTTCTGTTGAGCTTCAGCTGGTGGACAGATGGCCTTAAGTTCTCCTGCAAAATGTCTTGATAAACTTGGGAATTCATTTTTCCTTTGATGATAGCAATCCATCCAGGCCCTGACGCAGCAAAGCAGCCCCAAACCATGATGCCCCCACCACCATACTTCACAGTTGGGATGAGGTTTTGATGTTGGTGTGCTGTACCTCTTTTTCTCCACACATAGTGTTGTGTGTTTCTTCCAAACAACTCAACTTTGGTTTCATCTGTCCGCAGAATATTTTGCCAGTACTGCTGTGGAACATCCAGGTGCTCTTGTGCAACTGTAAACGTGCAGCAATGTTTTTTTTGGACAGCAGTGGCTTCCTCTGTGGTATCCTCCCATGAAATCCATTCTTGTTTAGGGTTTTACGTATCGTAGATTTGCTAACAGGGATGTTAGCATATGCCAGAGACTTTTTTAAGTCTTTAGCTGACACTCTAGGATTCTTCTTCACCTCATTGAGCAGTCTGCGCTGTGCTTTTGCAGTCATCTTTACAGGACGGCCACTTCTAGGGAGAGTAGCAGCAGTGCTGAAATTTCTCCATTTATAGACAATTTGTCTTACCGTGGGCTGATGAATTGTAAGGCTTTTGGAGATACTTTTATAACCCTTTCCAGCTTTATGCAAGTCAACAATTCTTAATTGTAGTTCTTCTGAGAGCTCTTTTGTGTGAGGCATCATTCACATCAGGCAATGCTTCTTGTGAAAAGCAAACCCAGAACTGGTGTGTGTTTTTTAAAGGGCAGGGCAGATGTAACCAACACCTCCAATCTCATCTCATTGATTGGATTCCAGTTGGCTGACACCTCACTCCAATTAGCTCTTGGAGATGTCATTAGTCTAGTGGTTCACATACTTTTTCCACCTGTACTGTGAATGTTCACATGGTGTGTTCAATAAAAACATGGTAACATTTAATTCTTTGTGTGTTATTAGTTTAAGCAGACTGTGATTGTCTATTGTTGTGACTTAGATGAAGATCACATCACAATTTATGACCAATTTGTGCAGAAATCCATATAATTCCAAAGGGTTCACATACTTTTTATTGCAACTGTATTACTTATCCATGTCGGTATCTTGGTGCGTCACTTGACCAGCACTCTGACCCAATCTTACAGCATTTTTGGCATTACTTGCTCTATACATTACTATGAGACTCATAGTATTGAAATGGGTAAGTTAACTACCATGCTATTTTCATCTTTAAAATCACTCACTAAAAGAAAAAAAGAAAAAGGATTGGGTTTAAAAGAAAAGTATTAAAAGGGTGCTTCCTAAAGGGTTAAAGGGGTTGGAGCATCTTACACACTTGTGGCTGTGCTTGCAGTGAACTCTCCATTCAATCCTATGGGAGCTCCGGAAATATTTCAGAACAGTGTTCTCTTCTTCGCTTTGGAGGCCCCATTCTAGAGACAGGTGCAGGTCTCAGAGGTGCTTTATCGGATATGGGCGGCATATCCTAGCGATATGCAAGCTAAGTGCGAGATGGGCTAACCCCTTTAAAATATTAATTCACTCTGTTAGCCCACACAAAAAAATTCAATAGCAATCATTAAAAAAAATGCTTATGTATAGATACTGCTGCTATAGTGCATCCATGTGCTCTTATAATTTCCCCTCAAAAAGTTGAGTCCATTCACACGTCCGTATGTGTTTTGCGAATGCGCAAATTGCGGATCTGCAAAACACGGACACCGGTAATGTGCGTTCCGCATTCTGCGGACTGCACATCGCCAGCACTCTCATAGAAAATGCCTTTTCTTGTTCCCAATTGCAGACAAGAATAGGACATGTTCTATTTTTTTGCGGAACGGAAGTGCGGATACGGACAGCACATTCCGGCCCCATTGAAAATTAATTAATCAAAATTGCGGAACGGATGCGGACCCATTTTGAGGACGTGTGAATGGACCCTAATATATTGTGCCAAAATTCTAGTGAAAGTTGTGTCTTCAGAAAATAACTATATTCAGACAGATTCGCTCCAATTGCGATATATCCATGATCCGATTCAGAGCCGCACTTTGGCTCCACTCTTACAAACAAAATATTTCACTTGGCCGTATCTTTTATTCAAGAATTATAGGTAAGTAGTAAATAATTCTCACTCTTCTGAAGCCCAAAGTGTGCTTTAAATTTCTTTTATTCTTTATTAATATTCCGTAGTGTTCATATATCCTTTTTTCTTTGACAGCTCTGAGCTGATCTTTATCCCATGCTGCGCGATGTTTCGGGGGTCACCACCGATTTTAAAGAGGGAAGCATTTTTGATTACAGTCAGAAACAAAGCAAGGCGCTAGAATTGGACACAGAACCCTTGTGCGAAGGGGAGTCTAAGAGTGGCTCATCCAGGACACAACAGATACAGTCAGCTCAATCAGCCCCCTTGAGAGGGAGATCTCAGAATAGAGGCAGACGTGGGAGAGGCTCACGTACACAAAGCAATTTTTTCTAGGGAGGGGCCAACCTTTGTACGATTATCTGCTGAGCGACAGGAAGTAAGGTCCTATAAAACAAGGGGGTCCCCCTCAGATGAGATGCAGATCATCAACTTATCCAGTAGACTGTTGAATTGTGACAAAATGAACCTCCTCAAGAAAGGTTTATCATTTGTACCGACGAACAAATTTAATTTGTATGACTGGGTGAAAGATCTACATCTCTTTATACGCAAGTTAAAGTGGAGGAAATTTTTCATCACACATGAAGATCTCCCTGATGTCCAGCTGTTGGCTGGGCTATGGGAGGAGGGGAATAGAGGCCCAAGAAAAGGTCCATTTACTAAATTGAAATCCCTATCTTCCAAAAATCCACCCATTGGAGATCACACACCATGTGACACCTTTCTTAAGGTGGCAACAGACCAATTGAGGCAAATGGAGGGACATAGAACTGGTCATAATAACCTAACACATACAGAGATGGAACCGCTGAGAGCTCTAGAGTCAGATTCCTCAATTGTAAACCCTCGGATAAAGGAGGAAACATTGTGATTCTAGATTACCAACAGTACACAGACATGTGTTTGACCATCTTGATGGACAAACAATGTTACTCTATCCTCCCATGTAACCCAATGACCTCATACTGAAAAGAGCTGAAGTCGATCTCGTCACAGGCTCTGGAAGTCAAGTTGATAAGCAAAGCAGAGTTTGAGTTTTTACTCCCTAAGTATCCACAAACAGCCTGTTTTTATGGCCTCCCAAAAATCCACAAGGGGCTAAATCCGCTTAAGGGAAGACCAATTGTGTCAGGCACGAATAGCCTGACACATCCCATTAGCACCTATGTGGATCAGATTTTAAGGCCTTTCGTCACTGCCTTGCCCTCGTACGGCAGGGATTCTATGGATGTCATCAAACACATTGATGGCATCCAGATAGAAGATGATATGATACTAGTAAGCCTGGACATAGAGGCATTGCATAACTCTATACCCCACAATAGGGGATGTGAGGCAGTGGCAGAGATCTTATGTGAACGGGGCACTCATCTCCAACCTCATAACATGTTTGTGCTCCAATTAATGACATTTATTTTGGAACACAACACATTTCTGTTTGACAATAAGTTCTACCATCAAATAAAGGGTGTGGCCATGGAAAGCCCATGTGCCCCCACTTTTGCCAATATATATCTGGGCAGGTGGGAACGGGAAATTGTCACTGGTGATGAGTTTAGGGATGAAGCATCGTCGATTGTAATGTGGATAAGATAAATCGACGATGTGTTCATCCTTTGGAAAGAGGACAAGGACACATTTGCTTCATTTGTGGCCAGGCTGAACAACAATTGGGGCCTATTCTTCACATGGGAAACCAATTCATCGAGTATTACATTTCTTGACCTTACCATCTATAAGACAGAGGATATCACTCTGGGAACACGGTTGTTCCGGGAAAATACCGCCATGAACAGCCAGCTAGGCACGCACAGTTGTCACCTGCCAGCCTTGAAACATGGGATCACTAAGGCCTCTTGCAACCGTTTAGGTTTCATTTTTTGCGTTCCGTATACAGTCCATATACAGAACCATTCATTTCAATGGGTCCGCAAAAAAATGGAATGTACTCCGTATGCATTCCGTATTTCCGTTCAAAGATAGAACATGTCCTATTATTGTTCGCATAACGGACAAGGATAGTACTGTTCTATAAGGGGCCAATTATTCGGCTCCGCAAAAAACGGAATGCACACGGATGTCATCCGGATAGCAAAATTTTGAAAAAGCCATACGGTCATGTGCAAGAGGCCTAAGGGTCAGTATTTGCATCTGAGGCGCAACTGCTCGAAGATGCAGGATTTTCAGATGGCGGCGGTAGATTAATAACAAAGATTTAGACGCTGGGGTATTCTAGGAGGGTTCTTAATCAGGCATACCAACATGCCCTCAGTTGAAAGGACCTCATTACTTAACCCGCGGCAATTGAGGGAGACATCGGAACAGATCCGCATTATAGGCAATTTTGATGATTCCCATGTAGAAGTAAGGGAGATATGGTCACAATTCTGGGGCATCTTACGTGCAGACTCAGATGTGGGATATCTGGTTGGTGATAATCCAGCGATTACATATCGGCGTGTCTGTAATATCAGGGATCGCCTTGTACACAGCTTTCTCCAGCCAGTGCGACAGGGTTCAAACTGGCTACAGAATCCGTCAAAGGGTACGTTCAGATGCGGCAATTGCGACGAGGGGCAAGCCAAGAGTTCCATGGCAAATTGTGCCAGCTCTAGCCACAGGTCAAGCCTGCACACCCAGTAGTCGTTGGGGTTCCTCGCTTCTCAGAGCGTCCACATTAGAGTTGTTGCGATACCAAATTTTTGATTCGGTTTCGATACCATGAAAAAGTATTGCGATACTCGATACCATTCGATACCACGCGAAAAAAATAAACAAAAAAAGCCACGTGCATTCCTCATTTTTAAAAATGGCGAATCGCGCAGTTTTTATTTTATTTTTTCTGTTCCGGCATTCACCACCTAGATTTTTTTTTAATATTTTAATAGTTTGGACTTTTCTGACGTGGCGATGTAATATGTTTATTTATATATTTTATATGTGAAATTGGGAAAAGGGGGGTGATTTATACTTCATATTTTAGTGTTTTTTTTTTTTTTTACTTTTTATTTAATAACTATTTCCCCCCTTAGGGGCTAGAACCTGGGATCTTTCATCCCTTTTCCTATTCACCCTGATAGATCTCTATCAGGGTGAATAGGACTCCACACTGTCCCTGCTGCTCTGTGCTTTGTGCACACAGCATCAGGGATGTTACCATGGCAACCAGGGCTTCTGTAGCCTCTTGGCTGCCATGGTAACCGATCGGAGCCCCAGGCTTACACAGCTGGGGCTCCGATCAGAAGCTGCCACTGCACCACCAATGAGGGGGAGTGGAGAGGTCCCTGTGGCCACTGCCACCAATGATTTTAATACTGGAGGGTTGAGAGGGGCCGGCGCACTGTGCCACCAATGATTTTAATGGGATGGGGGGATTGAGGGGGGGGGGGGGGGGGGCCCACTGCACCACCAATGATTTTACCCCTTTATACAGGAGGCGGGTACTAGCAGATCAGCGGCAGTTAACTGCCGCTGATCGCAGCTCCCTGTCAGGGGCAGGGTGCCGGCAATGCGATTCTGCTGCCGGCACCCGCCTCCTGTATGTGTTAAAGACTGACTACTGTATATGAGTCCAGACTTTCACTATTAGGCCACACAGAGCGGCGCCCAGCGATGTCTCAGCACTCACCATTTAGTCCTGGGCGCCGCTCCGTTCGCCCGCAGTGCCCCATTACTGTCTCCTCTCCTGCTCCACATGCTGCTGATTACTATCGGAGCGATGGGAGGAGACATCAGCTTCACTAGTGGGCGTTCCTTCTCCCTGGCTGTAGCGCTGTCCAATCGCAGCGCAGGGAAAAGGAACGCCCACTAGTGAAGCTGATGTCTCCTCCCATCGCTCCGATAGTAATCCTATCATTGGTGGCGCAGTGCGCCCGCCCCTCCTCCGCCCCTCTCTTCTCATTGCCGCCCCTCCTCCGCCCCCTCTCTTCTCATTGCCGCCCCTCCTCCGCCCCTCTCTTCTCATTGCCGCCCCTCCTCCGCCCCTCTCTTCTCATTGGTGGCAGCGGCAGCAGCACAGGGGGAGGGAGGACAGCTTCCTTCTCCCCGTGCTGCTGAGAGAGAACATGAGCGCGCCGATAGCAGCGCGCTCATGTTCAGAGATACTAGACTGCGCAGAAGCGCAGCCCAGTATCGAAAAAACGGAAATCCCGGTATCGTATCGATACCGGGACAAAAGTATCGATTGGGTATCGAAATTTCGATACCCGCAACAACCCTAGTCCACATAAGCCGTTAACCCGATGAAGTCAGACACATGTCGGTCTAGGCGTTCCCTGAGGCTGGATCCGGAGGACGGATGTCGATGGGTTGGCTGCAAGAATGATCTCATATCCGAAGTGAACACCACATCTTCAAACCGCCCTGTTCTTGCAGGCGTGGTAGGATTGATACCCGCACCTGTTTCACTGTGGGTGGAAATTCCTCTGCCAGCGCCCGCAACAGCAGAATGCAGCATCTTTCGCAGCAAGGCCTGGAAATGCTGCATTCTGCCAGCCCTCTGTGATGCTGGTAACATGTCTGCCATTTTGTGTTTGTACCAGGGGTCTAAGTAAGTTGCCACCCAGTGCTGGTCCTTGCCCTTTATGCTTTTTATACAGGGGTCCCTCTTCAAACACTGGAGCATGAAGGCCCCCTATTTGCACTAAATTGGAAGTGGTGGACCGCCCTGGCTCCTGCTCATCGCCCAGGAGAATGTCATCCTCGGTCTCCTCCCCCCAGCCACTGACAACACCAGGGATCCCAAAAAAGTTTAAAGTCCCCCTCAAAGCCTGCTCTTCTTGCTCCTCCTCCTCCCCCCAGCCACCATCCTCCTCTGACTCCTCTTCAGACTCCTGCTGACTTGTCTCAGACGTAGTAGCCCCCCCTTCCCCCGGGAATTCATTCAGCATTGCGACTTCCTCATCTTCCAGCTCCTCGACGGCTTGATCAATGAAACGACGCAATGCACGCTCCAGAAAGAAGGCGTAAGGTACGATGTCACTGATTGCGCCCTGGCTGTGACAGACCAGTTTGTTGATCTCAAATGGCCGCAGAAGTCTGCATGCGTCGCACATGAGCAGCCATTGGCGCAGTGAAAAGAAACCAAGCTCCACAGAATCTGTCCTGCTGCAGAGTTAGTACAGGTAGTCGTTAACGCCACGTTGCTGCAGGAGCAGCCTATCAAGCATATACAAGGTGGCGTTCCAGCGCGTCGGGCTGTCACAAATCAGACATCTGACGGGCAAGTGGTGTCGCATATGAACGTCAGCAAGGCAAGCCATGGCCGTGTGAGAGCTTTGGGGGGGGGGGGGTGCAGCGGAAGAGGCAGTAGCAGTGGAAAAGGAGAAGTCAGCAGAGGAGGAGACGTAGGATGGAGTAGGAGGAGGAGGCAGGCCTGCATGCAATCCGTGGCGGTAACACCAAATCCACACGGGAGCCATGGGATACATGCTTGACGGCCTTCAGAGGGTTCACCCTGTGGGCAGTAAAAGTTATGTACCTTCCCTGCCCGTGTTTGCTAGACCACAGGTATGTGGTCAGATGTATCTTGGCACCGACACTGTGTGCCAGAGATATATTCACTTGCCGCTGAACGTGGCCATATAGCTCTGGGATGCCCTTCTAGGAGAAATATTTCCTTCCGGGGACCTTCCATTGCGGTGTGCCAATGGCCACAAATTTTCTAAAGGCCTCCGAGTCCACCAGTTTATATGGCAGTAGTTGGCGGGCTAGCAGTTCCGACAAGCCAGCGATCAGCCATTGGGCAAGAGGGTTATCAGGCATCATCAACTTTTTATGCTCGAACATTTGGGCCACGAAAGCCTAGCTTCTGCCAGATGAACACGACAACGGCACGGTGGAAGGTGGAGTGGAGGACAAATGGGAGGAGAAAGGAGAAAAGGCAGGACGTGTAGCGCCGGGAGTGTGGCTTTGTGGGTTCTGACGGCGTTGCTCCCACTAGGCTCAGTGATGGGAGGCCAGGTGCCTTCTTAAGGCGGTCATCCCTAGGCGAGTGTTGGGCTTACCGCGACTTATGCGTTGACAGCACAGGCTGCAGATGGCAACACTATTGTCAGCAGCTGACATGTAAAAAAAGCCCACACTGCGGAGCCATGAACCGACGTCCTGGGAGCGCAAGAAGTGACCGTGCATGGTGGATGGCTCGCTCAAAATAAATTTGCAGTTTGCTTTTTGCCTACTGTGCTCTGCCTGCTTCTCCTCCTTCTCTGCCGCTCCATTTCTCCCTCTGAACTCTCCTCTTCCTCTCTTGTGGTCACCCACGTGACATTCATCGACATGTCATAATAGTCACCTTCACCACCACTGACATCAGAGATCTCAGAGTAGGCAGCCACAGCAGGGACCTCCCTCCTTAGGCTGATCTGGGTACTGTCGTCAGACTGCTGGGTGGCGACCGTTGTTACCTCCTCTTCCTCATCTGATGTCAAGAATGGCTGCGCATTGGTAAGGTCTGGGAATGAATGGGAAAATAATTACTCTGACTCGAGTGGAGGGGCTATGGTGGTGGTGTCTTTGGGGGTGCACACAGCAGAGAGTGAGGAGGGTGCAGATACAGAGGATGAGGAGGGTGCAGAAGTGGAAGGCTGAGTGAGCCACTCAACCAACTCTGGTGCGCCTTTTGAAGTAATCGCACGCGCCTTCTCCAACTTCCCACTTAGGCTCCGGCCTGGTGCACCTGCCCGACCCCTACCACCCCTGCAGAACGGCCTGCCTCTTCCTCTGCCTGTTATTTTCAAAATGACCCTGTGCCTAAGACTCTAGAGAAGAGCAGTATTTTGTGAAAGCAGGTATATTGCAGGCCTCAATCAATATTTGGTGGAAACAGGTATATTGAACCCCTTAATCAGTATTTTGTGGAAGCAGGTATATCACACCCCTCAATAAATTTTTTTGCCACAACAGTTATTTCCAGGACGTCCCCCATGACAGCACATGGGAGGATGTCCAATCCAATCTCTGTAGGGACAGGAAGTGAGACAGGTTATAAGCCCCCCCTTCCCTCCAATCTCCAGTGTCTTCCTGTCCCTACCGGGATAGGAGGTTGAGACAGGATTTTTTCCCAGCGGATTCAGGGTGCTTACCTAGGCACCAGGGGCTAGGTCTGGTCGGGGGTCCCGTACTCTCGTCACAGCCCAGTTCGGGCGGTGTCCCGCATGGCCCTGCTAGCTCCCCCTTCGGGGGTTCTCTAGCTCTGTCCCGGCCTACCATGGACGGCGGTAGCTGGGACGCTGCAGCCGCTTCTCCTCCGGGAGCTCTGGGCTCAGCGGCGCGCTCCTTACCCTGCGACGCGGCTTCATGTGTCGCGACTATGACGTCACTTCGGGGTCATCCGGAAACAAGATGGCGGCGCCCAGTACAAGCGCTGGAGACCCGGAATCCCGGTCTCGCGCTCAGGGGTTGACTCCCCCCTCCTGGGGGTTGAGTCACCCTTATAAGAAAGGAGCAGCGCGGCAGCAGAGGTGGAAGGTAAGCCCCAGTGGGGAAGTCTAAGCTGCTGTGTGTTTCTTAGCCTCCATGGAGCCCCAGATGTCAGCCAAATCTGAGATTGTGTCTGACTCCTCTGCTGCAGTCCATGTAAGTGTTTTTATCCCTATTTCCTTGGTGTATCCCCCCAGTCATTTGAGCACGGCCCTTTTCTCAGATTTTTTCCTAGGATAAAAAGAGTTCTGGGCAGTCGGCCCTCCAGGATTCCAAAAAGAGACCGAGAAAATGTGCGACTTGTGGGGAAAAAAATGCATACGTCCTACAAAAAACAGTTGTGTGTCGATTGCATTGCCAAGTTAATGAAGGAGGAACAGCCGTCCTTTCTCACAGATCTGAGAAACATTGTCCGTGAAGAGGTGCAGGCTACGGTTTCTTCTCTAAACCCTCCGCCACCCCCTTCTCAGCCCGACTCCCCTTCTTCAAAAAGAAGGACGACTCAGGAGGACTCTGATTCTGATAATCAAGAAGTCTCAGACGGAGAGATTGAGGAACCCACCATCTCTGCGTCAGGTTCTTCGGATCACTCTAGAAGATTTTTATTTTCTACTGAAGACCTAGATGCCCTCCTCCATGCGGTTAGAGATACAATGCAAATAGAGGAAGCTAGTCCTCCCCTATCCATTCAGGATGAAATGTTTGGGGGTTTGGGGGTAAAAAAGACTCGCCTATTCCCAATAAATTCCCAATCTGAAGGAAATAATTCTGGAGGAATGGAAGGAAGCTGAAAAGAAATTAATTATACCTTAGGAATTAAAAAAATCGCCTGATATTTAATCCTGAGGATACTAAATTATGGGATGAAGTTCCTAGGATAGACATTCAAGTGGCTAAGGTCACAAGGAAAACCTCCATTCCCTTTGAGGATTCCTCTAATTTAAGAGATCCTATGGATAGGAAGACGGAGGGTCTTCTTAAAAAAGCCTGGGAGTGTTCGTCTGCACTCATTAATACCAATATTTCCGCCACCTCGGTAGCCAGGTCTATGAGGTTATGGCTAAATCAGCTGGAGAACCACCTCAGATTAAAAACCCCAAGGGAGGACATTCTAGAATCCATTCCCCTCCTTAAAATGGCCACGGCCTATCTGGCAGACGCCTCGGCCGAATCTATTAGAATTTCGGCTTGAAACAGCACCCTGGCAAATACAGCTAGGAGAGCCCTTTGGCTGCGAAGTTGGTCAGGGGACATAGCTTCAAAAAACAAGCTCTGTTCGATCCCTTTCTCAGGTTCACACGTGTTTGGCCCAGTCTTAGATACAATCCTTGAAAGTGCTGCGGACAAGAAGAAAGGGTTTCCAGAGGAGAAATCTAAAAAGACGCAGTCCTTTCGGAAAAATCCAGGCCAGGGGCAGCCACAGTATTTTTCAGGTAGAGGGAAAGGCAAGTCGGGCAGGTGGAGCTACCCCAAAGGTGGGAAGGGGAGGGGGTTCCTTCTCAAACCCAACACTTCCTCTTACCAGAACAAATGACGCCAGACCAGTGGGGGGGGAGACTTCGGTTCTTCAGCCATCAATGGTCTCTAGTAACTCAGAACCCCTGGGTACTTCAGACAGTACGAGAAGGGTACCAAATAGAATTCAGTCGTCTTCCTCCTCAAAGGTTCTGTGTTACCACACCCCAGTCTCCGTCACTAAAAAAACAGATGGTCCAGGACTTAGAAAAACTTTGCACTATGGAAGCAATAGTGCCGGTTCCAAAGGCCCAGCAGGGCAGAGGCCACTACTCCAAGCTGTTCTGGGTAAAGAAACCAGACGGTTCGCTAAGAACTATTATAAACCTGAAGTGCCTGAACAATTGGATTCGATATTTCAGGTTCAAGATGGAGTCGATACGGTCAACAGTTCCACTGATTCCAGCAGAGGCACTAATGTGCACCATCGATCTCAAAGATGCCTACTATCATGTCCCCATACATCCGAGCCACCATCAGTTCCTCAGGTTTGCAGTGATGTTAGACGGCATAATTCATCACTTTCAGTTCCAATGTCTTCCATTCGGGATCTCAAGTGCCCCACGCATTTTCACAAAATTAATAGTAGAGATAATGGCTTTCCTGAGACAACAAGGAATAACAATAATTCCATATTTAGACGACTTCCTCCTAACAGCATCCTCAGAGGTCCTATTGCAGAACCACCTACAGACGACGTTAGAGGTTCTACAAAATTTAGGCTGGATAATCAACCTAGAGAAATCAGATCTCAGCATGAACGTAAGAAAGATCTTTCTAGGAACCCTTCTGGACTCCCAAAGACAGATGTCCTTTTGTCCAGAATCAAAACGCATCGCATTTATAGAAGAAATATCCTCCTTCCAAAGAAGAAACATCTGCTCCATCAGAGAGGCTATGCGGATACTAGGCTTGATGACATCCTGTATTCAGATGGTCCAGTGGGCTCAGATCCACTCAAGGCCTCTACAAGGTCTAGTTCTTACCAAGTGGGACAAAGACCTGCAGGGAGGGGTACACTGGTTGAGAAGACCTTGCTTGACAGTGGTAACCGATGCCAGCATGACCGGTTGGGGTTCACACATAGAAGACCATTTCCTTCAAGGTTCATCGTCCTTGGCAGAGAGTCAGCGTTCCTCAAACGTAAGGGAGCTAATGGCGGTACTAAGGTCCCTCCAGGCAGCAGAACTTCTCCTAAGAGGAAATCACGTACAAATACTATCAGACAATATAACTACAGTCTGTTATATAAGACATCAAGGGGGAACTCAGAACCCAGGTCTTCAGGAGGTCGCAGAAAAGATCTTTCTTTGGGCACAGGAAAACGTCCTATCTATCTCAGCCCTCCATATCAGAGGGAAGGACAACATTACAGCAGACTTCCTGAGCAGAAGAAGATTCCATCCAGGATAATGGAGGCTGAACAGGCAGGTCTTCCATCAGATCTGCAGGAAATGGGGGTACCCCCAGGTGGACCTTCTAGCCTCCAGAGAGAATGCCCAGGCGTCTCAGTTTTTTTCCCTGGATCCCAGCGGAGAACCTCTGGGGATAGACGCCATGTCAAAATCATGGGATATGGATCTAGCTTATGTCTTCCCGCCAATCCCGCTTATCCCGGCTACCTTGAGGAAGATCAGCGAGAGTTCGGGGAAATTCATCTTCATAGGTCCAGCTTGGCCGAAGAGGAGCTGGTATCCCCTGTTAAACAGGCTAAAGATGGAAGAACCAATATCACTCCCTCTGAGGCCAGACCTTCTCACTCAGGGGTCCCTTCTCCACCCGAATCTAGAAAAATGGAATCTGAAAGCCTGGATCCTGAAAGGAGAATGCTGAGTAGGCAGGGCTTGTCACATGCAGTGATCTCCACGTTGCAAAAAAGTAGGAAACCGGTGACAAACGCCATTTATAAAAAGATCTGGAGCAAATTTAATTCCTGGCGGGAAGATACACATCCGTCCAGATCAACTCCTTCTATCGCTCAGATTCTTGACTTCCTACAGAGGGGCTTTGACCTAGGGCTACGTCCTAGCACAATCAAGGTGCAGATAGCAGCATTGTCATCTTTTCTGGACTACCCTCTAGCAGAGCATCGTTGGATAAAGAGGTTTGTAAAAGCTATACTCAGACTTAGACCCACTCTGAGACAAACTGTCCCCCCTTGGGACTTATCTGTAGTTCTAGATACCCTCTGTAAAGTGCCCATTGAACCATTGGACTCCATCCCGTTAAAACTACTCTGCTGGAAGACGGCCTTCTTAGTAGCCATCACTTCAGCACGCAGAATTGGTGAAATTCAGGCCTTATCGATGAAGGAACCCTTTTTAAGAGTCTTCTCGGATCGAATAATTCTACAGTTAGACCCAGGTTTCCTCCCAAAGGTCGTATCTACCTTCCATAGAGAACAAGAAATATTCTTACCCTCCTTTTTCACCTCTCCTAGAGATCCGGAAGAGGAGAAATTCCATTGCCTAGACGTCCGTCGGGCAGTCCTTGAATATCTTCGCCGAACAGAACCAGATAGAAAGGACTCAAATCTTTTCGTACAGTTCGGTAAAGCAGGAAAAGGGAAGAAAGTTTCTAAGAGGACTCTGACATAGTGGATCAAATCAACAATTGAGGAAGCATATCGCCTTCAGAATAGTCCCTGTCCTATTTCTGTCAGAGCACATTCCACTAGAGCAGTCGCAGCTTCCTGGGCGGAGAAAGCGAACACCTCTATAGATCAGATTTGTCAGGCAGCCACCTGGACAAGTTATAACACCTTTTGTAAACACTACAGGTTGAACCTGGCGTCCAATCGTCAGCTTTCCTTTGGGCGAAAGGTTCTGCAGGCTGTGGTCCCTCCCTGATGGTTAAGTTGATAACTCTCCCATGTGCTGTCATGGGGGACGTCCTGGAAATCGGTAGTTAGTCTTACCGGTAACGTTCTTTCCAGGAGTCCAACATGACAGCACTCCTAATTCCCTCCCTAAAATATGTGGTTCAGTGTGAAGTTAACATTGTTTATCACAATAAAAATAAAATTGAGTTGCATCCATCCGGTGTAGTAATTTAGAAGACACTGGAGATTGGAGGGAAGGGGGGGCTTATAACCTGTCTCACTTCCTGTCCCTACAGAGATTGGATTGGACATCCTCCCATGTGCTGTCATGTTGGACTCCTGAAAAAGAACGTTACCGGTAAGACTAACTACCGATATCACACCACCCTGTTTTTTTGGGGCAACAGGTATATCGCAGCCCTCAATCAGTATTTTGTGGAAGAAGGTATATCACACCCCTCAAATCAGTTTTTTAGGGGGCAACAGGTTGTGCCAATAGCGTTTGTCCCTCTATATAGCTGCGGTATTGCAGCAGAACCGCACACAACTGCTGCACAATACAAATGCACTAGAATATACTTTCTATGTTACAAAAGTATATTATAAGTATATCACATCCCTCAGAATATCACACCTATCAAAAGCACACCTATACCAGTCCTTAAAAGGACTTTTGTGCCTCTATTAGCTAGCGTTTGGTGTCCCTAACAGCCTGCTCCACAAAGCAACCTCTCCCTACACTGGCAAAACACTAAATATAAAATGGCTGCCAGATCGGGTTCTTTTATAGGGTGGGGGTGTGTCCATGTGCTGGAACATCTCAATTGGCTGTCCTGTCCCACCTGATGGATGTGTCATGGGTCAAAGTTCAGCGCAATGCAAAAGAATATGGCGCGGGCGGACATCGCCGCATGTTCAGCTAATCACGACCGCTAGGCGAACCGCAAGGCCATCTCTACCTATCACCCCTGGTTGCTCCAACTGATTATGGTTGTGGTTATTTTCAATTGAGCCACCTCCGCATGCGGTCATGTAGACAGACATTAAAGGGAACCTGTCATCTGGATTTTGGGTATAGAGCAGAGGACATGGGCTGCTAGATTGCCATTAGCACATCCGCAATATCCAGTCCCCATAGCTCTCTGTGCTTTTATTGTGTCAAAAAAAACGATTCTATAGATATGCAAAATTAACCTTAGATGAGTCCTGTCTCTCCATGCTTGAGAGAGGAGTCCAGCGTTCTCTGACTCTGAGCCCAGCAACGCCCACTGTGAAGGAGCCCAGCATCCTCCGAATCTTCTCCTTGCTCCCCAACGTCACAAAGCTAGAGCGCCGTAATCTCGCGATGCACGAGCTAGCGCATGCGCAGTTCGTTCCCTGAGGCTGATGCCAGCACAGGGAAGGAACACTATGCCGACACTGCGCATGCGCTAGCTCGCGCATCGGGAGATTACGGTGCTCTAGCTTTGTGACGTCAGGGAGCAAGGAGGAGATTCGGAGAATGCGGAGCGGTGCTGGGCTGCTTCACAGTGGGCGTAGCTGGGCTCCCGAAAAGTTAGTAGCCTCATTTACATACATACATATATACATATATATATATAGTTTTTTTGACACAATAAAAAGGACAGAGAGCTATGGGGAATGGATATTGCGGATGTGCTAGAGGCAATCTAGCAGCCCATGTCCTCAGCTCTATACCCAAAATCCAGGTGACAGGTTCCCTTTAAGTGGTTTAGGAACTCAGAACTTTAGGTCTTGAAGTCTCGATACTCCATAATGATGGGACAGTGATAGGGATGTAGTTGATCCCGGAACATTAAAAACACCCCATAACGACGTGACTGCTGCAGGGACGTGAGTGATCCCTGTACATTTTAGTACATCGTATGCTAAAGACCCTAGGTCTCTCTAGCCGTAACACCCCACAAAGATATGACAGTGACGTGAGCGGTCACTGCATATTCAGCCCCTGGGATAGTTATCCAATTCAGGACTGAATGGGCTAATTATGCCATGCATCAGGGTACAGTATGTCACTGTGGCAAGTGAGGCACGGTGCACCCAGGGATTCACCATGGGAGAGGGCGATATTATTATGCATGTCATCTAGGGTACTATTAAGTTGGGGGTGTATTATGGAGTTACATTGTATGGAAATATTGAAATCTCCAATGTTACAAAACCACCATTGGTGCAATATGTGCGACACCGTACCTAAAATCACCAAATATTCAAACACACAAATATAATGTAAAATGATAATTTATTGATGCAATTTAATACAAAACTCAATGAATGACATTATAAAAAGTTTAGCAGCAATACATGAGATGCCATGACAAAGATACTCTCCCCAAGGTTATGGTCACATGTTAACTATAACTCACACAAGTATAGACAAAAGTCAATGTATAGTGACCACACTTACATACTCCACCCTGATCCTGCACAAGGCATTAGGACACACATTAAGAAAGCAGCCCAAATATTTAAGGCATTTAAGGTTGCCTCCCCCCCTTTCCAAGATGGCGCCCTGGGTTTGATCATACGGCCAGGAGCCATGACGGGGCGGATTACGTGACCAGCTGGATCACGTGGGCGCCCTTCATCGCGAGACCCGGCAGAACAACGTTTGTAGACAGGATGAGGCAGCATTGCATCACCTGCGGTTGTCTCAGATGTGATGGATTACCTGCAGGTGTAGTAAATTTAGACTCATGTGATGGGGTATAAACAGGAGGTGGAGAGGATGGTTGGGCACGCCCCCAGGAGGAGGCGTCAGCGAAACGCGCGTCGGGGTTCGGTGGTCTCTCCAAGTTCTCGGTCTGTATAGGAAACTCCTCATCTGGTGTTATTTTCATGGCATTTTATCACATATGTAGCAGTAGCCTGGTGCCCAAGTGGGGTGTATTATGGTAATTGTTTTTCCTTAAATATTTGGGCTGCTTTCTGAATGTGTGTCCTAATGCCTTGTGCAGGATCAGGGTGGAGTATGTAAGTGAGGTACACTACCGATTATAGTGGTCACTATACATTGACTTTTGTCTATACTTGTGCGAGTTAAAACATGTGACCATAACCTTGGGGTTTGTCATGGCATCTCATGTATTGCTGCTAAACGTTTTATAATGTCATTCATTGAGTTTTGGAAATATTGAATACAGATTTCCCTGTCACTCTGTGATTTGATGGCTGTTCAAGTGCTAGCAGCCATCCACTGGATGTGCGCATGATCATATGCGGTTCTCCATAATGGAATACATACGATATTCGCAATACTTAATCATATGCGGTCTTCTGTTATTGAAAATTTGCAATATCCACCATATCTAGATTTTTTTGCTTCTAATATGTCCCTGTTATTTACCTCCTGATTAGGAGATATCTGCCGTTTAGGTCCCCAATATAGGGGGATTTTCTTACCTATCGAGGTTGGGCCGGTTGAGTGATGGCTGACGGAGTGCTCCTACCTCCCAGGCGCAGAGTCTACTGATTGGCCAGACCGGAGCTTAGGGGCGGAGCCATACTGATAAATCACTGGGGTTATGGCGGCCGCAATAGTGCTGAGTGCGCTGCCACATGGAGAGGTGACGCGTGCGCATTGGTGTTTGTCTGTCTATAACAAATTAGGCAATATAGTTATATAGTTAAAAGGTTAAGGTAACAACCAGAAACGCGTAGAGTCTGAGTTAACTACAGCCAGCAATAACAGATGTTATGAATATGTGACAGGCAGCCAAATAGATTTTTTTGCTATTTTGATAGTGAGGGATACATTGATTTCCACCTTAGCATTTACCAATATCATCATTGGTAAGGGAGGACAAACAAAAATGTACAAGGAAGGGGGTGATTGTAGGGCACTGTGTATGAGAGCAGGGTCCACTGATATGAGATAAGACACCTCCATCCATACCCTCACTAGTAATACCAATAGGAACAGAGATACCCAGGTGGATTAACCGGCAATACCCTTTATTGTTCCGACTTATGGTATCGTTCTTCCAGAGATATATACAAGTGGTTCCCCGAGTTATTTTGTAAGTATTTTTCCAATAAAGTTGGTTTGTTATTTTTATTTTAGCATTCTCAAACATACTGTGAATGACCTTTATCAGTGACGAAATTGGGAAAATCGATTAATAAGTACGGTGATTTGTTACGCCCCCTTACTCATGCGTGATCATGGGATGTAATCAGGCTCCTTACATACACCTTACCCTTATTACATCACTTACAAATATTTACATATGAACTATACATTTTGATTACTTGCAGCTGCAAGTAATAATCTTCATCAAATCGGAAGTAGTTTTATAGTTAGTATGAATTCTAGCAGTGTCATGAGAAAAGCAATCATGCAGTTATCAAGGGTGGCGTCTTGCATGAGTATCACCCTCACACACTGAATGAACATAAATCTAATATCAAAAGATACATTAAAGCTCAAAACAAAAATGAGGAAGAAAAAAAAAAAAAAAAAGGAGATAAATATAGTGAAACTACATTGTTGCAACACTGTTATGAAATGAGACAATAAAATTGACAAAATTAGAATATATTAATCTAGGCAATACACCAGAAGAGAATAAACGCAAATTACAACAACATGAAGGATAACAAAGATGGAAACAATGAGACCAAAGAGGTTAAAGAGGACCTTTCATTACAATAAAAAATCTAAACTAAGTATGCTGACATGGAGAGCGGCGCCCAGGGATCTCCCTGCACTTACTATTATCCCTGGGCACCGCTCCGTTCTCCCGGTATCTTCAGATTTTTGGCTCAACTGGGAGGAGCCTGCTCTAGTTCTCATGGGCGTCTCCTTCTCCCAGGCTTTAGCGATGGCCAATCGCAGCGCTCAGCTCATAGCCTGAGAGGTTTTTTTCTCCCAGGCTATGAGCTGAGTGCTGCGATTGGCTCCATGTCAGCATACTTAGTTTAGATTTTTTATTGTAATGAAAGGTCCTCGTTAAATGAAATCTGTAATTTCAAGGTGTTTCTATGAACAGTATCTATGTAACAGGTTAGAGTTTTTAGAATTATTGAAATGTATAGTTCATATGTAAATATTTGTAAGTGATGTAATAAGGGTAAGGTGTATTTAAAGGGGTTGTCCGAGATCAAAATGATTTTTTAAAAACAGTTTACTCACTATTACTAGCCGAGTCAAGGTTCCCCAGATGTATTTAGGTCGTTTTTACACTGCTGCATGGCTCCTACGGTCCCCAACAGATTGTTGACATAGTTGTTTATCTGTGCGATCACTTCCTGCCGCACTGCACTGTGGGTCCCAGCGCAGCACGGCATCTCCCACTTTCTACAGTCTAACATCTCGTCCCTGCACCCGCCCCCCTCATATCGTCCACTCCTCCATCTATCCGCCCCCCTTATAGAAAGCTGCATGGCCGGTGACGTCACCGGGCTCCCTGAGCAGCCGGAAGAAGAGGCTGCGATCACCTGCAAGGGACCCGGTACGTCACCGGGTCTAAGAAAACAATCACTTCCGGCTAATAATTTCATATATGAAAACTGGGCTTCACAAATATCTGTCAAGGGTAGGACATGCATGTATGTAATATGTATGTCACTATAGTACTATTGCAACCATGTCCCCAATCCCGGACAACCCCTTTAAGGAACCTGATTACATCCCATGATCACGCATGATTAAGGTGGGCGAGACCCCCGAAACGTCGCGCAGCATGGGATAGAGATCAGCTCAGAGCTCTCAAAGAAAAAAGGATATATGAAAACTACGAAATGTTTATAAAGAATAAAAGAAACTGAAAGCACACTTTGAGCTTCAGAAGAGTGAGAACTATTTACTGCTCACCTATAGTCTTCAGAAAATAGCCACATTTATTAATGATCTGCTCCAGCTGGCACAGTAAAATGGAAAGTTAGGGTACTTTCACCCTTGCGTTGTTTGATTCCGGCAGGCAGTTCAGTTGCCTGAACTGCCTGCCTGATCAGGAAAACTGTATGCAAACGCATGTCATTTTTCAGACTCATCATGATCCTGATCAGTCCGAAAAATGCATTGCAATACCGGATCCGTTTTTCCGGTGTCATCAGGTAAAACTGATCCGGTATTTATTTTTTTCTCATTTTTAAAGGTCTGTGCATGCCGGAAGGACTGAACCGGCATTCCGGTATTTTGAATGCCGGATCCGGCATTCAGGCAAGTCTTCAGTTTTTTTTCGCCGGAGATAAAACTGTAGCATGCTACGGTTTTCTCTTTTGCCTGATCAGTCAAAATGACTGAACTGAAGACATCCTGATGCATCCTGAACGGATTACTCTCCATTCAGAATGCATGGGGATATGCCTGATCAGTTCTTTTCCGGTATAGAGCCTGTGACGAAACCAACCTCGCCACTGGGTGGTGGAGAGGGCTGGCTGCCAGCCTCTTGCCCCAGGATTATGGGCCCTCTTATCAGCCAGGCTTCCTTTGTTCACAAAGGACTTCTACTAACTTTTGAACCCCTGGTCTAATTCGTGCCATTTTGGGATATGTTAAATGTCTATTTGTACTGTAAAGGGTGGGACATTGTATATTTGAGTAGTGATGTCTGTCCTATTGTCCCCACGTGTGTATTGGCGATTTCCCTTTGTCCTGAGAGATAATTGAATTACTCCTCGGTTGTCTCCAGGACAGAAGACATTGTGTATTCTCCTGCCTGTGATAATTACATCAACCCATTGTGTAAGGTAATTGTGTCACAGGCAGAGGGGAGGATTTTGTGTGGGAGTGTGAGTGTACGTGTTTATTGGTTGTTTTTACAAAACCCTGTGGGTGGTAACCTTGTTGGAAAATGTGTATAAGTCAATGCTTGTGTGTTCAATAAAGAGTTCCTGGTTTACCCTTCATCATGTTGAGGCTGGTGTTTGGGTAACTGATCGACACTGGGGATTGCTATACGCTGAAGATTTGCTATACTCCTCTGGCTATACTATTAGCTCTTGGAAGAGCTGTTCCTGCTCTCTTGATTTAGGAGAGGTTCACCCACTGGAGCCTGGAGCCTTGTCGTAGGCCCAGGGTGGGTAGGAGACGGTGAGACCTCAACCAAGCTTTGGCGGTTCGTGGGGTCTGCAGCGCTTACGGTGTCAAGTGGAGTGCTTGGAGTCCTCGGGAAGCACTAGGAGCATCCATCGACGGAGGTACCCGGTTGGGGTGCCAGGAGATCCGTTACAGAGCCCCTGTGACAGAACTCTATGCCGGAAAAGAAAGTTGAATTAGTCTTACCGGTAATTCCGTTTTCGCGAATCCTCCATGACGGCACCTTACTTGGAGATTATCCTCCTCCTCCAGCCAGGCAGGGACAGGAAGGTTCAAAAGGGCCCGCCTCCTCACTTATCTTCAGTGTCTTCTGGACTTGACAGGCCCTAAACTTACATACTCATTCGTGACCTTCACCAGTTACTTAACTATTCTCTGTTATACATATTAAATCTCATACATATAACTTTAGACTAATTATTTAATTTCATAACTGGGGGGGGGGAATAAGCGGTGCCGTCATGGAGGATTCGTGAAAAAGGAATTACTGGTAAGACTAATTCAACTTTTCCCCTCCCCTCCATGACGGCACCTACTTGGAGAACTAACAGATTAGTCAATTAGGGAGGACAACTGCTTGTAAAACTTTCCTACCGTAGGATAGGTCTCTTTTAGAATCAATATCTATCCTATAGTGTTTTACAAAAGTATGAGGACTCGACCAGGTTGCTGCCCTACAGATCTGATCCAAGGAAGCGGATGCTTCTTCCGCCCATGAAGTCGATACTGCCGTGTAGAATGAGCCTTGATATTTACCGGGGGTCGTTCTCCTATTGCTATGTAGGCTTCTGAAATGGCCGATTTTAGCCAGCGTGTAATAGAAGGTTTGGACGCTTTTAATCCTTTCCTACCCCCTAAGAATTGGACAAATAAGTTATTAGCTTTTCTCAGTCTTTAGTTCTGATCTATACTTCAGAACACACCTTCTGACATCCAAAGTGTGAAAAACGTCTTTTTTAGATCTGGGATTTTCACAGAACGAGGGAAGAACACCTCCTCCATCCTATGGAACTCCGAGACCACCTTAGGTAGAAAGGAATCGTCGAATCTTAGAATTATTCTGTCGTCCCTGATCGTCATGAAGGGTTTTTTAACCGAGAAGGCCTGTATCTCGTTAACCCTACGTGCAGAAGTAATGGCCACTAGGAATACTGTTTTAAAGGTCAGATATCTGATATTTGCTGACTCCAAGGGTTCAAAGGGGGTTTAGTGAGACCGGAAAGGACAGAGTTTAAATCCCATGATGCGACCAGAGGTCTACTCTGGGGTCTGAGTCTGTTGGTTCCTTTCATAAAGCGAATGATCCACGGATTAAGTGCTATTTTTTCATCTAAATAGGCACTCAATGCTGAAATATGAACTCTAAGAGTGCTAGGTTTTAACCCTTTATTAAAACCTTCTTGGAGAAAATCTAGAATAGACAAAATACTCCCCGCAGAGTTAGAAGTATTTTCTGAACACCAGGAAACATATCTATTCCAGATTTTGCGGTAAATTCTATTAGCGACTTCTTTTTTGCTGGCTAGCATGGTATTAATTACTCTGTCCGATAGACCCTTAGATTTTAAGACTGCCCTTTCAGGATCCAAGCAGAGAGGTGCAGACTTTGCGTCTTTGGGTGGAGAACTGGCCCTTGACAGAGGAGGTCTTCTGACCAGGGTAGAATCCATGGATCCTCCTTGGACATCTTTGCCAGGAGAGGAAACCAGGATCTCCTCGGCCAGTTAGGAACAATTAGGATTACTTTGGTCCTCTCTTCTTTTATTTTCCTGAGCACCCTTGGAATCAGAGGCAGAGGTGGGAAACAATATGCCAGTTGAAAATTCCAAGAGCTAGTGCATCTGTTCCTGCACTTCTCGGATCCATGGATCTAGGGAAAAGTAAGTTGGTAATTTCGCATTTATTTTGTTTGCAAAAAGGTCTATTTGGGGAAGACCCCACCTTTGTGTTAAGGTTTGAAAGATTTCCTCTTTTAAACTCCACTCCCCGGATCTAATTTCCTGCGGCTGAGGAAATCCGCTTGCATGTTTTGCGTCCCTTTTAGAAAAACCGCTGTTTAGGGAGAGGAGATTCTCCTCCGCCCACAAGAAAATCTTGTTGGCTAGGGCTTGTAGTTGCTTGCTTTTTGTTCCTCCCTGGTGGTTTATATATGCTACCACCGTCTTGTTGTCGGATCTTATTTGTACATTGGACCCCTTTAACTCCTCTGCGAAGTAACTCAGAGCCCCCCACACCGCCAGAAGTTCCCGGTGATTTGATGAGTATTTCTTCTGGGATTGTGACCACTCCCCTTGGTCTGACAATGTTTGGAGATGTGCTCCCCAGCCCCACAGACTGGCATCCGTGGTGAGGATCAACTGATCTCTCACTATCCACGGTACTCCCCTCTGTAGATTTGAATTTAATTCCACCATTTTAGTGAGGACCGAATGTGATCCGGAATTGTTATTAGACTGTCCAGGGAATCCTGTTTCCGGTTCCATATTTTTAACAAATGTCTGAAGAGGACGGGAATGTATTTGCGCCCACTTCACTGCCGGGATACAGGCTGTAAAGGACCCTATCAGGGCCATAGTTTGTCTTATGGTGTGGGATTTTTGTTGACTGAATTGTTTTACTTGGGATTGGATTTTTGTGATCTTCTCTGCTGGTAAAAAGCATTTTTGTCTCACCGAGTCTATGAGAATTCCCAAAAAAACTATTTTTTGTGTGGGAACTAAGTGAGACTTCTCCCGATTTAAAATCCAACCCAGTTCCTCCAGTCTGTCTATCGCTTTGGATAGATTGGTCTCTAGATCTTTCTGGGAGTCCCCCACTATCAAAAGGTCGTCCAGATATAGAACTATCATTACTTTTTCCTTTCTCAGAGGGGTTATTGCCTCTAGCATAATTTTTGTAAAAAGCCTGGGGGCAGTCGTTATCCCAAAGGGTAGTGCTTGAAACTGGAAATGTTTTAGATGCCCTTGGATCCATACAGCTATTCTCAAGAAAGGTTGTGACCTGGATGAATGGTTACGTGAAAATACGCATCTTTTAAATCTATGGATGCTAGAAACCACCCTTCTTGTAGAACTTGACCGTGGTTCTTATAGATTCCATCCTGAATTTCTCGTACTTTATGGACCTGTTCAGGGCTTTCATATTTATAATGAGACGCATTTTCCTGTTTGTTTTTTTTTACCAAAAAAACCCTGGAATAACAGCCCAGACCGACTTGATCCGTTGGTACCGGAACTAAGACGTTCATCTGAACTAGCAGTTCGATTTCTTGCTCCATGCAGAGCTGGAGATGTTCCGAGCTCTGAACTGGAGTCTGAACTAATAGAGAGGGGGGGACTCTTGACAAAGGGAATACTGTACCCCTTGTGGAGGGTATTTAGTAACCAGTGGCTGCATGAGTATTTTTCCCAGCAATCCACAAATTTTCCCAGTCTTCCCCCCACTGGGGCTCTGGCGTCATTTTTTGGAAGATTCCTCAGAACGGGGGGAGAGAACATAAAACCCTTCCCTTTCTGTCTTCCCGATCTCCAGTTTTCCGTTTTACTCCTTTTATTTATTTTAAAAACTAACCTTTTTTTGGGGACGAAAAAAAAGGAGTTTTCCTCTTCTTTTTATCCTCTGGGAAGTTCTTTTTGGAATCAGAAGCTTTCTCTAGAATTTTATCTAAGTCCTGACCAAAGAGAAGGTTCCATAAAACTGGATGTTACATAATTTTGCTTTGGAACCCTGTGTTCCAGACCAAGCTTTTTAGCCAAAGTGCCCTTCTAGAGTTATTGGCTAGAGCCGTCGCTCTTGCGGCCAGCCTAACAGAATCCGCTGTTGTGTTGACAAAAAATATACGGCTTTTAATAAGAGAGGGAAGGAGTCTGCAAAGTTTTCGTATGGGGTATTGGATTTAATAGTATATCTAGTTGTTCCAACCAACTTTTTAGGGACCTAGCTACAGATGTGGCCGCGATATTAGGTTTAAATAAAGCCGCGACCGCATCCCAGGTTCTTTTAAGGTTAGCATCCACTTTTTTGTCCATAGGATCACGCAATGATCTGTATCTTCAAATGGTAAAGAGAACCTTTAGCTAGTTGGAGAGATGAAAACATCAATTTAGGACAATTCAAGAACTGGGATAATTCTTCTTCGTCGAAAGGAAGCCTTTTCTAATTGTTCGGGTAGGAAAACTTTCCTGTCTGGATTTTTCCACTCCCTCAAGATAAGAGACTGTAGATTTTTGTGTACAGGAAATACCCTTTTCTATGTATTTTTTCTTCTTTAATTTCCATGGTATCCCTGACCGCTTTCAATAGATCGTTTATATCGTCAGGTGAAAATAGATAATTTTTAAAAATCTCCATCAGAGTCAGAATTATTACTACTCTCATCGCTATCTGAAGAAACATCAGAGGAAGATGAAGAGGATTTTAAGGGGATTTTTTTCCTGGGCCCCTGTTTTGATGTTGATGGAACACTAGCGGCTGCAGAAAAATCAGAGAAAGCGGATTTTATTTCTTGCTTAATCAGACACTGCAATTCCTATTTTAAAGACGAGACTTCTTCCCTGACAACGCTATCAATGCATTTTCCACAAAGTTTTTTAGCATAATTATCGGGGAGTTTTGGCCGAACATATGCGACATCTAGGAATTTTAGATTTCTGCGCTATTTTAGGCCTTACAGAACTGTCTTTGTCACTCTTCCATACAAAAAAAGGGGAAAAGATGAGAAAGACTTCGTAACAGTGCAAGCAGCATTCCATACTCACAACCTGGATGTCACTCACTGCTACAGGTTGGTCCATAGCTTCCTCCTGATCCATATGTGCGGATATCTGAGGCTGCAGGAAAGCTTGCAATCCTCTCTGGTCAGAGGCGACATCGACTTGACCAGGGCGCCAGTTTTTAAACCCACGTATGGCCGGAAGTCTCCCCAAGTCCTCCAACGTCATCCAGGCCGGCAACTCTCAGGCTACCACAATTAGGCCCCCAGATGACGTCGGCCGCCGGAGCCGAGAATCTCGGGCAGCGGACGGCCCTAGAAACCGGAAGTACTCCTTTGAGTGTCCGGTTGCCGCGGGCCTGCCACTACGCGCTGGCAGCGCGCGAGTTTTAAACCAGAAGAGGACCGCGGCAGGCATCCATGGAACGGACTTACTTGCCCAAGGTAAGACCGTGGCTGGCGCAATGCACCCGCCATCCGCGATAGCTCCCGACCGGAGCACGAACGTAGTTCCTATCCTCCGCCTGGCAGGGACAGGAAGACACTGAGATAAGTGAGGAGGCGGGCCCTTTTGAACCTTCCTGTCCCTGCCTGGCTGCAGGAGGAGGATAATCTCCAAGTAAGGTGCCGTCATGGAGGGAGGGAAAAAACGCAGTGTGAAAGTAGCCTTAGACTGGCCTTGAGCCTGGTGTCTAACTTCTATCACCAATTTGAAGCTCTTGTGACTGCCTGGCCTAAGGTTTCTTGCACACGACCGTATGTATTTTGCAGTACGCAAAAAATGGATCCGCAAAAAATACGGATGACATCCATGTGCATTCCGTTTTTTGCGGAACGGAACAGCTGGGCCTTCATAGAACAGTCCTATCCTTGTCCGTAATGCGGACAATAATAGGACATGTTCTATTTTTTGGCGGAACGGAAATACGGACATACGGAAACGGAATGCACACGGAGTACTTTCCAGTTTTTTTGCGGACCCATTGAAGTGAATGGTTCCGCATACGGTCCGCAAAAAAACGGAATGGACACAGAAAAAATATACGTTCGTGTGCAAGAGGCCTAAGGCTGTGTTGTCTATTAGACAGCATTAGGAAGTCAGCCTTTTTTTCTTCTAAAAAGTTACGTCAATGAGTAAGGCTAGATTCACATCTGTGACATATATTCCAATTTATTATTCTGGTCTAGAAACAGAAAGAAAAAAAAAAAGAAAAAATATGGAGGACCCACTAAGTGCAGCTGCTGTGAGGAACACCCCTGATGCCGGACTAAACCCCAATGACCAGATGCCGCAGTATTCCGTTGTGTGCTTTTGCTGGGATTGGTGGGATGGCTCCTAAAAGAGCCTCCACCACAGATCTGAACCCAGCCCAAATTTAGCTTTTCAGCGTATCATTCTACCTTTCTACACAGGGATCAGCAACCCTCCGGCACTCCAGCTGTTCTGAAACTACAACTCCCAGAATCCTCCTTTCACTTCTGTGGGAGTAGATACAAGAACAGCCAAATAACGTGTGCATGCTGGGAGTTGTAGTTTCACAGCAGCTGGAGTGCCGGAGGTTCTAGTTTTAGACTCATGAGTGTGATACAGGAGATGACATGTCCTGATCTGAGTAGAATAGAAGTTACCAGAGATTATTCTCATTTCTTTCAATGTAAAGGAAAATTGAAAACGAATAACTCAGAAAGCAAGAAAAAAGCAACAGCTGTTCGGATGGGTTTTGTGGTGAGAAATAGAGTTTTCATACACAGCCGACGAGCCATTTCCCCATTTATCTCACATTCTACCAGTCAAGGACTGTACACAGGCCACCTTCAGAACATGTATGGAGGAAATACAACCATGAAGACTAAAAATGCGAGTATTGTAGAATACCTTCTCTTTCAAAAGTTTATTAGGATTCCTTCTTCGGCAGCGATTTACTTCTATTGTTCTTCTGGATTTAGGTGCAGCCATCCAAAAGATGCTATCCAGAAAACCGGGGCACCTTCATCTGATTTCTCAGAGGGACAGGGACAACGGAGCTTGGACAGCCAGAGCTGCAGAACAGGAGAAACACAAGTGGTCTTTAGTGAAATTCCTGAAAATGTCTGTCCCATTACTACGATTACATTAAGGGAACCAGGCACCATGAACATGCAGTCTGATCGGCAGGCAGCAGGTTATAGAACAGGAGGAGCTGAGAAGATTGATAGTTTATATTGATGGCCTATCCTCAGGATAGGTCATTCATATTTGATGGGTGGGGGTTAGACTCCTGGCACCTCTGCTGATCAGGTTTATTGAAAAGACCTTGGTGCTCGCAGAAGCCTCTTACTAGGCAGTGATATCACTGTACATCGGTCACATGTCCTAGTGAATGGGGCTGAGCTGCAATACCAAGCACAGCCACTATACAATGTACAGCGCTGTGAGCTCGGTGGTTTCCTCAAACAGCTGATGACCTATCCTGAGGATAGACCATCAATCTATACATCCTGGACTAAACCTCCAAATATTCTGCTCATTCAGGCTAAGGAGTGATATAGGCAGTCCCATCGTGACTAACAGCTTTCCCTATGTGAATCTGTCAATCACTGAGTAGGACTGCCCACATGACTCCTTAGCTCAGACATAGGAGACATTTTAATAAATAAAATACACGTTTTACAAAATCTTTCCCCCCCCAGAACTATATATTAATCTGCTCAGATCCTCTGCCTATAACATGTTGCCGCAGATTGTAGAGTATTTTATTACTTATAAAATGCCATCTCACATATTAGTATCCTTTATTTTTCTATCAGCAACATATTATACAGATGTACACATTCCATGGGAGTAGAGACTGTACAAATACAAACGCTCCAGCTCAACAGTTTCTGAAATGAGGGCAAGTCTGGTAGGACAAGGGAAAGAGTTCCTTAGAACAGGGGCAGCTGAGAGAAGATGATCATCGAGAGTGGTGGCCGAGGAAAGTAGTAAAGAAGAGGAGCTATGTGGGCGGTTAGCAAGATATTGGGGATTAGGTAAAGACGTGGGTGGGAATAGGGACGGCATTTAAAGGAAAACATAGTGGCTTCAATTTGGAGAGACTGGTAATGAGAGTTAGATGGAGAGTGGTGGGCAGGATAGAAGTGACTGGCAGAAGTGATCCCAGGAGACCAGGGAGGGGTAGGCAAGGGGGAAAAATTCACAGCAGCCGGGATCAGAGCGTTAAGAGGAGGGGACGATTTTGGAAAAATTTCTTAACTGGAAAGGATAGGTGTTTGTTGTTGAATATCGAGGTGACACCGATCCATTAACGGGGCTGTCCGGATGATTAAGATTTTGAAAAATGGATCAGAATAGTGTAAAAGTAAGTCATTCTGGTCTTACTGATCCCCGCAGTTCCCATTCTGATCCTTCCCAGTCCCTGCCCAGTCCTACTTCCCGAATACCTCTTGACACACCAAGGACATGACTGCTCAGCCAATCACTTATGGCTGTTTCACACGAGCGGATGCCGTGCGTGACATCCGCTGCGTGAATGACAGCCAAGACCCGATGCGGACAGCAGAAGCACGGGATGCATTAACATGACTGATAATGCTCCATGCCTCTCTGTGATCTTTTTACTACGAAATCACAGTGACAACTTTTATCTCACTGTGATTTTGTAGTAAAGAGATCACAGAGAGGCTCGGAGCATTATCAGTCATGTTATTGCTCCGTGCCTCTGCAGTCTGCATCGGGTCTGGGCTGTCATTCACGGAGCGGATGTCACGCACGGCATCTGCTCATGTGAAACAGCCCTTAGGGGCAAACAAAACATTTTGAAAGGGGAGTTTCAAAGTTTAACCCTGACATGCTCAGGGTCATACATTTATGGTGTCGATGTTTTCCATGTTTTTATGAATTTCTATAGTGGACTCCCAATGATTAAAGGGGTTGTTCCATGAAAATATTCTGCAGTTTTCAAACCAGCCACCTGGATCTGAATCCTTTTGTAATTGCAATCATTAAAATTCGTATAGTCCACCGAGTTAGGCCTCATGCACACGACCGTTGTTTGTTTCCGCGTACGTTCCGCCGATTTTAGCGTTCTCTGATGCGGACGCATTTATTTCTATGGAGCCGTTGAAAATGAGGATAGTCCACCATTTGTTATCCACGTCCGTGGTTCCAGTCCGTTCAAAAAATCTAACCTGTCCCTAATCTTGTCCGTGAAAAACGGTTCGCTGACCCATTCAAGTCAATGGGACCGCCAAAAATGAGGATGCACAACCGTCTTGTCTTCCGCGTCCATTTTTGTAGAATCAGTATCCTGGGTGAGGATATTAAAATTACACTTTTTTTTACCTTCCTTTTTTTTTGGGGCGATCCGCCCAAAGAACGGAAGACACACGGGAAAACACAACAACTGAGAAAAAAAACGCAACGGACAACGGATCCCCAATTTGCGGAACGGAAAACAACAATGTCGTGTGCATGAGGCATATCAACAAAATGTATCTATATAGCGCCACCTGCTCTTTCACACTTGCGTTCTTTTCTTCCGGCATAGAGTTCCGTCGTCGGGGCCTCTATGCCGGAAGAATCCTAATCAGGATTATCCCCATGCATTCTGATGGAGAGAAAATCCGTTCAGGATGCATCAGGATGCCTTCAGTTCGGAACGGAATGTTTTTTGGCCGGAGAAAATACGCAGCATGCTGCGCTTTTTGCTCCGGCCAAAAATCCGGAACACATGCCCGAAAGGCCGGATCCG
Organism: Bufo bufo; assembly: GCF_905171765.1. Lineage (NCBI taxonomy): Eukaryota > Metazoa > Chordata > Amphibia > Anura > Bufonidae > Bufo > Bufo bufo. The sequence continues at coordinate 221,709,650 of NC_053393.1, forward strand.
GAATTAATGCCCATTGAAAGGCATTAATCCGGATCCGGCCTTAAGCTAAACGTCGTTTCGGCGCATTGCCGGATCCGACGTTTAGCTTTTTCTGAATGGTTACCATGGCCGCCAAGACGCTAAAGTCCTGGCAGCCATGGTAAAGTGTAGTGGGGAGCGGGGGAGCAGTATACTTACCGTCCGTGCGGCTCCCCGGGCGCTCCAGAGTGACGTCAGGCGCCCCCACGCTCATGGATACGTGATCGCATGGACACGTCATCCATGCGCTGGGGCGCTCTGACGTCATTCTGGAGCGCCCCGGGAGCCGCACGGATGGTAAGTATACTGCTCCCCCGCTCCCCACTACTACTATGCAACCAGGACTTTAATAGGGTGCCATAGTAACACGGAACCGCATTTTGAAGACGGATCCGTCTTCAAATGCTTTCAGTTCACTTGCGTTTTTCCAGATCCGGCGTGTAATTCCGGCAAATGGAGTACACGCCGGATCCGACAACGCAAGTGTGAAAGAGCCCTTAGACCTGCTCCCTGAGATGGCCGCACATGCTCAGTTTCATCCTTCAACGGGCCTCCTGAGCTGTGATAGGGAGAACTGAGACACGCCCCCTTAGCTGCAGCAGAACAGACACTCCCTTGAGCTGTCAGCTTGATATAAATCTAGCAGAGCAATGAATGGGAGATCTCTGGATCCATGTGAGGTACAGGGCTGGTTCTAGCTTTGTTAGAAAGAGGTTGTCATGTACTATATGATGTCTGATTAGATTTTTTACATTATTCATGGGATAACCCCTTTAATACATAACTAATCACTAATAACGTCCTCACTACTCCCACCGTATATCTTTACCGTAATCCACAGATCTCTCGCTAACTGCCACATACCTCCTCTGCTTTACTACTTTTCTCACCACCATTCGTTTCAAAGGGGCCGTAAAGATGCAGACAGCACACCATGTGCTGTCCACATCCGTAGTTCCGTTGGAAAATGATGATAATTACCATCAAAATAATCTAGTCAAATACAACCAGCACAAACATTTATTTTATTCACGGACACAGAAATAAAATGATGGACTGTCCAGAAATTGGTCGCTTGGCCGCCCTGAATACTTTCCCTTCTGCCGATCCCACAATCCCTGATGTGCTTCTCTTTCTTCCTGCCCAGGGCCATACTGTACATGCCCACAGGAAGAAAACTGGAGCGCATCCGGTCAGGATGTCAGAGGAAGAGCCCGCAGCTAGTCAGGGGCTCACGTGACCCCAGCCATGTTTGTGGAGTTGACACAGAAACGGATGGCTAAATACTGCTCAGCGTGCATCCTTCCCCGACAGATATGTATAGGCTGGATTCACATCACCATTTCATTTTCCCTTCTTCTGATCCGCAGAATAACAGAAAAAAGAAATGGATTCTGTGCATCCGTTATCCAGTATTTTGTGTGTGAGGTCCGTTTTTTGGCTGGAAGAACCCGCTTTAATAAGGGTGGGTGGTCTGGCTGCATGTACACTCATGTGCACTGATATGACCCATGTTAGGTACAGGCTGGAAGGACCCCTCTAATAAGGGTGGGTGGTCTGGCTGCATGTGCACTGATATGACCCATGTAGGTACAGGCTGGAAAGGACCCCTCTAATAAGGGTGGGTGGTCTGGCTGCATGTGCACTGATATGACCCTGTTAGGTACAGGCTGGAAGGACCCCTCTAATAAGAGTAGGTGGTCTGTACCTGCTCATGTCCCATGGCCACTCTTACCTGGATGGGGAGGCTGCACTCCTAGAGCTCGCAGCAGACTTTGTTCTGCTCTCAAGCAACATCTCAGAAGCAAACTGAGAACTCCTCCAGCAGGTCCACTGGACATCGCCATCTTTCCAGTGACCTCCTCTCTGTCACCCGAAAGGATGTTACACGCATGTGCGCTACATGTGACCCCGCCAACCAAAATATGGCCACCCTCCCCAACCAGGCATTCAATATGCGGAAATAGACCACGCATGCGTACCTCTGTCTGTACCACATAAACTGGTGCAGCTTTCTGTTCCTGTGTACGTGACTTCAGCACTGACAGGATAGACTGTATTACGGTCCATGAAAGGCGTGCTAGGCTGAATTAGGAGCCTGCGCGTTACTGGAGCAGGTATAAGGTTCTCTACTATAGAACTACAGTTCCCGTCAGGCAATGCGGGCGCGGATGGGGCGGCGGAATGTGACAGGGGTGACGTAGTGACGTGGGACGCTGTTGCCGTGCTGCTCTCATAGAGGAGGAGCGGAGTGAAGATGGCGGAGCGTGGTTACAGTTTCTCTCTGACCACTTTCAGGTGAGTGGGAAGCTGTCCAGTGGCCGGGCTGCCTGTGACTGCCCCCGCCCTCTCAGTGCTGGCCCCACCGGCAGCGTCCCCCCGGTCACCGCTGTGTCTGAGCCCTGCGTCCCTTTGTGTGCTCGCCCGGCGCTACTTTGCAGAGTCACTGTGCTGTGTAGCCGGCCTTTCGGTCGCAGCGTGGAAGCAATGAGAGGATAGATGCTTGCTGAGATTATAGAGACGGAGAATCGCTGCCGGACGGCTGATGCCAGTGTGAACAGTGGCTTGTCACCCGCTATGGCCTTTTACATGGCTTACAAGCACGGCTCTGCAGTGAGAGGAGCTGAGGATTGTGTGCGCCTCATCATACCACTCCAGTACCTGCGAGTAATAGAGTGCAGCTAACCATATAGCAAAAGTACCACACACCTACAGTCTGTGTTTGAGGCCACACTGAAAAGATGGGTCCGCATCCGATCCATAAAAATGTGGCCCAAATACATGTGGGATGGGCCTAATTCAGTGTTCCTCTTCTATACTGGATTCTTGCATGCCTTTTTTTTATCCTGTAAGATGGGTGTTTTTTTAAGCCATTATTTTTTTCTTTCTTTAATATCTCCTGATGAACCTTTCAACCTACGTGTGATGCGGTGTAAGCTCGTCAGCCCCCTTGATTTTCAGTGGCAGAGAATAGTGAACCATCAGCTGGACAGATGGGTACTGTACCTGTATGACCCCCAGCCTACCCACGGCAACCTAATTTCTACAAGGTGGAGGATAACTAATACCGCAGTTGTAAAAATAGTCTATTCCAGCCCTTTTTACATGGGTCACTTTAGCCCTATGTAATGTCAAACCCCATTAGGCTGTACTTCCAGGGGGTGGCCAAACCGCCCGCCTCCCTACGGCGCTCAAGGGCCACACAAATGAGAAAGTAGTATGTCCTTTAGGCTTTGTGGCGTCAAGATTAGTTTTGGCCCACATCCGTTCTGTGTTTTTTTACGGATCAGATGCGGATCCTTTCATTTCAATGGTGCCACAAAATATGCAGACAGCACACCTTGTTGTCCGTATATCCGTTCCTCCACAAAATAACATGTCCTATACTTGTCCCTGTTGCGGAGAAGAATAGGCAGTTTTAACAGAGGGCAGGATGTACCAATCCACATACACAGGGAGATATCTGTGTTTTGCGGATCAGCAATTTGTGAAATGTAAAGAACTGATATGGCCGTATGCAGGGCCCTTATCACTCTGAAAATGAGTGTGACCATTGGCTGCCCTGGCAAGGTGGGTTTTGTTCAGCATCTGCATCAAGGGTGCCTCGTGGAAACCCAAAAAGAAAGGAGTTGGCCGCCATCTTTAGGCTACTTTCACACTTGCGTTGTTCTTTTCCAGCATAGAGTTCCGCCACAGGGGCTCTATACCGGAAAAGAACTGATCAGTTTTATCCCCATGCATTCTGATTGGAGAGTAATCCGTTCAGTTTGCATCAGGATGTCTTCAGTTCAGTCGTTTTGACTGATCAGGCAAAAGAGAAAACCGCAGCATGCTACGGTTTTCTCTCCGGCGAAAAAAATCTGAAGACTTGCCTGAACGCCGGATCCGGCATTTTTTCCCATAGGAATGAATTGGCGCCGGATCCGGCATTCAGAATGCCGGATTCGTCGTTCGGCATGCGCGATGCGCAGATCGGTAAAAATGTACAAGACGGATCCGTCGTTCCGCATGACAAGCGGAGAGACGGATCCGTCCTTGCAATGCATTTGTGAGACGGATCCGCACCCGGATCCGTCTCACAAATGCTTTCAGTCAGCGGCGGATCCGGCGGGCAGTTCCGTCGTCGGAACTGCCCGCCGGATCACACTGCCGCAAGTGTGAAAGTAGCCTTAATCCTGCACATGTGCTGGACCGTGCACCATATTTAACACATCTGCATCAAGGTCTGATGGCTTAAAATTACTGAGCCAGCGCTCCGGTCCCAAATTGGCCGCAGATGGAGGGTCATGTTATCAGCCGCCCCCATTGGCTAGCACTGCGGATAGACTTTGCTTGCACTATTTCCCTGTACATCCATGGTGTTAGTCATGGAGGACCATGACCGACGGGTTAGTGCTTGTAACTTTTGATCATCTGTTAGACCCCGCCGATCTGAGGATAGGTCATAAATATGAAAACACGGAAAACGTGCTGTGTGTGGATGGTTGCGTTACTGCTTCTCTAACCCAAACGCAGCGTCATGATGACTTGTGTTGCTCAGAATCTCTGCTTCTATACTGTAGTCTGGCATTATGTGAGCACAGTAGGCCCATAAGTCATCATGATGCTGTGAGATCGGGTTAGAGGAGCAGTGTTCGGTCTGGGAAATGTCCACACACAGCATGTCTCCTGCGTATGTGTTTTGTTCTGTTTCCAGCTGTATGTGGATCCATTCACTTTAATAGGCCCACATGGCCGTTCTGCAAATAAATAGTACATGTCCTATTACTGTCCGTATTACAGGACACGTAGAGGACGGGTCTATTAGGAGCCGGACGTTCCGTTCTGCAAAAAATTTGGAATGCACACAGCCGGTATCCGTGTTTTGTGGATCCGCATGAGCCCTATGTCACAGAACTCGTGCCAGCGATGAATGTGCTGATTTCTTTCAGAGCATGGGCATAGAATACCCCATTTACAAGCTAGCCAATTCTCTCAGGACTTAGGCACAGAACCCAGTAAGTGTGAACGTGTCTTTGCTACATTGAAAGACCTTTAGCATGATATTATCTTCGGTTTTCTGCCATGAGAATGATTTCTGGCGTTACCGGCAGGCATGACCCAGCTCTTCAGCTTTCACTTTCACTCTGCAGCAGGGAGGAGGACGAGTGAGCAGTAGTCCGGAGCAGCTGTGCTTAGTCACATCCAGTTCAGCCTGTTATCCACAGGAAGGTGAAAAACCCTCATGTGATAGAAGCCATTTTTTCCTCATTTTAAGGCCTCATGCACATCGACCGTATGTATTTTGCGGTCCGCAAAAAATACAGATGATGTCTGTGTCCATTCCGTACTTTGCGGAACAGCTGGCCCCTAATAGAACATAGGGTTGTTTCAGGTATCGAACTTTCGATACCCAATCAATCTTTTAACCCGGTATCGATATGATACCGGGATTTGCCTTTTATCGATACAAGGCTGTGCTACTGCACAGCCCGTATCAGAGAACATGAATCGCGCTGCTCTCAGCGCGGGCCATGTTCCCTCAGCCGCACAGGAGAAAGAAGCAGTTCTCTCCTCCCCCGCGGCAGAAAACACATTGCCGGCACCCGACCTCTGACGGGGATCTGCGGCAATTAACCCCTCAGGTGCCGCACCTGAGGGATTAACTGCCGCTGATCGCAGCACCCTGTCATAGGTCGGGTGCCGGCAATGTGTTTTCTGCTGCCGGCTGTATTGGTATATAAACGTTAATTATCATTGGTGTGCCCTCACCCCCCCCCCTCTTCCCGTCCCTAGTATTAAAATCGTTGTGGCAGTGGCCACAGATCCCCTCCCCTTCTCCTCATTGGTGCAGTGGCAGTTCTGATCGGAGCCCCAGCAGTGTAAGTCTGAGGCTCCGATCGGTTAAAATGGCAGCCAGGACACTACTGAAGCCCTGGCTGTCATGGTCGGCTCCCTGCTGCTGTGTGCACAGAGCACAGGGACAGTGTAAGGTCCTATTCACCCTAATAGAGATCTATCAGGATGAATTGGACAAGGGATTAAAAAGATCCCAGGTTCTACCCCTAAGGGGGGAAATGGTTATTAAATAAACTGTAAAATAAAAAAAAATCTCTTATGCGGTGAAGACTGTAAAAGAAAAGAAAAATGTGCAATTCGCTTTTTTTTTTTTGTCACGGAATGCACGTGGCTTTTTTTGGTGTTTTATATTTTTTGGCGTTTTATGGTATTGAGTTTTATGGTATCGAAACTGAATAAAAAATTTTGGTATTGAAACAACCCTAATAGAACAGTACTATCCTTTTCTGTAATGCGGCCAATAAAGCTAGGTCTATACGACGACATTTGTCGTCCGACAATTTTTATAATGGTAGTCTATGGTGTCGCACAGCGACATACTGCGACGCGACAGTCGCAAAAAACCCCATTCAAGATGGATTTTTCTGCGACTGTCGCAGTATGTCACAGTGTGACACCATAGACTACCATAATAAAAATTGTCGAGCGACATAAGGCACAACTACACTGCATATGTCTTGCTCGTCGTGTAGACCTAGCCTAATAGGATATGTTCTATTTTTTTTAATTTTTTTTGCGGAACGGATATACGGAAATGGAATGCACCTTCTATTTTTTGGCACCACATTTGCTATGCGCCAATCCTGTGGAACACTCCCGGTCAGTATAGAGTCCTTAAATATCAGAAATAATGATCTGGCTATGAGATTACTTAATTCTCTTAGGATACAGGGGAGTATGCCATCTGGTCCTGGCCATTTGTCTATTTTAATATTTTTAACACTGCTGCACATCTTCTTTGATCAGACAGGCTACTTTTAACCCCTTCCATGGCAGGGACTTTAAACATGGCACCCGCTTGCGCTTGCAGGGCTGCCATAGCCTGTAATGATGATCCTGGACTTTTAACCCTTCACATGCAATGGTCAAACATGACCACAGCATCTGAATGTGCTAAAACCCGGAAGCATGGGCTTCCGGGTGTGCTCTATCTCCTGCTGGCAGAGATTGCTGGAGTCAGATGCATTGTGCGACAGCTTCAGTCCTCCGGAATGAACTGAAGCTGCTGCCTATTAGGGCTCTATAGGAATACATTGAAACTCTCATACACTCCAATGCTAATGCATCTGAGTGTATGAGCGAAGCAATCTGATGACTGCATATAAAATGGTGTTAAAAAAAAAAAAAAGTTTTTAAAAATATTAAAATATAAAAACTCAAATCACCTGCCTTTCCCCCAGATGTAAATAAAAAAATGTGAGCAAAAAATAAATACACATCACCACTTATACACACCTGTACTATTAAAATATAAAAATAGTTTTCCTATACAACTAAAAGGAAAAAAGACTAATTCGCCCTTTTTGGTCGCTTCACCACCCACTAAAAAGTGAACAAAAAGTAAAACACCCCAGAATGGCATCAATGAAAAGTACAGATCACCTTGCAAAAAATGAGCCCTCACACAGCTCCGCACACAACTACAAAAAAGTTATAGGGGTCAGAATATGGCGATTGAAAAAAACCCAATATTTTCTCCAGTTTTTATTTTTTTCAGTATTAAAATGCAAGAAAAACTATACATATGTGGTATTGTCGTAATTATATTCACCTAGAAAATGACAGCTCAGTTTTACTGTATAGGGACTGCCGTAAAAATAAAATCCATAAAACTGTTGCAGAATTGCGTTTTATTTTACCAATTTCACCCCACTACATCGTATGAACTATTAAAGGGGTTGTCTCATCATGGACAATGGGGGCATATCACTAGGATATGCCCCCATTGTCTTATAGGTGTGGGTCCCACGGCTGGGACCCACACCTATATCGAGAACGAAGCCCCGCAAGGTGGTGGCTGGAGGACTCTGGTCCGGCCATCACCAAGCCGGCTCCCCATAGAAGTGATTGGGAGCGTACTGCGCACGTGCGGCCTCCGCTCCCATTCATTTCTATGGGGCCGACGGAAATAGCCGAGCCATCGCTCGACTATTTTCGCCGCCCCCATAGAAAATGAATGGAGGGCAGCTGGGCGTGCGCAGTGCGCCCTCCTTCACTTGCTGGGCTCTGTTCTCGATATAGGTGCGGGTCCCAGCCGTGGGACCCGCACCTATAAGACAATGGGGGCATATCCTAGCAATATGCCCCCATTGTCCATAATGAGACATCCCCTTTAAATGATGTAATTAGAAAGTGCAACTTGAGCTCACCTAATTCCTGGTGACTGGTCCCTTGAACACATCACCTAGCGCTATAGGAGCCAGAAGCACAGAGCCATCTTGCTATGATTTATTTCTCTTGTCCACAGACGTCCGCACTAACAACCATTTCTTTCCTTAGTCCTTCAGGTAAACTTGTACAGATTGAATATGCGTTGGCTGCGGTAGCTGCAGGAGCACCTTCTGTCGGAATCAAAGGTATGTCATTTAATAAAAGTCTACCAGACTGAAGTTTAGGAACGGTTTATCAGGCCTGTTCACACAGTGGATTTTGCAAACTCGTCATCTGTCAAGGTTTTTCTGTTTGAATGCAGCATGCACACACTTGCAGTTTAGCTCCTTTGAACCGCGAACAAAGTCCCAACGTAGCTTCCAGCAGTGTCCATCTGGACACCACGCTAAGAAAGCATGTGTCCTTTCATGTTGTGGCTGTATACCGCTAGCTGCACAGATAGCAGCCTGGCTCCACTCAGCCGCTGACTGCTTTTTGTCACGGAGTCTGCACCAAATGTTCTGCATCAACAAGCGCCATGATGCCTATTAGAGAGAAAATCGCAGTGTATGACCTCTGGCAACCTGTTCTAGATTGTTGCCTCTATTTCAGGAAAGGTGAGGAGGCAGGTCCTTGCTACACGGTGCTCTGGAGCCTCCTCACATTGAAGAGATGTGCTGTCAGGCTGCTCAGCCTGACAGCATATCTCATGTACGATCGCTCCAGTACTACATGTTGGAGTGGCTTAACATCACGTTTTTGCCATCTGTTTAACGTATACACCATGCTTTTTTATCCTGCAGAGTATGGTAAAATATGTATTTTTTTGTTTACAATCGAATGTAAACAAATGGCAAAAATGTGGTGTGAATCCAGCCTTATAGAGCAGAAGCTCTGCTGTACAATGAGCAGCCTGACAAGAACGGGGAGGAGGGATGCAATACTCTTCATTGGTCTTAAACAGTGCAATAGAAGTTCAGCCCGTGGCCACATATGAGAGTTAAGTGTCCGCACAAGGAATTTCGATTTTCAAAATGTCGCACTACCCGGTGCATTTTCATAGAAGAACACTATTTCAGTAGAAATGCCGGCACTTTCTTGGTCTTTATCCCTACATAGCCTATAATAAAGAAAATGGAGATGCTGGTCTTCAATGGTAAAATGATTGTACTCAGAAAACATTTATATCGGATGAACACCAAGGTCCAATGGGGACTTCTGGAGAAATCTAAATTCCTTGTGTGGACACTAAATTCTTGAAGGTTTTCATAGTCTGCACTGATGGCAATGCTGTTTCATTGTAGGCTTTTCAAGGGGTTTTCTGATAAGTTCATATTGATGGCCGATCCTCAGTGATTGGTGGAGATTAGCTTTTCTGCAGTAGTGATGGAAGTCTGAAGTGGACGGAGCTGGTGACCACAGCTTGGACTCCCACCGATCTTAAGAGGAAGTCCTCAGCACATAAGCATCATTAAGTAAACTTGTTCTGTTTGTACTATGCCCCTTCGGTAACTTTTCCATTTTCTCTATTTTAGCTGCAAATGGTGTCGTTCTGGCAACTGAGAAAAAACAGAAATCCATATTGTATGATGAGCAGAGTGTACATAAAGTGGAACCAATCACCAAACACATAGGCATGGTGTACAGCGGCATGGGCCCGGATTACAGGTACCGTATGATGTTCAGGTTATCAGTGATCGCTGTAAGGGTCCATTCAGACGTCCGGAGGTGTTTTGTGGCCCGCGCTATATAGAAAATGCCTTTTCTTGTCTGCAGTTGCAGACAAGAATAGGTCATGTTCTATTTTTTATTGCGGATCCGGAAGTGCGGATGCAGACAGCACATAGTGTGCTGTCCTCATCCTTTCCGGCCTAATTGAAAATGAATAGGTCTGCACCCAAGTTGCGGACGTGTGAATGAACCGTAAACCACAACATAACCCTTATCTTCAGATTATAATTTTATTTTTTTTTTCATTCACTTTTAGAGTCCTAGTTCGCAGGGCCCGGAAACTTGCCCAGCAGTATTTCCTTGTGTACCAGGAGCCTATACCAACAGCACAGCTAGTACAGAGAGTGGCATCCGTCATGCAGGAATACACACAGTCTGGGTAAGCGCATTCTTTCTTCCTCCTGTAGATGGCATGAACTGTTCAGGCAGCAGTTCATGGTTTGTCATCTGCAACTTTTTTTTTTTTCATTTAAACCGTTAGTAACTGCCAATATGCATTTTTACGGTGGTCACCTTAGGCCGGGCCGCAGAGTCTAAGAGTCACAAGACAGCTGAGCTCCTGCCATAACGGTCTGGGTCAACAAAAGGCTGATCCTGGACGTTTAACCACTTAGATGCTGTGGTCAATAGCGACTGGCATCTATGGGGCTTCAGGGGAAGGGGGCTGCCTCTGTCAAGCAGTGACACTGCTACAAATGAGATTGCAGGGTGTATGTCTTCATACAGCAGCCAGGGGCCTAATGAAGGCCCCCAGGCCTGACCTCAGTGTATGCCAGAGGTGCAGCCTAATAGTGTCTGACAGTATAATACACTGCACTACAGAAATAGTACAATGTATTATAGACTTGATCAAGTCAGTTTTCTTGTGGGGACTAATAAATAGTAAAAACCTCCAAGTTTAAAAAGTACACTTTTTTTTTTTTTTTTCATTTAAATGATAACACGAATCATATCCACATACCTCTCCGTATAACGTAAAAGAGCTAAACGGTGTCCAGTCTTGAAGACTGAAATTACCCTGGTTAATAATTGGAAAGTTTTTGGTCATATTAAGCAATCGATAAAAAAAAGGCATGAATACTTGGTAATTAGTACTTAACTTTAGTTTTTAAGCGCATATTCTTTAACCCCTTAGTGACCAGCCTCTTTTGGGCTTTAGTGACCAAGCAGTTTTTTCATTGTAGAATTACGTTCGAATTCAGTGATACCAAATACATATATTTTCTTTTTCAGTTTTATTACATTTACACAGTAAAAACCCCGTAAATGGCTTTGCATCCGCGCATCTGAAGTATTTTTTTTTTTTTATTTATATATTTTTTTTTTCCTCCTACACATTAGTTTAAGCCTACATGCACACGACTGTATGTGTTTTGCAGTCCGCAAAAAAAAGGATGACGTCCCTATGTCATCTGTTTTATTTAAATTATTTTTTTTTTTTGCGGGGCTATGGAATGGAGCAACGGATGCAGACAGCTCACGGAGTGCTGTCTGCATCTTTTGCGGCCCCATTGAAGTGAATGGGTCTGCACCCGAGCCACAAAAAAATGCGGTTCGGATGCGGAACCAAACCACGTTCGTGTGCATGTACGCTAACTGTGATAACTTGTTGGGCTAGCAGTGTGATTAAAAAAAAAAAAATACCCTGTTATTTTATAAATATAATTTACATTTCTTTAAGAATTTTTCATTTGAATTTTTTTTAAAAAAAACTATGGGGGGGGGGGGGGTAAATTTATTAAGACTGGCGTTTTAGTCGCCGGTCTTAATATCCCCTATAGCTGGCGGTGGATCAGCCAGAGTTGTATAGGAGGCACTGGCCTCTACATAACTTCGGTGCATCCACCGCCTACATTTAGACCATTTTCTAGGCGTAGAAAATGGTAAATGAACCAGCCGACCCTGCCTGCCCAGGCCTGCTTTTTTTAGTCTTGGCATGAGCGGGGAAAAGTTGCAGATTGTAATCTGCGCCAGAAATACACCTAATATAAGTGTGTTTCTGCATAGTAAATGAGCCCCTATGCTTTTTAAAGGGAGCCTGTCATCAACTTTATGCTGATCTCACTGAGGGCAGCATAAAATAGTGACAGAAATGCTAATTTCAGCGGTGTGTCACTCATGAGCTAAAAGTAAGTGGTTGCTGAGAACCAGTATCATAATCATTGCAGCCAGGGCCTGGAAAAGAGTCACATCTACCTGAGAAGAGTCCTGGTTATTCATAATCTCCTGCTCTCCCTGCCCACCTGCTGATGATTGGCAGTTTTCTCCTAGAGAGATGGGGAGAAAACTAGGTAGAAGCCTGTCAGTCATCAGCAGGTGGGCAGGGAGAGCAGGAATTCATGAATAACCATGACTCTTCTCAGGTGGCCGTGACTCTTCCAGGCCCAGTCTGCAATGATTGTGATGTTGGTTCTCGGCAACCACTTACTTTTAACTTATAAGTGACAGACTCACCTGTCTCTACTTTGTTCTGCCGTTAGTATGAGCAGCATAAAGTTGACAGGTTCCCTTTAATGGATTATATATTTTTTTTCCCTGGTAATATAATATTACCTTAAAATAGATTTGTTTGCATCTGTCACTGGTTGGCATCAATTCAATATTACATGTTCATTTTCAGGTAATTAGGTCTCGGCTAATGGTATGACAACAATTCGTACAGGGAACAGTTTTTGGGGTGGGCTTTTTTTTTTTTTAGTTTTCAGAAAAGCCTCCATAGGAAAATTAGTTTTTCAGACTATTTCCTCATTTTTATAACCTTGCAACCCTTTTTAATGTAGCTGGTGTGCAGTGTGATATTGCTCCCTGACACACTGGAACTGCACATCAATGCCAGGCTTCTGATGGAGGTGTTAGTTATAACTTGCTCTTTCTCTTATTCCTTAGTGGCGTACGTCCATTTGGAGTCTCGTTATTAATTGCAGGTTGGGATGAAGATCGACCATATTTATTCCAGTCCGATCCTTCTGTAAGTAATATCCTTGGCTCTGTGTTATATAAAAGTGATTGCATTCTCTGCTTTCCATCCATGCATTAATACTGTTAAAGGGGTTGTCTCATCAACACAACCCATGGACATCCTGTTGAGGACCCCCCCCCCCCCCCTCTAAAAGTCAAACTGAGAGCAGCTCTGGATCTGGCGGACTTGAACCATCCTTGTATTACAAAGCGGACATTCAGATGAATGGTTGTCCATGTAATACTACTGTTTCCCTCAAGCGGCGGCTTTAGGGGAGATGCCCGGCTGACCTTGGCTTTCTGCTGCCACATTGTGAAAGTGACCTGAAGTATAAACTGGAATATGAGTGAAGGAGGCCTAATGCTAATGTCACACGGGGATGTTTCCATTTGAGGACTGACAACCCCTGGACAGGAAACTGACCAATTCAACGGATATCTTCACATGAGCAATTTTCTGCATGGACTGTGGGTCCGTACTGATAACATCAGGCCATGTTCTGTATGTGTCAGTTATTCCTGCAAATGAATGGGCGTATGGGAAAAGTGGATGGCACACTGACTTCACCTGCTTTAAAACTTGTCCACAGATCAAGGACGAGCTTGCTATCCGCCATGTTGAAGAGGCTTACATGTCTATTCATTTCTATGAACTGTTTTCCCCTCAGTAAACAGGTTTTCTTCTCCTTCAGGGGGCATATTTTGCATGGAAGGCCACAGCAATGGGAAAGAATTATGTAAATGGAAAGACTTTCCTTGAAAAAAGGTACAAAAGGTTTTTCATAATTTTTTTTTTTTTCCACAGCAGATTAAAGTGTTAATAATGGGAAGGGGGTACAAGGCAGGAGGGGAACAACTAGAGCTTTAATGACTTAAAATGCAGTATGGATTATTACTAAGGAAGATCGTGAATTAACTGCCTAAAGGGGCTCTGGCAAGTTAAGGGGTTTTCAGGATTGGAAAAACATGGCTGCTTCCTTCCAAAAACAGCGCCACACCTCTCCATAAGTTGTCTGGATTGCAGCTCGGCTCCATTTGGAGTCGATGGAGCAGACCTGCAATACTGCACACAGCCTCTGGACAGGAGTGGTGCTGTTTCAGGCCAAGAGGAGGTAGGGGTTTCACACCACGTTCATACTTTTCATATTTCTTTCTTACACGGCACAATTGTTCCCATCGTTTCATTGATGAGAATTCTATATATCGGCTATGAATATGTAGGTAATACTGTGTTTAGGCTACATGGCCATGTTTTCTTAATATACCTGATAAGGTTTCAGTGCTACAGCAGAACACTAAAGATCCACAGTATACAGCAATGTTCGACAGTTTCCCATTTTAAACTGGCTTTTTAATGGTTTACATTTTATTGATTTTGGTCGTTTTTTTTTTTTTTTTTTTTTTTTTTTTTTTTTGGGCAGATTTCTGTCATGTTATTGATAAATGTGTCTAAAAGTAGAGAGCTGCTGGCCATGCCCATATACGAAACGAAAAAAAAGTAAGAGCCTATTCTATGGGGTGCACCTCAAATTTGGTGCAAATTATGCCAAATAACAGACTCAAACACAATAACTGTGCCCAGTGTATGGCCTCTGATACCACATGTCCACAGCTTTCTTGTTACACTAATTCCATATGAATTATGCCTCATTGCAGCCATATACAGGGAAAGTCTGGGTCTATAGAGTCCTGTATGTGCAGTATTGTGGCTTAATGAGGTCTTGTTGCCATTAGGTCCCAGCATAATCTCTGCTCTGTAGTCTCGCGCAGTGGACACTAGTCTGCGCCTATGCGGACTACTGGCACTGGCTTCCACTTGTCCACTGCGCATGCGCCGGCTCCCTGCGCACCCAGATCGGACCAGAAAAGAGACTCTGCGCAAGGCAGTCCTAGGCGGAATAATCTGGCAGCAAGCGCGAGACTACGGAGCAGAGATTACATGACCTCAGGATAGTGCAGTGAATAAATTAAGTAGTAGGCGGTGCTTGGCTCTGGATCGATGGGCGCGGCTGGGCTTCAGGAGATCGTGGACAACCCCTTGGGCTCCTGACCGAGGTGATTTACATATGAATAAGATCGCTTTTTATAAGAATATAAGGCACACAGAGTATAAACAGAGGGATCGTTGTAAACACTGCATGAAGACTAATGGGCACATATAAATATCTCCATATCGTTAATCCTGGTGACAGAATCCCTTTAATGACCTTTAACTGCATGTTTGGAGTAGTTGTCCTTCTGCAGAATATATTTAAATTATTAGCACTTCTCTTTTTGAAAGCATTCTTACTTTGTAGCACTTTTCCACAGTACTGTATTTAATAAGACCATTAGGGAAAGATACTGTATATATTTTACATTAAAGGGGTTTCTCAGTATAAAATTGATGGGCCATAAATATCTGATGGGGGATCGGACTCCTTGCGCTCCTGCCGATGAGATGTTGGCTTTTCCTAGGCCAATATGTCACGTTGGCCTAGGCGCATGTGACCATAATAATACCAGGCACAGCTGTTATGAAATGGACGGCACTGTGCTTGGTAAGCTGTGAGGAGGCTGCATTGCTCAATTAAACAGCTGACTGGCAGTGGTTCCTGGGTATTAAACGCCGCCAATCCGATATTCATGACCTATTGTGAGGACGGGTCATCGGGGCACTCCATGAAAACCTCTTCAAATTACATTACTGGAAATAATCCACTTCAGTGTTTGAAAAAGAGCCCTTTCTTTGCCTTTGGCATATGTCTGTTGCTATCATGGACTACAGCTAACAAGTTCACAGAATAGGGACAAAAAGGGTGAACAGGTAATAAGAAAGTAATTTGTAGCACTAGTGTATTTGGTTCTCATTAAGTGCCCTGCTGTAATACTAGAGTTGCATTAATGTAAACCCTACACAGTACTTCAAAAACAGCCCTCATGTCACAGACGTACCGAGACATACAGATGTCCCAGCGACAGTGAGTGGCAGGAGATCTGAGAGACTGGCAACATGTGGTTTGATCTGACAGGTTTTCCTTGTGGATCAATAGGCGTCTGTGGTGTTTCTGGTAATGGCCACACCCCTTGCCTCAGGTGTTGCTTATGTGGTCATTTAACCTTCCTTATTTATAGTTGCTTCTCCCACTATGCTGTGCGATTTATAGCTTCTGTGGATTGTTTGTGGTTGGATCTCGGCGGAGTTCCTGGTGCTTCCATAGCCTCTTTGAAGTTAAGTCTTTCCTTTCCCTTTCTGTATTTTGATTGGGTTCTGTGTGTTGCATTTCCCTATTGTTTGTATTAGGCCTGAAGTAGACTCCTGTTCTTCCTTCCTTTTTTAGAGGAACAGGTAGCCTCGTCCCTGCCATTAGTACTAGGGTCTTATAGGGCTAGATAGGACTCTAGGTATTCCTGCGTATGAACTCTCCTACCTTTGGGGTCTGTTCATACTGGTAGTCAGGATTTTGGTTAGGGGTTTTCACTAGGTGTCAATCTTCCTTCTCTAGTTCTCAGGCCTGATTCCCTGTTTCCCCCTTCCCTCCTATGCTGTTTCCCTCCCACACCGAAGCAGATATGCTGGACAGTGGTGCCAAAATGTCAATCTTTTGTTACATTCCATGATACAAATAGAAATATATTATAATTCATCTGAAATAATACAACCTAAGGGTACAGGTAACATCACCCCAGTTATATGCTGCACACAACAGAAGGCAGCATATAATGCTGGACAAAGCCCAAAGGTGGTGTCTGCAGGTCTCCTGTCTTTATACCAGGCTGACATGGCTGCCACTCAGCATCCCACAGTCTCTTGTTGCAAGTAATGCAGCTAACTAATATACTAGCAAGCAGACCCCTATACTGGCGGTACTAAGGCTATTTACACCTTCGGAGGCCATTTAAAAAAAAATGATTGCATGTTACTCATTTTTGGCTAAAGGGTTAACCTGAGGGGTTAACTGCCGCTGATCTGCCAGTACCAGCCTCCTGTATTAAGGGCTAATTATCATTGGTGGTGCAGTGCGCCAGCCCCTCTCAACACCCCCCCCCCCCCCCCCCAGTATTAAACCCCCCCCATTGGCAGTGGCCACAGGGTCCTCTCCCCTCCCCCTCATTGGTGGCAGTGGCAGCTTCTAATCGGAGCCCCAGCAGTGTAATCCTGGAGCTCCGATCGGTTACCATGGCAGCCAGGACGCTACTGAAGCCCTGGCTGCCATGGTAACATCCCTGATGCTGTGTGCACAGAGCAGCAGGGATAGTGTAAGTCCTATTCACCCTGATAGAGATCTATCAGGGTGAATAGGACAAGGGATGAAAAAAAAAATCCCAGGTTCTAGCCCCTAAGGGGGAAATGGTTATTAAATAAAAAGTGTAAAAAAAAAAATGTGTACACACACACACACACACACACACACACACACACACACACACACACACACACACACACACACACACACACACACACACACACACACCAAAATATTAAGTATGAATCACCCCCTTTCCCAATTTTATGCCTTTTTATGAAGGCCATCCTTCATTCAAGATAGGGCCAGGGGCTATCCATAGCATTCAGTATATTGGGCAGACTAGATGGGCCAAATGGTTCTTATCCGCCGACACATTCTATGTTTACACATGCTATAATCGCAGCTGCCAGCTATGTGATTCTGCTGCAGTCACCTGCCTCCTGTATTAAAGGTTAATTATCATTGGTGGCGCAGTGCGCCCGCCCCTCTATCTTATTGGCAGCAGTGGTACAAGGGGGGGGGGAGAGTGACTCCTTCTCCCCTATGCTGCTGAGGAGAACACTGTGTGCTCCATGTTCTCTGATGCTAGGCTGTGCAGTAGCGCAGCCTAGTATCGATAAATGTCTAATCCCGGTATCGTCAAAATCGACAAGTATTGATTGGGTATCGATATTTCGATACCCGCAACAACCCTAATACAGAATATATGTACCAAGTGTGGCATCCATTACCTCTCTGCAGTGATTGTTGCCCAGCTTTCCCAGACTGCTGAATTACAGATTTGCCTCTTCAAATAGCTAGAGTAACTTTGTCTTCAGGGTCCTGGAAAAGATGGGTTCACAAGACTGTTGAGCTGCATTGGTGACAACAGATTACCAGTACCATATCATAGATTCACATAATGTATCAGGACAGCATTGTGTGTAGTTTATAAAACCAAATCTGGATTTGCTAGTCAGGGGCCTGGAAAAACTGAGCAAGAATCTGTGACAATTACTCTATACCAGTGATGGAGAACCTTTTACAGAGTGCCCTAACTGCAACCTAAAACCCACTTATTTATTGCAAAGTGCCAACGCAGAAATTTATCCGGAATACCAATATACTATATCTTCCCTGTACTTAATCATTTAGCTAGAATACCCTGCCTGCATTCAGTGCGCTGCCTGTGCTGTTCATAGTGCGCCCTGCGCTGATTCATGGCAGGAAAAGTCTAAGGCATACTGGTACACCAGGGTGCAGGTGCCCACAGAGGTCTGAGTGCCACCTCTGGCACCCCTGCCATAGGTTCTCCACCACTGCTCTATACTGTAGCATAGTCAGACAGATTTGTCATTCAGGGTCCCGGGAGAACATGGAAACATGTTATGTGGAGCTGTAATAGGCACTGCTAAATACTAGGTTTACATAAAAATAATAAATGAACAATCCCGTAAAATCTAAATCAGAAGAGTCATGGTTATTCATGAATTCCTGCTCTCCCCGCCCATCTGCTGATTGGCAGTCTTCTACCTAGTTTTCTCCCTTTCTGCCAGCAGGTGGGCGGGGAGAGCAGGAATTCATGAATAACCAGGACTCTTCTCATGTAGATTTGACTCAGCATTTCTGTCACTACTTTATACTGCCCTCAGTACCGTCAGCATAAAATTGATGACTGGTTCCCTTTAAAGGCAGACTTGACTTTCAAGCGCCTGGAAAGCCGGGCAGCACTTTCTGTAGTGTCAGTGCATGGGTGCTGTCTAGTATCCTTGCACAAACATGCAGGTGGAGGTTTTGTAAGAAGCTAAGTTTCCAGGGCTTTCACGGTTCTGTGACTGTCCATTGAAGTGTATTGGAGTTAAGCCCCGCCCCTTTCCTGAACTTCCTGTGTGGCTGTGAGGTCAGGCTAGTGCAGGGATGGCCAACCTGCGGCTCTCCAGCTGTTGTAAACTACAACTCCCAGCATGCAAAGACTGCCTACAGCTATCAGCCTACAGCAGGGCATGGTGGGAAGTGTAGTTTTACAACAGCTGGAGAGCCGCAGGTTGGCCATCCCTGGGCTAGTGCATGTAAACTGGTAACGGCCCGTCTCCGGCCAAAGATGGAGAGGCCGGGAGGAATGAGGGACTTGTTAAAACTCCAGGCAAAAAGACAAACGTGCTTTTTTGGCTGAAGACTGCCTTTATAAATATTCCAATCTCTGTTATTGTTTTTTCTTCTAGATATAACGAAGATCTTGAACTGGAAGATGCCATCCACACAGCAATCTTAACACTGAAGGTAATGTCATGCAGTGATGATTAGTTGTATGCCGTGAGCACGGCAGTGTATCCTAATACTACTGCTATGTGCTCCAACAGGAGAGCTTTGAGGGCCAGATGACGGAAGACAACATCGAAGTGGGCATCTGCAATGAAGCTGGATTCAAGCGCCTCACCCCTGCTGAAGTCAAGGATTACTTGGCAGCTATAGCATAAATGACTTCCGGTTGGGGAGGTTGGTTGATGTAGTTTTTTTTTTCTGCCACTAAAGGATACAAAATGGTTTCTTTGCAGATTTTTTTGCATACTTTCTTATTTCTACCTGTCCGACAGATCTTTTTAAATATGACATGAATCTAATCACAATAAATGACATCAAACAGACCAACTGCCGGCTTCTGTCATTTCTTGCTGTGACTAGTTTTCTGATGCCCCCCTCCCCCGCAGACATCATCAGATAGGTTTGTCTATGTTTAGCATATTTAAGAAAATATTTTAGTCACACAGCGGGATGCTAATTGTCTGCAGTGGATTCCTTAAATGTCTTGAGCTCAGCATTGAAGGGGTTGTCCCACTAAGACGCAAGGTAAGAGATCGTTCTGACCACTGATGCGCTTGCTGATCAGGAGAACGGGGCCCCATTCGAATGGAGTGGTAGTCGTGCATGTGCTCTGCTGCCCCATTCAGCTCTCTAGGGCTGCTGGAGATGGCAGACTCCAATTGCTCAGCCGTCTCCAGCAACCACATAGATCTGAATGACTAACCGGACACACATGCATGACTGCCGCTCCATTAAAAAAAGGGGGAGGACGAGGCCCTCACCGATCACACTGGCAGGGCTCCATAGGAACACTGTGAAATTCATGCAATGGAGGCTGAGAGAAGCAAATTAATAAAGTTGCCTAGTGTTAAAAATAAAAATGCAAAGATTGAAATCGCTCCTCTTTCCCGAAAATAAAAATCCTAGGCATCACTGCATTTGAAAACACCTATACTATTAAAATATAAAAAATGATCTCATACGAAGAATGGCATAATGGGAAAAAAGCCTAAAATTTGCCTTTTTTTTTTTTTTTTTTTGTCACTTCACCACCCAAAACAAATTGAACAAGTCATACACACCCCAAAATGGTATAATTGAAAAATAGTCTCCCTGCCCCACCCTTACCCTCCAGCCTGAAACCCTGTGATAAATCTGGTGCTGGTCTAAGCTTACACCATCCACAGGGTTAATAAATCTGGGTTAATAAATGTGTAGCCCCGGCCTAAAACAGTATAGAAAGTGACCAATGCCGGCAAAGAGGAGCAACAACGGTAGAGGAGGGTACATGATTACCTAATAATAAATGGTCATATTCATCATAATTCAGGTTTCCCACTGACAGTATTGATCCACAAGTATTAGTTAAATGTCCGACTTCCAGGACACATACTGATCACAGGGGTCCTGTGCGGTCCCACGTGTCTGCTACCACTCCATTCTACTCTATGGGACTGAGCTGAAAGGAGCGGCAGCAGATGTGTTACCACTGCTCCATTCAGATGGGGGAACATGGGACCCTTATGATCTGTGGGGTCCTGCAGGTCAGACCCCCACATATCAGACCCTTATCCTACATACAAGATGGAGTTAATTAAAGGGAACCTGTCACCAGGATTTTGTGCATAGAGCTGGGGACATGGGCTGCTAGATGGCCGCTAGTAAATCTGCAATACCCAGTCCCCACAGCTCTGTGTGCTTTTATTGTGTTAAAAAACTGTTTTGATATGCAAATGAACCTGATATGTGTCCGGAGATGAGTCCAGCGGAAAGGAGCCCAGCACCGCCCCGCGTCCTCCGAATCTCCTCCTTGCTGGCTGACGTCACAGAGCTGGAGCGCCGAAATCTCGCAGTGCGCGAGCTAGTGCATGCGCAGTGTCGGCATCATGTTTATTCCCTGTGCTGGCATCAGCACAGTGAATGAACTACACATGCGCTAGCTCGTGCATCGCGAGATTTCGGTGCTCCAGCTCTGTGACGTCAGCCAGCAAGGAGGAGATTCGGAGGACGCGGGGCGGTGCTGGGCTCATCTCCGGACACAGGACACATATCAGGTTCATTTGCATATTGATCAAAACTGTTTTATAACACAATAAAAGCACACAGAGCTATGGGGACTGGGTATTGCAGATGTGCTAGCGGGCATCTAGCAGCCCATGTCCCCATCTCTATGCACAAAATCCTGCTGACAGGTTCCCTTTAAAGCCCAGAGAAGGCAATGATCTGTCACCATGCAGATGCCGGCGGCTCACCTCCTGTGGCACGTTCTTTCCTCTGACTGTTTTTCTGTAAGTCCAGACTATGGCTACTGGCACTGACTCACAACTTCTATACAGGCTGGAAGCCTTCCTTAGTAACACTTAGCATGAAAATCTCATACAATGGCTGCTGACAGATGCCACTAGACCAGGCATCCTCAAACTGCGGCCCTCCAGCTGTTGTAAAACTACAACTCCCACAATGCCCTGCTGTAGGCTGATACCTGTAGGCTGTTTGGGCATGCTGGGAGTTGTAGTTTTGCAACAGCTGGAGGGCCGCAGTTTGAGGATGCCTGCACTAGACGATTGATACGTATCCATTGACTTCGATGGGTTGTATGTAGTGTCTCCTGGGAGGATCTTGATCATGTACCCATGGTTGTGTGAATGAGGCGCTAAATCCCTAAACTCTGAGGGGGACATTTATCAAGACTTCTCTCTAGTGTTGATCGAGCCACATAGTGCTCGGGCCGAACACATCAGGATGCTCACGTGCTCTACCGAGCACCCGAGTATAATGGAAGTCAATGGGAGAACCCGAGCATTAAACCAGGCACCCCCTGCTCTGAAGAGGGGAGGGTGCCTGCTTCATAGGAAAAGGTCAGAAATAGATGGAAACACCACCGAAATGATTCGGGAACAGCATGGGGAGGATGTCTGGATGCATCTTGGACTCCCAGGTCGCTGCTGGGATCGATGTTGTCTGAGTAGTACGCCCCTTTTACAGACTGACAATAATACAGTACTCACAAAACAAGATAAAATCGATTTTAGAGGAAAAATTGTTAGAAAACATTCTTTCCTGTATATTTACTTGTATATAAAGTGCAAGTGCTGCCAAAAATTACAAGAAAGGGGCACTCCGATAGAACCTGTATATGACATAAAGGAGGGCCTCATTAACATTGTGGTAGAATTGTTCAGGTAGTGGGACTCCTACACTCAAAGTCTATGCAATAAGTGAAAGATTTAGGTGCGGGCCTGCTGGTGAGCTGACCTTGTAAAACAGGTATGCTCAACCTGCGGCCCTCCAGCTGTTGTAAAATTACAACTCCCATCATTCCCAGACAGCCTACAGAAGGGCATGGTGGGAGTTGTAGTTGTACAACAGTTGGAGGGCCGCAGGTTGAACATCCCTGCTGTAAAACATTATATGCGAGGGCCTGCAGCTGAGCTGACCATGTAAAACATTATATTCGACGAAGAAGCATGTTGATATGGAAGAGGATGATGAGAAAAGGAAGATTCAACCATACACGATTGTTTGTGGTGGAAGGGGTGCATGGGAATACAGTGTATTCAATACACCATAAAAGCCTCATTCACATTGTGGTACAATTGTTCAGGTGGTGGGACTCCTACACTCATAAAGCATATGCACTCTGTGAAAGGGCTGCCTAAAATTACAAGGAATCGGCACTCCAATACACCCTTTGTTACACAAGGAGGGCATCATACACAGCCTTGAAAAATTATGATTGATTGGCCTACTGGTGACCCTCAAACATTTGGAGCAAGGGCCTGCTGATCTGACAATCTAAAACATGGGCGAGGGGCTGCTGCCGCTTTTGTGATTCTAGATAACCTAGGCCCGAGTGCACGTCCCCGTGACTGCGACGATCCATTCGGATGTCTGCCCTATCAACTTTCGATGTTACTTTCAGAGCGAACCACGGTGACCATGGGTAACAGGAAATCAGGGTTTGATTCTGGAGAGGGAGCCTAAGAAACCGCTACCACTTCTAAGCAACGCAGCATGTGTGCAAATTACCTATTAGGTATAATTTGGTAAGGGCCTGCTGGTGAGATGACCCAGTAAAAGATGTTCGGTGCGGGCCTGCTGGTGAGCTGACCCTATAAAACATTATATGCGAGGGCCTGCTGGTGAGCTGACCCTATAAAACATTATATGCGAGGGCCTGTTGGTGAGCTGACCCTGTAAAACATTGTATGTGAGGGCCTGCTGGTGAGCTGCTATGTGTTCCCCTTGTCTCCCCTCCTCGGTTGGCGAAGGAACTACGGACTCTGCCACCAGCGTTGTCAGATGGAAATTGTTGGAGCAATTTTTCAACAAGGATCTTTTGGTATTGCACCGTTTTGCTTGGCTTCTACACCGGAGGAATGAGAGATGAGAAGTTCTCTTTGTAGCGGGGGTCGAGAAGGGTGAACAAACAGTAATCTGTCTTGTTAAAATGCGTATAACGAGTGGGTCGCTGGAAAGGCAGCCTAACATGAAGTCAGCCATGTGTGCCAGAGTACCAACAGGCAAGACTTTGCTGTCATCAGGAGGATCACTCTAAATCGCATCATCCTTTTCTGCCCACCCACGCTGAACAGATGGAATTAAACTTCCAAATCGCACTGAGAAGACTAACTGAGGGTGGTCTGGCTATCACCCTGTGTAATGTCTTTCCCCATTTCCACCTCTTCCACATGCAAAGTGCCGTCCTTTATTGTGAGCAGCGAGCGTTTGAGTAGACACAGAAGTGGGATGGTTACACTGATAATAGCGTTATCACCGCTCACCATCTGTGTTGATTCCTCAAAGTTTCTTAAAACCTCACAGGTCAGACATCCATGCCCACTCCTCGATTGTGAATAGCGGAAGCTGACTGGAAAGGCGACAACCATGTTGCAGCTGGTATTCCACTACTGCCCTCTGCTGCTCACAAAGCCTGGCCAACATGTGGAACGTCGAGTTTCAACGTGTGATCACGTCGCACAACAGCCGTCAATGACTTGCGGAAATGTGCACACACGCGGTACACCTTCACCAGTAGCTCAGGAAAATTGGGGTAGGTTTTGAGAAACCACTGAACCACTAAGTTTAAGACGTGGGCTAGGCATGGGATGTGTCTCAGCTTGCCGAGCTCCAAAGCTGCCACCAAGTTACAGCCATTATCGGACACAACCATGCCTGGTTCTAGGTTGAGTGGCGAAAGCCACAGCTCAGTCTGGTCTCCTATCCCCTGCCACAGCTCTGCGGCCGTGTGCTGTTTGTCCCCTAAGCATATCAGCTTCAGCACGGCCTGTTGCTGCTTCCCCACTGCAGTGCTACACTGCTTCCAGCTACCGACTGATAACTGACTGGTGCTGCATGCAGATAATTCAGAGGTGGAGGAGGAGAAGTGGGGGGCTGGAGCCACTAACGTAGGTGCTGGCAGAAACCCTGATCGATGTAGGGCCCGCAATCTTTGGCGTCTGTAGCACCTGTGCCATCCCAGGGTATGACTCGCCCCGGCCTCCATAACATTTACCCAGTGTGCCGTCAGGGAAATGTAGCGTCCCTGGCCGAATGTACTTGTCCATGTGTCCGTGGTTAAGTGGACCTTCCCAGTAACTGCGTTGGTCAGGGCATGTGTGATGTTACTGGACACATGTTGGTGTAAGGCGGGGACGGCACACCTTGAAAAATAATGGCAGCTGGGGACATCAGGCTGCGGAAGGCCTATGTGTCCACAAGCCTAAATGGCAACATTTTCAGGGCCAGTAATTTGGAAAGCTGCGCATTTAGTGCTATGGCCTGTGGGTGGCTTGGTATTTGCGCTTGCATTCAAATGCCTGGGGTAAGGACATTTGGACGCTGCGCTGGGACACGGAAGTGGATGTGGTCGCTGATGGTGCTTGCAAAGGTCCAGGTGCAGGGCGAGAGGCATCTGGGCCTGCGTTTTGTACAGGGTATTGGCCAGCATGTAACATCGGGGAAGAGGAGGCATTGGTGTGACCCGCAGACACAGATTGTGGACCCAGGCGTTCGGCCCACCTATTACGGTGCTTTGATGCCATGTGGCGGATCATGCAGGTGGTGGTGAGGTTGCTAGTGTTCACGCCCCTGCTCATTTTTGTATGGCATAGGTTGCAAATTACAATTCTTTTATCATCTGCACTTTCCTCAAAAAATCACCATACTGCAGAACACCTACCCCTTGGCAAGGGAGATTTCCGCAAGGGGCAGGGCCGGATTAACGTAGGGGCGGATGGAGCTGCAGCTCCAGGCCCCTGCATGAAAATAGGCCCAGTAGCCCGCATAGGCCAACCGGAGCTAGG
Source organism: Bufo bufo (assembly GCF_905171765.1). Taxonomy (NCBI): domain Eukaryota; kingdom Metazoa; phylum Chordata; class Amphibia; order Anura; family Bufonidae; genus Bufo; species Bufo bufo. The sequence goes on from NC_053393.1 coordinate 221,735,379, forward strand.
CCCGCATAGGCCGCCTCGCTGAGGTGGCCTGGCGGCCACCCCGCAACCCTTTAGTAGGACTGAACCGTGCCGACTGTCAGATGATGACAGGGCCGGCGCGCAAGGAGAAATCTCACAGGCCTGCCCTTTACAGAACTCACCAGGACAGTGACAGCTGACAGATCAGGTCAGGTGACAGGTCAGCTGTGCACGCCGCGCTGCGTCGTCACGTCAGACTCCTCCCCTGGGGCCTAGGCCATGCCGTAAACTGAAAGACCGTGACGGCTGCAGCACGCGGGAAGTTCAAAATTCTTCCCGCGTGGAGTCAGGGGTGCTGCCAGCGGTGAGTCGCGTTCAGCAGCCTTCAGTGTACTGCCCAGAAAACAACTCATAGGCGGTAAGTAAATCAGCATTGGCTCACCTCACCTATTATACTGTATACTGTATAATTTATACATGTCATTCAGGAGCATGGAAAAGCTGGGTGATGATTTTTTTCACCTAGCTTTTCCATGCTCCTGAATTGCATATCTGCTTATAGGCATATATATCTTTATAATATATTTCAACTGGATCGAAACAGCCTTGCGTTAACAAGGGTGTACCTCCTTAATATGTTTCAACAAAGAGAATCGGTACAACGTGTTTACCTAATATTATAATAGCTGAGCCTGATCTATTATAAACAGATATGCCATTCAGGAGCATGGAAAAGCTAAGTGAGAAATAGTCACCTAGCTCTTCAATGCTCCTGAGTGGTATATCTGCTTATAATAGATCAGGTATTATAAACAGATATGCCTATAGGCAGATTTGCCACTCAGGAGCATAGCATGGAAAAGTTAGGTGAGAAATTGTCACCTAGCTTTTCCATGCTCCTGAATGATATATCTGCTTATAATAGTTCAGCTATTACAAACAGATATGCCTAAAGGCAGATCTGCCATTCAGGAGCATGGAAAAGCTAGGTGACTGTTTCTCACCTAGCTTTTCCATGCTCCTGAATGGCAGATCTGCATATAATAGCTTGGCTATTATAAACATGTATGCATATAAGCAGATATGCCATTCAGGAGCATGGAAAAGCTAGGTGACTATTTCTTGCCTACCTATCTTTTCCAAGCTCCTCAATGGCATATCTGCTTATAATAGATTAGCTTTTATAAACACATATGCCATTCAGGAGCATGGAAAAGCTTTTTCATGCTCCTGAATGACATATCCAGCAGCACTAGTTAACTCCTTGGGGGGTGGCTATACATAATACAGCCATCTATATAGATGGCTGTATATTTAAACTGTGGCCAGAGATGTACACTTAGGCTAAGTTCACACAGAAGATTTTTCACACGCAAACCCGTGCGTAAATCTGCTTCAAAATGACGCATGAACTTTAGTCCAATAGACTTGAATGGGATTACGCAGACCCGTTCACACTTCAAACTTTATGCATGCGTATTTTCACATGTGTAATTTTGCGTAAATTCAAACTTTATTTGTGCTATAAAAAGTTGCGTTTTAATTTTCTATAAAAAGGCCCATTAAAATCTTCTGCACCAGGCCCATGATGCTCTTAATCCGGCCCTGGCAAGGGGGTGCTCCGTGGAACAGTTGTGGGCCTGTTTGGTGTAGCCCACCTTCTCCCTTTTGCTACTCCACTGCCTCTTCCAGCCTGTTGCGGTGCTACAGATCCCCCCCCTCTGTACTGCTGTCCTCGCTCAGCTTTCCACCATCCCAGGTTGGGTCAGTGACTTGATCATCCACCACCTCCTCACTCTGCTCATCCTCCTGACTTGTTGACCTAATCACAACCTCAGTGATTGACAACTGTGTCTCTTCCTCAACCTCTTGAGACAGTAATTGCTGTCGAGTTATTGGCAACTGTGTCTCATCATCATCCACCTCATTAAACAGTAACTGCCGTTCCCCATCGTCATCTTCTTGTGACTGTGGATGCTCAAGAGTTTGGGAATCGGGGCACAAGATCTGTCCCTCTTCAAGCGTGCTTGGCGAGAGGGCCAAATCAAGGAATGGCGAGGAAAAGAGGTCCTCGTAAAATCCGAGTGTGGGATGACTTGTTTGTCCAGACTCTCCATGGTGGGAGGAAGGAGTATCAAGACTGGACTTAGTGGAAGACAGGGTGGTGCTTAACTGACTGGAAGCATTATCTGCTGCAATCCAACCGACCACCTGGTCGCACTGGTATGACTTCAAGAGTGGTGTCCTGCGCGACCCTGCAAACTCGAACATGAAGCTAGGCATTGTGGATGACTGTTTCTCTTGTGCTCTGGCAGCAGGCACAGTTTCAACGCACCCAGGGCCACGACCTCTGCGTGCACCATCACAGCCATCTCCCTGTCCCTTACTGCTCACCTTCTTCATTTTAAATGTGATATATGCTTGAAGTTTGTCACACGTATAGTAGCGTAGAATTTGGAAGTGTATGCACAAAAAAATTTAAAAAGGTATTTGGGATTTGGAAACATCACACAGGAGATATCCCGCAGATAATGTCAATGCTGTCAACAGCGGCTAATAAAAAATATAGGGAATGTCACAGGTATTTGGGATGAGGAAACGTTATACAGGAGAGGTACCACCGGTAATGTCACTGTCCAAAGCGTCTACGTAAAAGGTATACTGTATGTCACAGATAAAAATTTTAGGTGCACACTTTAAGGCCCCTTTCACACGGGCGAGATTTCCGCGCGGGTGCAATGCGTGAGGTGAACGCATTGCACCCACACTGAATCCGGACCCATTCATTTCTATGGGGCTGTGCACATGAGCGGTGATTTTCACGCATAACTTGTACGTTGCGTGAAAGTCGCAGCATGCTCCTCTTTGTGCGTTTTTCACGTAACGCAGGCCCCATAGAAATGAATGGGGTTGCGTGAAAATCGCAAGCATCTGCAAGCAAGTGCGGATGCGGTGCGATTTTCACGCATGGTTGCTAGGTGATGATCGGGATGGGGACCAGATCATTATTATTTTTCCTTATAACATGGTTATAAGGAAAAATAATAGCATTCTGAATACAGAATGCATAGTAAAATAGGGCTGGAGGGGTTAAAAAATATATAAAACTCACCTTAATCCACTTGTTCGCGCAGCCGGCATCTCTTCTGTCTTGTTCTGTGAGGAAAAGGACCTTTGATGACGTCACTACGTTCATCACATGGTCCGTCACATGATCCATCACCATGGTGATGGATCATGTGACTGACCATGTGATGAGCGTAGTGACGTCATCAAAGGTCCTTTTCCTCACAGATGAAGACAGAAGAGATGCCGGCTGCGCAAACAAGTGGATTAACCACCTCCCGTCCGCACGTTGACTATAAACGTCTGGGAGGTGGTTCTCTATTTCTGAATGGACGTTCCAGAACGTCCGTTCAGAAACTGCAGCTGCACGCTAATCGTGAAGCTGCTGATCGGGTTGCCCGCTGTCAGTGACAGCAGGGCAACCCAGAGAGAAGGCAGGGACAGTGCCTAGGTGTCCCTGCCTTCTGGATCGCTGCATACACAGCGCTCGCTGAGCGCTGTGTATGCAGAGCAGGAAGTGTTATGCGCTTCCTGTTCCGGCCCGGCGGTCATGTGACCTCCGGGACCGGAGAGTGCAGGAGCTGTGTGAGGTCTTTCAGAGACCTCGATCAGCCCTGCACAGAGGCTGTACAGCGCTGTATTGCGCTGTACAGCCTCTCTGGGGGGTGTATTTCTCCTGTAACTGGGGCTACTATGTCAGCCCCAGTTACAGGAGAAATCAACAGTGAAAAAAAAAAAAGAAAAAGTGAAGTAAATGTCCCCCAGAGGTCTTGTATGACCTTATGGGGGACGAAAAGTGTAAAATAAAAAAATTAAGTGCTAAAAAAATAAAATTAAAAAAAAGGTTTCACATGTAAAAAAAAATAATTCCCCAAGTAAGGAATAAAAAAAAAGTGTTAAAAATAGAAAAAATAAAATAGACATATTTGGTATTGCCGCGTCCGTGACGGTCGGCTCTATAAATATATCACATAATTGACCCATCCCAATAAACACCATAAAAAAAAAAAAAAATAACTGTAAAAAAAAAGCCATTTTTGTCACCTTAAAAAATGCTATTATTGTGTTAAAGTGAAATAAATAAAAGTATACATATTAGGTATTGCCGCGTCCGTAAAAACCAGCTCTATAGAAATATTACATGACCTAACCCCTCAGGTGAACACCGTAAAAAAAACAAAAAAATAACTGTGTCAAAACAAGCAATTTTTGTCATCTTACATCACAAAGAGTGCAACACCAAGTGATCAAAAATGCGTATGTCCCACAAAATGGTACTAATAAAACTGTCACCTCATCCCACAAAAAAATGAGCCCCTACATAAGAAAATCTCTCAAAAAATAAAAAAACTATAGCTCTCAGAACATGGACACATTAAGACATAATTTGTTTGTTTCAAAAATGCTATTATTGTGTAAAACTTTAATAAATAAGAAAAAGTATACATATTAGGTATCGCCACGTCCGTAACAATCTGGTCTAAAAAAATGTCACTTGACCGAACCCCTCAGGTGAACGCTGTAAAAATAAATAAATAAGAACTGTGCTAAAACAACCAATTTTTTGGTCACCTTGCCCCATAAAGTGTTATAATGAATGATCAAAAAATCATATGTACCCAAAAATAGTACCAATAAAACTGGCACCTTATCCCCTAGTTTCCAAAATGGGATCACTTCTTGGGAGTTTCTACTGTAAGGGTGCATCAGGAGGGCTTCAAATGGGACATAGCATCTAAAAACCATGTGGAGTTCCTTTTCTTCTGCGCCCTGCCATGTGCCCATACAGCAGTTTATGACGACATGTGAGGTGTTTCTGTAAACCGCAGAATCTGGGTAATAAATATTGAGGTTTTTTTGGCTGTTAACCATCGATGTGTTAAAGAAAAAATTGGATTAAAATTGAAAATCTGCCAAAAATTTCATCTCCATTTTCCTTTAATTCTTGTGGAATGCCTAAAAGGTTAACAAAGTTTGTAAAATCGGTTTTAAGTAACTTGAGGGGTGTAGTTTCTACAATGGGGTCATTTATGGGGGTATCCACTATGTAGGCCCCACAAAGTGACTTCAGACCTGAACTGGTCCTTAAAAAGTGGGTTTTGGCAATTTTCTTAAAAAAGAATTGCTTCTAAACTTCTAAGCCTTCTAACGTCCTAAAAAAAAAAAAAATTACATTTCCAAAATTATGCCAACATAAAGTAGACATATGGGGAATGTTAAGTACTGTATATTCCTGCGTATAAGACTACTTTTTAACACATGAAAATCTTCTCAAAAGTCGGGGGTCGTCTTATACGCCGGGTATGGCGGGCGCTGCAGTGCCGGGACGCCCGCATTATCAACAGAGAGAGCCCGGGCTATTGCCTTGTATCCCCAGCAGCTGAGAGCTGCGATGTAACCCACGGCATATGCCCCCCCTGCGCTGTACCTTGTATACCGCCCCCTGCTCTGTACTTTGTATGCCTCCCCCCTGCTCTGTACCTTGTATGCTCCTTGTACCGCCATCCTCCCGGCCGCTCGCATCTCGCTCCTACGCATGTGCGAGATCTCCGTGCGGCGTATCTAAGTGCGGCGCAGATGTGCATATGTGAATGTGAATATGAAGAATAACATAACAAAAACATGTTCAGGGTATAGGTGGCACATGTTTAGGGTCTGGGAGGCAGGGAGGGAGGACAAGGAAGGTGGTGGGATGCAGGGATGGTGGTGATACCATGGGATGGCGGTGGTACCTAGGGATGGCGGTGGGATGCAGGGATGGCAGTGGTATCTAGGGATGGTGGTGGGATGCAGGGATGGCAGAGGTACCCAGGGATGGTGGTGAGATGCAGTAATGTACTGCTGTGTGTTGAAAAAGGGGTAGTCTTATACGGCGAGTATATCCCAAACTCTATATTTTCAGTGTAAAAGTTGGGGGTCGTCTTATACGCCGGCATATACGGTAATAAATATTTTATGAGGTATCACTTTCTGTTTTAAAAGCAGAGAAATTGAAATTTTGAAAATTGCAAATTTTTCAAAATTTTTGGTAAATTTGGGATTTTTTCATAAATAAAGGTGAAATATATTGACTCAAATTTATGACTATCATGAAGTACAATGTGTCACGAGAAAACAATCTCTGAATGACTTGGATAAGTAAAGGCGTTCCAAAGTTATTACCACATAAAGTGAGATATGTCAGTTTTGCAAAATTAGGCCTGGTCAGGAAGGGGGCAAATGGCCCAGATTTGAAGTGGTTAAGGTGAGTTAATTTTTTTTTTTTTTTAACCCCTCCAGCCCTTTTTTACTTAGCATTCTGTTTCCCTTATAACCATGTTATAAGGGAAAATAATACAATCTACACAACCTTGAACCCAAACCTGAACTTCTGTAAAGAAGTTCGGGTCTGGGTTCCACAGTCAGTTTTTTATCATGCGCGTGCAAAACACATTGCACCCGCGCGATAAAAACTGAACAACGGAACGCAATAGCAGTCATAACTGACTGCAATTGCATACCTACTCGCGCGGGTTTGCCGCAATGCACCGGGACGCATCCGGACACGCTCATCTTCAAGGGGCCTTACATTGGAGATGTGACACTAGTAATGTCACTATCAGCAGCGGACACCGTCTATTGAAAAAGTACACTGGATGGCACAGATATTTTTTGGATGCACAAACTTTACTGGAGATGTGGCGCAGCTAATGTCACTGTCCGCAGCGGACACCGTCTATTGAAAAAGTACACTCGATGTCACAGATATTTTAGGGATGCGCACACTTTACACAGGAGATATGGCGCGGATGATTTAACTGTCCGCAGCGGACACCGTATACGGAAAAAGTGCACTGGATGTCTGATATTTAAGGGATGCGCACACTTTACACAGAAGATGTGGCGTGGATAATTTTTACGCAGTGGACACAGTCTACGGAAAAAGTACACTGGATGTCACTGATATTTTAGGGATGCACACACTTTACACAGGAGATGTGGCGCGGATAATTTGACTGTCCGCAGCGGCCTATTAGACGCTATTTAGCGCAGGATGCGCTAAAAATATATGTTGCTGCTGTCACACACAATAGTCTTTAAAAGGACTTTTGGGTCTCTGAAAAGTTTTTTGTATAAAAATCTTCCTTTACACTCCGTACACCATGGGTGTCAAACATGCGGCCCGCGGGCCGCATGCGGCCCGCAATGAATATCTTTGCGGCCCGGCAGTCTAGTATCTCTGAACATGAGCGCTGCTATCGGCGCGCTCATGTTCTCTCAGCAGCACGGGGAGAAGGAAGCTGTCCTCCCTCCCCCCTGTGCTGCTGCCGCTGCCACCAATGAGAAGAGAGGGGGGGGAGGAGGGGCGGGCGCACTGCCCCACCAATGAGGAGAGAGGGGCGGAGGAGGGCCGGGCGCACTGAGCCACCAATGATAGGACTATTCCCATTTCCCACACAGAGCGGCGCCCAGCGATGTCTCCGCACTCACCATTAGTCCTGGGCGCCGCTCCGTTCGCCCGCAGTGCCCCATTACTGTCTCCTCTCCTGCTCCACATGCTGCTGATTACTATCGGAGCGATGGGAGGAGACATCAGCTTCACTAGTGGGCGTTCCTTCTCCCTGCACTGCGATTGGACAGCGCTACAGCCAGGAAGAAGGAACGCCCACTAGTGAAGCTGATGTCTCCTCCCATCGCTCCGATAGTAATCAGCAGCATGTGGAGCAGGAGAGGAGACAGTAATGGGGCACTGCGGGCGAACGGAGAGGCGAACAGAACTAATGGTGAGTGCTGAGACATCGCTGGGCGCCGCTCTGTGTGGCCTGATAGTAAGAGTCAGTCTTTAACACAATACAGGAGGCGGGTGCCGGCAGCAGAATCGCATTGCCGGCACCCTGCCGCTGACAGGGAGCTGCGATCAGAGGCAGTTAACCCCTTAGGTGCCGCACCTAAGGGGTTAACTGCTGATCTGCCAGTACCAGCCTCCTGTATAAAGGGGAAATTTATCATTGGTGGTGCAGTGTGCCCCCCTCAACCCCCCATCCCATTAAAATCATTGGTGGCACAGTGCGCCAGCCCCTCTCAACCCCCCCAGTATTAAAATCATTGGTGGCAGTGGCCACAGGGACCTCTCCCCTCCCCCTCATTGGTGGTGCAGTGGCAGCTTCTGATCGGAGCCCCAGCTGTGTAAGCCTGGGGCTCCGATCAGTTACCATGGCAGCCAGGACGCTACAGAAGCCCTGGTTGCCATGGTAACATCCCTGATGCTGTGTGCACAAGGCACAGAGCAGCAGGGACAGTGTGAAGTCCTATTCACCCTAATAGAGCTGAATAGGACAAGGGATGAAAGATCCCAGGTTCTCGCCCCTAAGGCTACTTTCACACTTGCGTTCAGAGCGGATCCGCTCATATAATGCAGACGGTGGATCCGTTCAGAACGGATCCGTCTGCATTATATTGTAAAAAAAAATTTTTTTTTTTTGATGCGGCCCACATAAACTTAAATTATTTTTTTTTTGGCCCATGTTAGCCTTTGAGTTTGACATGCTTGCCGTACACTGTCTGTCCCTTCCTAAGCACAGCTCTCCCTAAGACTGAGCAATTTAGCGCAGGTTGCGCTAAAAACATATATTGCTGCTGTCACACCCAATAGTCATTTCAATGGGTCCGCAAAAGATGAGGACAGCACTCTGGGTGGTGTCCGCATCCATTGCTCCGTCCCGTGGCCCTGCAAAAATTATGAGGCATGTCCTATTCTTGTTCGTTTTGCGGACAAGAATAGGCATTTCTATAATGGGCCTCCTGTTCCGTAAATTGCGGAAGGCACACGGACGGCATCCGTTTTTTGCGGATCACAATAAACGGCACGGTCATGTGCATGAACCCTAAGACTGAGCCGAACACGTGTCATCGGGTGCTTTATAGCACCCGATGACATGTTCCGGCCAGCCAATCACTGTAATGCCAGTAGCCAACATGGCTACGGCATTACAGTGCGTGCCAGTACCTCCCTGCATGTTTATTGGCTGCATAGACGAGTACCGCCATGTGCCGAGCATCGAGATGCTCGAGTCAAACAGGTGTTCGGCTGAGCATGCTCGATCATTACTACTTCTCTCCCCTGCTCGCATTTATTAAGAGGAACATCTTTGCAGGTCCACGCGATGAAGAGTAGATCTAGAACAGCAAGAGATCTGGTCTAGATCTACGCTATGATCTAGGCTAGATGATAATACGTGTGACAGACCGCCTACTTTGGCAAGAGGTGAATAAATCCCCCAAAATTTGCTAAACTTTGCACAACAGAAGAGTTTGTGACTTTTTGGTGCCACTTATATGGCGCAGAGGAGGATAAATGTGCTCTGAGCCTAGAAAATAAAACAGTAAAAAGATTAATAACCTTGTAAACAGTTTCACTGTGTAATATTACATTTCCATACAGACTCTGATATGACCATAAAGATAGGCAATTGGGCACCCATTAAAGCCCCTCGGGTAGCATTTCATAGTAGTCAGTGTAAAACCCCAATAACCAGAAGCGAAGGACTCTAATCTGAGTCGTTCCCGAACTTCCCGCCTTTTCTACGCTACGCTCACGCCTCTACCACATCCCGCAGGCAGGGGGCGCAGCTGCTACTGAGCACTGAATTCCAATACACGGAGCCCGGCAACGAACTCCGCCCACGTAGTGCCGCTCCCGACAGGCAGAGCGCTGGTTGCGCATGCGCACGAGTTGTCCAGACGCTAGCGGTGTAGACCCGGCTACTACTGTGCAGCGCAGGTGAGGAAAGTTTGTCCACTGGGGCAGCTTGTTGTGATATGGCGGTCTTTCTTGGGAGTGAAGGTAAAGCCGCTGTACAATGTTTGAGGTTTCCTGTATTAGTGCACGGACTCCTCTGGTGTAGCCATGTGGCAAGCCCAGCTCTGCTGTATGCACCACTGCTCCCATTACAGGGGTATATCAGACAGGTGGCATAATGGTATGGTGCACTATGTGTCCCCAGATGTCAGCTCTCCCTACACGGTCACCTGGTGGGTGGGCCTGTGAATTGTCATCCCTCAACGTACAATATTGCTTGGGAATCTGAGAGGTGGATCCAGGAGGCCTGATAAGAGCGCCAGGTGGCTGGGAGCTGCTGTGCCTCCTCCCGCGGTGCACTGTGGGAACAGCTACCGGGTAAAGGGGTTAGGAATAGCTAATCAATGTAGCAATGCAACTTCTGCTCACTTTTCATTGTTTTTTTCTATACTCACATTATCTGGAGGACTTCTGTAGGCAGCAACTTGTCACATGAGACAGTCGAGCACCTGCATATCCCAGGAGTGCATTGCAGTTAGGTTCGTAGACACTATTAGGGCTCTTTCACACTTGCGCTTTTGTTTTCCGGCATAGAGTTCCGTCGTCGGGGCTCTATGCCGGAAAAATCCTGATCAGGATTATCCCCATGCATTCTGAATGGAGAGAAATCCGTTCAGGATGTCTTCAGTTCAGGACCGGAACGTTTTTTGGCTGGAGAAAATACCGCAGCATGCTGCGCTTTTTGCTCCGGTCAAAAATCCTGAACACTTGCCGCATCGACGGATCCGGAATAATAGCCCATTGAAATGTATTATTCCGGATCCGTCCTAACATCTTCAGTTGTTACGACGGATCCGGAAGTTGCGTCTGCGCCAGGAAGTAGGAAGGACTTGGCTGGCGCGAAAAGAGACCAATCCGGAAATCCTGAAGCCAACATAAACGGTTTTTTTCCGGATCCGTAGTAAAAAAACGTTGATGTTGGCTTCAGGATTTCCGGATCAGTCTCTTACCAAAAAAGCTGGAAAGACGCATCCGGAAAGAAAAAATTATGCGTTCTTACGCGTTTTTCCGGATCAGGGGTGTAATTCCGGCAAATGGAGTACACGACGGATCCGGACAACGCAAGTGTGAAAGAGCCCTAAGTGGGGCATTATATCTGACACTGATGGAGGGCATTGGTAGGTACTATTAGTGGGGCATTGTGGCTGACACTGATGGAGGGCATTGGTAGACACGATTAGGCTACTTTCACACTAGCGTTCGGGTGTCCGCTCGTGCGCACCGTTTGAAGGGGCTCACGAGCGGCCCCGAACGCATCCGTCTGGCCCCAATGCATTCTCAGTGGAGGCGGATCCACTGAGAATGCATCCGCCTGCCAGCGTTCAGCCTCCGCTCCGCTCAGTGAGCGGACACCTGAACGCTGCTTGCAGCGTTCGGGTGTCCGCCTGGCCGTGCGGAGGCGAGCGGATCCGTCCAGACTTACAATGTAAGTCAATGGGGACGGATCCGCTTGAAGATGACACAATATGGCTCAATCTTCAAGCGGATCCGTTCCCCATTGACTTTCAATGTAAAGTCTGAACGGATCCGCTCAGACAACTTTCACACTTAGAAAATTTTCTAAGTTTTAATGCAGACGGATCCGTTCTGAACGGATGCGAACGCCTGCATTATCGGAGCGGATCCGTCTGATGAAACATCAGACGGATCCGCTCCGAACGCTAGTGTGAAAGTAGCCTTAGTGGGGCATAGTGGCTGACACTGATGGAGGGCATTGGTAGACACTATTAGTGGGGCATTATGGCTGGCATTGGTAGGCACTATTAGTGGGGCATTGTGGCTGACACTGATGGAGGGCATTGGTAGACACTATTAGTGGGGCATTGTGGCTGACACTGGAGGGCATTGGTAGGCACTATTAGTGGGGCATTATGGCTGACACTGATGGAGGGCATTGGTAGGTACTATTAGTGGGGCATTATGGCTGACACTGATGGAGGGCATTGGTAGGTACTATTAGTGGGGCATTGTGGCTGACACTGGAGGGCATTGTTAGGTACTATTAGTGGGGCATTGTGGCTGACTCTGGAGGGCATTGGTAGGTACTATTAGTGGGGCATTATGGCTGACACTGATGGAGGGCATTGGTAGGTACTATTAGTGGGGCATTGTGGCTGACACTGGAGGGCATTGGTAGGTACTATTAGTGGGGCATTGTGGCTGACACTGGAGGGCATTGGTAGGTACTATTAGTGGGGCATTGTGGCTGACACTGATGGAGGGCATTGGTAGGCACTATTAGTGGAGCATTATGGCTGACACTGATGGAGGGCATTGGTAGGTACTATTAGTGGGGCATTGTGCCTGACACTGGAGAGCATTGGTAGGTACTATTAGAGGGGCATTGTGGCTGACACTGTGATGGAGGGTATTGGTAGGTACTATTAGTGGGGCATTGTGGCTGACACAAGTGGAGGGCAGAGGTGCATTGGCATAGATGGATCATACATTATGACTGACACTTAGTGCAGCCTGCCTGCTACTGTGTACAACGGTCCTGTAGGGGGTTTCATCCATTCAGCATTCCCGCAAGAAACAATTGTGCTGATTGGCTGATGGAGACCACCTGATGCGAACGCCAATATTACTTTTTTTATTGTGCTTTTGGGATGTGGAATTAGCCATTTTTACATGCAATTTGTTTTTTTTAAGCTGTCCACCATATGTAAATTTGATTATTTTTCATTAACTTTTTTTTTTTTTTTCTTTTACTGCAAGTTTTTAAGTCCCAGTAGTAGACTTGGACCTGTAGTCTTCTGATCACTCATATAATGCACTGCCGAATAGGCTTCTGTACATAGCAGGCTTTGGGGCCATTGTTAGATCAGTTGCTGCCATGAATACCGCTCAACACCCTGAGATCACATCGCTGGGGTGGCTAATGGGTGGGACAGGGAGGCCCTTTGCTCTCTCTAACCACTTAGATGAAGCAGTCAGCCTTTATTGTGGCATTTAAGGGGTTAAACTGCTGGGATCAGAGTTATCTTTAATCCCTTCTGTTAGAGCATGTTGCCAGCTGTATAGTACAGCTGACACCCATAAGTGATGGCGTGGGCACGGCTTCTGAGCCTGCGCCATAACAGTACATCAGCTCTTTCTAAAGAAGGAAAAAGCTGTGCCACCAGTGGGAAGGTGGCTGTCATTCTGCATGTAGCGGTATTTTTCGGCCAAAGCCCAGCATATAGCCTTACTGTTAGCTTCGATGTCTCTCTAGCGCTGCAGCTCAATGCTCCTCTTCTTTTCGTAGACTTGGGCAGCTGTAATCTGATTCATCAGTGAGTTGAGAGCCCATCTTTAGTCTGTGAAGGTACGTTTGGCTCAGAATTCAGAGTGCATGTTACTTTAGGAGAAGAGCTTGATAGTGGTGTAGAAAGAGATATTTTTCTCAAATAAGATATATTACAAAGTTTCTTTTGTCTGTACTGTTGATTTAGTTAGTCTGACAGCTGTCCCGTACTCAAATGATGTTGGCCTGGAACTCCAAGCCTTATAAATCACTGTAATAATGAGAGTTCAGCTCAAATGAGTCGCGGTTGGTCCAGGAGATGCGGCCATCACACAAACCATGTTGCATTGACTGAATACACCCGTCTGAACGCGGCCTTGTGCGACGTTTGTTGATAGTTTAGTGACGAGGGACGAGTAAATCGATTTGCAGCATGAACCAGAGTTCTTCACCTGTGAGGGGCTGTCACTGCTGGTGAAGAAACTCCTCTGCCGCTTGATTGATAGCAAGTGCAGAGGCTCTGCTTCCGCTTCCAGAGCAGCCACTATTCATGCGCCTATACCCAGAAGTGTAGCAGTGCCGGTGCATGTACTGTTGCTGCTGTGGTAATGGAAGCAGATCCCCCTACTCGTGGTGCTGCTACTCTCAGCAGCACCACAAGTGCGACATTGTCAAGGATTGCAAGATGTCTGGCTCTGTCAAACAAGTGGCAGGGGGAGATTCTTCATCAGTGGGCACAGCCCCTCCCTGGTCAAGAACTCTTGTTAATGAGACAAATCAATTCGCTCATCCCTGTTAGTGACCATTAAAGGGGTTGTGTCACCTCAGACATCACTTGGATATGCCACCAAGGTCAGATAGGTGTTGGGACGCATCCCTATTTCTAGAATGGGGCCCCGAAAGTGAAGGAGAGCACACTCCCTTGCGTTCCATTATACCACTTCTATGGGAATTCTGAAAACAGCCGAGCGAGCGCACCTCGTAAGCGCAGCCACTTGTTATGGGTCTGCCAGAAGTATCCAAACCAGAGCTCAGCTATTTTTGGTACTCCCATAGAAATTAATATAGGGCCGCTGTGCATGCACAATACGCCCTTGTTTGCTTTGGGAGCCCAGTTGTTGGGATAGCAACCGCATCTCTCTGACATTGCTGCCTATCCTAGTGATATTCCACCAGCGTGTGCAGTGAGACAATTCTTTAAACTTGTAAATATAGCTTAACCACTTCCAGACCGGGCCATTTACCCCTTTCCTCACCAGGCCTAATTTTGCAAATCTGACATGTCGCTTTATGTGGTAATAGCTTTGGAGCTTTTATTTATCCAAGCCATTTTGAGATTGTTTTCTCGTGACACATTGTACTTTATGATAGTCATAAATTTGAGTCAATATATTTCATCTTTAGGGTACTTTCATACTAGCGGCAAGGAACTCCAGCAGGCGGTTCCGGCGGGTGAACAGCCTGTCGGATCCGTGCTGCCGCTAATGCACGCTTGCCCCCCCAGACTACCACTCCGGCCCCATTGACTATAATAGGGGTGGGCTGGAGTTCCGGCGGCAGCACGGCAAACATGCCGAGAGGCGGGAGGAATAAAACTACGGCATGTCGTAGTTTTTTTCCGCCTGTCTCTCTGCATGTTTGCCGTGCTGCCACCAGAACTCCAGCCCACCCCTATTATAGTCATTGGGGCCGAAGTGGTAGTCTGGGGGGCAAGCGTGCATTAGCGGCAGCACGGATCCGACAGGCTGTTCACCCGCCGGAACAGCCTGCTGGAGTTCCTTGCCGCTAGTATGAAACTAGCCTAATTTATGAAGAAAATCCCAAATTTACAATTTTTTTTTAAACATTTTCAAAATTTAAATTTCTCTGCTTTTAAAACAGTCATACCTCATAAAATATTTATTACTTAACATTCCCCATATGTCTACTTTATGTTGGCATCATTTTGTAAATGTCATTTTATTTTTTGAGGACGTTAGAAGGCTTAGAATTTTAAAAGCAATTCTTTAAATTTTTAACACATTTTTTCAAAACCCACTTTTTAAGGACCAGTTCAGGTCTGAAGTCACTTTGTGTGGCTTACATAGTGGAAACCCCCCCCCCCCCATAAATTACCCCATTGTAGAAACTACTCCCCTCAAGTTACTCAAAACTGATTTTACAAACTTTGTTAACCCTTTAGGTGTTCCACAAGAATTAAAGTAAAATGGAGATCAAATTTAAAAATTTCACTTTTTTGTCAGATTCTCCCTTTCAATCAATTTTTTTCTTTAAAGGGTTTCTACCACCAGAAATACTGTTATGTAGCTGACTGACATTAGCGATGCGCTAATGTCAGCACTACATAACAGTATGTTTCTGACATTTGTCCCTGCAGCCGTTTTTGTAAAAAAAAAATGCACTTTTATAATATGCTAATGAGCCTCTAGGTGCTATGTGGGCGTAAAATCAGCACCTAGAGGCTCCGTCCACTCACCCTTTATCCCGCCCAGGTCCCCTGTTCTGCCCGCCCCGCTCGTCTTGATTGATGCCACGGTCCACCGCATCGTTGACGAAATCCCGCACCTGCGCCGTTCACTTCTGTCTTCGGCGCAGGGGCAGTGAGTGAAGGCCGCTCTCCTGATGTCGGCTTCCTCACTGTGACGTAGTCGGCGCAGGCGCAGTGAGGAATCCGGCAATTATGAGATGTGGAAACTACTGCTAGATCTCTGGAATCGGAGGAAAGTAGTGTGTACAGGAGATTCCTCTTTAACCCAGAGGATATCAACGAATTGATCCGAACCATCAGGGCCACTATTAGGATGGCGATCCCTAAGAGGTCCAAGTCAGTCCAAGAGGAGATTTTCGCAGGTTTAGGGGAGAAGCACAAGTCGGTGGTCCCGGACAATGTCCAGAAGATGATACGGGCAGAACGGGATAAGCTGGAGAAGGGTTCCTTTATCCCACGGGGTCTTAAGAGGCGATACCCCAGACTGTGCCGATTGGGAAGCCATTCCCAGGGTTGACGCTCCCGTTGCCAAGGTGGCAAAACAGACGGTCCTACCATTTGAGGACGCGGCGCAGCTCAAGGACCCTCTAGATAGGAAAGCCGAGAGCCTGCTCAAGAAGACATGGGAGGCTACAGCAGCTCTCTTAAAACCGGGGGTAGCAGCAACGTGCGTGGCTCGTACACTCGCCATGTGGCTTGAACAACTAGAGCACCATATAGAGAATAAGGCTCCTTGGGAGGAGATCCTGGACAGTCTTCCTCTTTTAAAGAAGGCCGCCTTCTTCCTTGCTGATGCCGCCGCAGAATCGGTTAGACTATCTGCCCGCACGGTGGTCCTTTCCAATACTACCAGACGGGTACTGTGGCTTAAGGCTTGGTCGGGCAATACCGTCTCAAAGAACAGGCTGATATCTCTACCCTTTCACGGTCAGTATGTGTTCGGGTCCGACCTGGACAAGATCCTTGAGAACGCCACGGACCGTAAGAGGGGCTTTCCAGAGGACAAATCCAAGTCCAGGAGACAGTTTTTCTCGCCCATATTCCTTGGGGGACACAGGAAACCATGGGTATAGCTCTGCTCCCTAGGAGGCGTGACACTAAGTGAAAGCTGTAAGCCCCTCCTCCATCAGCTATACCCCTCAGCCTGGAGAAGAGACTGAATCCTCTCTACGTCCGATCCTGAAGCTGTTCATCCCCGTGCCGGCTGCCTCTCCTCCACAGCCTCCTTCAGTCTGCTTCCCTTGCTGCTGCCGCTTGCAGGGTCTGGTAGGACTGTTAACCCCCTCCGTGCCAGTACTGTTGTTGGGTGTAATCTCCGTTCCTTTTGCCCTGGGGTCTCCCATAAGGCAACATTTTTTTCCACCATGTCAGACCCTTCTGCAGCTGCCAAGCCTTGGTACCATGCCTGTACTGCTTGTAGGGAACCCTTTCCCCGGGGGCAGTCTGATCCGCACTGTCCTGCATGCCGAGCTCCACCGCAGCCTCAGTCGCCCGCTGTGTCGCTCCCTGCTTCCTCTGACCCGCCTGACTGGGCTAGATCCCTGTCCCAGGCCGTGGAAAGCCTCACTCATGTCGTGGGCCGCCTGATAGACAGGCCACCTACCCCGCAGGACGCTACTTTTACTGTCGCGCCCTCCGGGTCCACCGCTTCTGCCGCTGCAGCGGGTTCACTCCCTCTTAGTGACCCCTCCCGAGCTAGGCACTCTCAGAAGCGTCTTAGAGTAGAGCGAGCCTCCTCCTCGGATGCCTCCCTCTCCCCGCCACGCGTGCGCACCCAGACGAGCCTCTCCTCTCCAAAGGATTCGCTCTCTGAAGGTGAATTGGCGGTTTCAGATTTGGAAATGGACTCGGCCCTGCCGTCCAAGCTAGCCTCAGCGATGAGTCAACTCATCTCGGATATTCGTGACACCTTTAAGGTGCAGGATGACCCCCCTAGCTCTGACGCAGCTAGCGTCTCCTTTATCAGACCCAGGCAGGCCTCAAAAGTCTTTCCAATCCACTCTGATTTCTCCTCCGTGGTGTCTAAGGCTTGGGCTCGCCCGGACGCCCGTTTTGTCAATCCCAAGAAGCTGGACATTTGCTATCCATTTCCAGCCGATGTCGTGGCCACCTGGTCGTCCCCACCCAAGGTGGACCCCCCTGTGGCCCGTCTGTCAAAAAACACGGCCATCCCTGTTCCCGACGGGTCCTCTCTTCAGTCAGCGGAGGACCGTCGCATGGAGACCCTTTCCAAGGGCATTTTTGCTGCCTCCGGTTCTGCTCTCAGACCGGTTTTTGCCTCTGCTTGGGCAGGTAAAGCAATCTCTGCTTGGGGTGCGCAGCTGGAACAGGAGTTGGACTCGGACGTCCCCATCCAGGACCTACGTTCCTTGGCCCAGCTTATTATTCGGGCCGGGAATTTTGTTTGTGAGGCCTCCCTTGATGCGGGAGCCCTTATTGCACGCTCCTCCGCCCTGGCGGTTTCCGTCAGGAGGGAGCTCTGGCTGAAAGTTTGGAAAGCGGACTCTGCCTCCAAACGTTCCTTGGCGGGGCTACCGTTTGCGGGTTCCCGCCTTTTCGGGGTCCGCCTAGACGAGCTTATTTCGGAGGCCACGGGTGGTAAAAGCACCCATCTCCCTCAACCCCAAGCCAGGGGCGCCCCCCGCGGACGCCCCGGTGCGTCTCGTTTTCGGTCCTCCCGCAGGACCTCTGGGGCTCCCCCCGCAGCTGCCGCTTCGGCCCCTCCCCAGGATAAACGTAGGAAGCCGTTTTTTCGGGCACAGCCCTCCTGGCGCAGGCCGCAGGCTGCCCGCACACCCGCAGCAAAGCAATCCTCTGCCTGAAGGCGCGCCCCCACCCACCCGGGTGGGGGGCCGGCTCCTCCTTTTCAGGGACATCTGGATGGCTCACATCTCCGACGCCTGGGCTCTCGAAATTGTGTCCTCAGGATACAAAATCGAATTTGCGTCTTTCCCTCCAGATCGGTTCTTTCGCTCCCGCCCCCCGCGGGACCCGAAAAGCGCGGCTGCGTTCTCCGCGGCTGTTCAAGCCTTACTGGACAGAGGGGTGATTACCCCCGTTCCTCTAGAGGAAAGGTTCCAAGGGTTCTATTCGAACCTCTTTGTAGTTCCCAAGAAGGGAGGTTCGGTGCGGCCCATTTTGGACCTCAAAAAGCTCAACCGTTTTCTCTTCCTTCGACGGTTTCGGATGGAGTCCCTCCGTTCCGCGGTGGCTTCCCTGGAGCAGGGAGATTTCATGTCTTCCATCGATATACAGGATGCCTACCTCCATGTTCCGGTAGCCCGGTGTCACCATCGCTTCCTCCGATTCGCCGTGGGGGACCTCCACTTCCAGTTTGTCGCCCTTCCCTTTGGGCTGGCAACAGCCCCCCGGGTGTTCATCAAGGTCCTGGCCCCGGTTTTGGCCTTACTCCGTTCCAGGGGTGTTTTTCTGCTACCGTACTTGGACGATATCCTCATCAAGGCTCCGTCCCTTTCCCAAGCGGTTGCCAGCGTGGATCTCACTCTAGAGACTCTGGCGAGATTCGGTTGGGTCATCAACTTCCCCAAGTCCTCCCTTCCTCCCGCCAGACAACTGGTCTTCCTGGGAATGCTTTTAGACACGGAAGCGGCGGAGGTACGTCTTCCCTCGGAAAAACGTCTGACCCTCCGTCGGGCGATTCAGGGTCTCCTTCTCCACCGTCGACCGTCCTTCCGCTTCTGCATGCGGGTCTTGGGGCAGATGGTTGCCTGCTTCGAGGCAATCCCATTTGCGCAGTTTCACTCCCGCCCTCTCCAACGGGCGATCCTCTCCTCCTGGGACAAATCGCCGGAGTCTCTGGATCATCCCTTCCATCTATCGCCTCCGGTACGGTCATCTCTCCGCTGGTGGTTGCAGTCCCCTCTTCTGGGCAGGTCCTTTCTGCCGATCAACTGGTTGGTGGTTACAACCGATGCCAGTCTCTTGGGCTGGGGAGGCGTGTTTCCTCCCCGATCCGTCCAGGGCATTTGGTCTCCATCGGAGTCCAAACTCTCGATCAATGTCCTGGAGCTGAGAGCGGCCCTTCTGTCTCTGCGACACTGGACTCATCTGCTGAAGGGTCATCCAGTTCGTGTGCAATCGGACAACGCCACGGCCGTGGCGTACATAAACCACCAGGGGGGCACTCGCAGCGTTGCAGCAATGCGGGAGGTCACCAGCATTCTCCGTTGGGCGGAAGCCCACGTCCCGGCCCTATCTGCAATTTTTATTCCAGGGGTGGACAATTGGGCGGCGGACTTCCTCAGTCGCACCACCGTCGACCCCGGCGAGTGGTCTCTTCACCCGGAGGTGTTCGAGGCCATTTGCCTTCGTTGGGGCATACCGGACGTGGACCTCATGGCCTCAAAATTCAATCACAAGGTCCCCGCATATCTGTCCAGGGCCAGGGATCCGGGAGCCTGCGGAGCCGACGCCCTCGTTCTTCCTTGGCGAGGCTTCGCGCGCCCATACATATTCCCTCCCATCCCTCTCCTGCCCAAGGTCCTTCGGAAGATAGCGGCGGAAGGCGTCTCGGTGATTCTGGTCGCTCCGGACTGGCCCCGCCGGTCTTGGTATGCCGACCTCATGCTGCTCCTGGCAGACGCGCCCTGGCCGCTGCCCGCCAGGGAAGATCTTCTCTCTCAGGGACCGATCTTCCACCCGCGTTTAGGGTCCCTACGTTTGACGGCGTGGTTGTTGAGACCACCGTCCTGACGCGTAGGGGTTTTTCTGCGGACGTCGTCCGCACCATGATCCGCGCCCGTAAGCCGTCCTCTTCTAGGATCTATTATAGGACCTGGAGGACCTTTTTGGGGTTCTGTGCCGATCTGGGGATTCCTCCGCTCCGCTTTTCTCTCCCCACCGTTTTGTCCTTCCTGCAGAGCGGACTGGCCCAAGGGCTGGCCCTTAGTTCTTTGAAGGGTCAGGTGTCTGCGCTGTCCATTTTGTTTCAGCGCCCACTGGCCCCCCTTGGTCCTGTCAAGACCTTCCTTCAGGGTGTGGCTCACGCGGTTCCCCCGTACCGTCCTCCGGTACCGCCCTGGGACCTGAACCTGGTTCTCTCAGCGCTCCAGGCTTCCCCTTTCGAGCCTCTGCGGACGGTTTCCTTGCGACTTCTGTCCTGCAAGGTTATTTTCCTTGTAGCCGTCACCTCTCTTCGGAGGGTGTCCGAATTGGCTGCACTCTCCTGTCTGGAACCTTTCCTAGTGTTCCACCAGGACAAGGTGGTTCTTCGTCCGGTCCCTTCCTTCCTTCCTAAGGTGGTCTCCGCCTTTCATCTGAACGAGGACATCGTTCTCCCCTCTTTGTGTCCTTCCCCTTCCCACCCGCGGGAGAGGGAGCTTCATCGCCTGGACGTTGTCAGGGCGCTCAAGGTTTACCTGGAGGTAACCAGCTCTTTCAGGCGTACTGACTCGCTCTTTGTGGTTCCGGAGGGGTCGCGCAGAGGGATGGCGGCATCCAAAGTTGCTATCGCCCGTTTTGTCAAGATGGCTGTTACTGAGTCTTATCTCGCCAAGGGCAAGGTTCCGCCCCTTGGTGTTACCGCTCACTCCACTAGAGCGGTCGGGGCTTCCTGGGCTCAGAGGAATCGGGCTTCTACGGAGCAGATTTGCAAGGCGGCCACTTGGTCCTCCTTGCACACCTTCACCAAGTTCTACAGGGTGCATACTCATGCGTCGGCTGACGCTGCTTTAGGCCGTCTGGTGTTGCAGGCGGCAGTTGATTGATGCCTCTGGTGTTGGTCTAGTTTGTTCTGGTCCCTCCCTTCTGGGACTGCTCTGGAACGTCCCATGGTTTCCTGTGTCCCCCAAGGAATATGGGCGAGAAAAGGAGACTTTTGTATTACTTACCAGTAAAGTCTCTTTCTCGCTCTTCCTTGGGGGACACAGCACCCGCCCTTCATTTGGGTTACAGTTGTGGTTCCGGCTTGGTTGCCCCCGTTGGGGCTCGACAGTTCTTTTTTCCGGTTGGTGGTTATCTTTCACTACTTGGACACGCAACTGGCAGTCTCTTCTCCAGGCTGAGGGGTATAGCTGATGGAGGAGGGGCTTACAGCTTTCACTTAGTGTCACGCCTCCTAGGGAGCAGAGCTATACCCATGGTTTCCTGTGTCCCCCAAGGAAGAGCGAGAAAGAGACTTTACTGGTAAGTAATACAAAAGTCTCCTTTTTCGGAGCCCCCAGCAGGATCCCAGGGCCGATAGAAGGAGCCGCGAGGGTCGCGGATTTACGAGAGGCGGGAGAGGAAAAAAAATTTTTCTCAATCCCAACAGGGGAGATCCCTCTTCGTCAAAACAATGACATCATCCCGGTCGGAGGAAGGATCAGCTCCTTTGTCGGGGTTTGGGAACAAACCATCATAGATCCATATATATTAGGCATCGTAGAACATGGCTACACTATAGAGCTGGATTCCCTTCCTCCGCAGAATTTCTTCCTGACCAAGCTCCCCAGGAGCCTCGAGTCTCCCTTATCCGAGGGCGTAAGAAACTTATTACGCCTGGGGGCAGTAGAAAGGGTCCCTGCCGAAGAATTGGGGAGGGGTCACTACTCCCCCTTATTCCTGGTCCGGAAATCGAATGGCAATTTTCGGACCATCATAAATGTAAAACCCCTGAACAAACATCACTTACCACAAGTTCAGGATGGAGACCGTCAAGTCAGCGGTGAAGCTCATCAAAAGAGGGGCTATGATGGCTACAATAGACCTCTTCGACGCATACTCCCATATCCCAATACAGGTCCGTTCCAGAAGATACCTGAGGTTCGCGGTGGGACAGCCCGCCACTATCAATTCAAGTGCCTCCCATTCGGCATATCATCGGCACCCCGCATATTCACCAAGGTTATGGCGGAGGTCGTAGCTTCCCTAAGCAAGGAGGGGATAATAATTGTCCCTTACCTGGACGACCTGCTAATAGTGGCAGAGACCTCAGATATCCTTAACAGGCACATCCAAGTGGTTCTCTTGCGCCTCCAGAACTTGGGCTGGTTAGTCAACCGGGTGAAGTCCGACCTGCTCCCAGACCATCGGAAGATTTTCCTGGGTATCCTCTTGGATTCGACTCTTCAAAGATCCGCTCTCCCCCCGCTAAAGATACAAAAGCTGAAGTCAAGGGTCCTCCACTTCACCAAGCAGTCCTGTTGCTCAATAAGGCAGGGCATGGAAATGCTGGGCCATCTCACTTCCTGCATTCCTGCGGTAGCCTGGGCCCAATTCCATATGAGACCCTTACAGAAGCTGGTCCTAAGTCAATGGAACAGGTCTCAATCATCCCTGGACCTAAGGTTGTCAGTGTCCCAGGAAGTAAAGGCTTCACTGGACTGGTGGCTCAAGACCAAGAACCTGGAAACGGGAGTTCCTTGGAGGCAGGAGTATGTGTTTTCCCTCACAACGGACGCCAGCTCCCGGGGCTGGGGGGGCCCTCACGGCTTCAGAGGCCTTTCAGGGGATCTGGTCTGAGGACCAGAGAAGGATGTCCTCCAACTACAGAGAACTCTGCGGCAGTACATCTGAAGGGATTCCTTAATCTCCAGGCAGATTACCTCAGTCGGCAAAGTCTGGATCCAGACAAATAGTCCTTGTCCCAGACCGCTTTCCAAAAGATTCGGGAGTCCCATCCTAGACCTTTTCGCCTCAGTGAAGAACCACAAGGTTCAGGATTTCTTCTCCATCAACCGAAGAGACCCATGCGTGGCAATAGATGCTTTTACCCAGAGCTGGACGTCGGGCCTAGTCTACGCCTTTTCCCCGATACCAGTAATTCCAAGAGTGCTCCAAAAGTTTGTCTGAAAGGTGCAGACTGATTCTGGTGGTCCCATTCTGGCTCAGAAGATCCCATCCGATTCCTGCCGGAGGAGGGCCTTCTAACCCAGGGTCCCATCCCGCACCCTAATACCAACCTCCTCAAGCTGTCCGCCTGGATTCTGAGCAATCCCTCCTTGTTAGGGTTAGGGCTCTCTGAAAGAGTAGTTAAGACCCTCTTACTCAGTAGTAAGTCCAACACCTCCAAAGCGTATCTCAAAGTTTGGAGGAAGTTCGCCTCCTGGGGCGCAGTCAGGTTCAACCAGTCCACCCCTATTATCCCTCCTATCCTGGAATTCCTCCAGGATGGGTTGATTTGGGCCTTGCTCCCAACACACTGCGAGTCCAGGTGTCGGCCTTGGGGGCCCTCTATAATACCAGCCTTTTATGAAGTCCCCTGGGTAGCAAGATTCCTCAAAGCAGCGGATTGACTAAATCCCTGAGTCAGGAACATGGTCGCACCGTGGAGCCTTAACACCGTCCTGTCAGGGCTGTCGGATGTACCGTTTGAGCTGCTTCTCTCCCGATCCATTAAGTGGCTCATTCTGAAAACCATCTTCCTAGTGGCCATATCCTCCGTTTGCGAGCATCAGGCCCTGTCCATACAGGAGCCTTTCCTCAGGGTGCTGGAGGACAAGCTCGTTTTCAAGTTAGACCCCTGTTTTCTTCCCAAAGTGGTCTCCTCCTTCCACAGTTCACAAGATATAGTTATCCCGTCTTTTTTTTCCTAACCCTAAAGACGAGCAGGAATCTAGATTCCACAATTTAGACGTTAGGTGTTCAGTTCTTCATTATTTACACGCCACAAAGGAGTGGTGTATCGACAAAAATTTATTTATCCAGTTTGCAGGTCCAAATAGGGGTAAGAAGGCAGCCAAGAGCTCTATATCCCGCTGGATTAGATGCACCATCTCCGAGGCCTATAAAGCTTCCGGTAAGGAGGTGCCTCCATCCCTTAGTCCACCTGGTTAGATCGGTCTCCACTTCCTGGGCTGAGAGAGCCTCTGCTTCGTTAGAACAATCTGCAGGGCGGCCACCTGGAAGAGGGCCCACACCTTTACCAAGCATAATAGGGTGGACGTATTTTCCGACGAGGACTTGGCCTTTGGACGTAAGGTCCTAGGTGCTGTAGCTCTCCCCCCCCCCCCCCCTTCCCCCCCTAAGTTACTTTGTTAGTTCTCAGTTTGTGCTGTCATGGAGATGATTGGGGAAATGAGTGTTACACTCACCGGTAATCTGGTTTCCTTGAAGTCTCCATGACAGCACACTTTTGTCCCGCCCTTGTTTTCTTTGTCAATAGACTAAATTGACTAGTTATGTTTTTTTTTTTTTTTTTTTTTTTTTACGGTGTTCATCTGTGGTTAGGTCATGTGATATTTTTATAGAGCTAGTTGTTACGGACGCGGCGATACCTAATATGTATACTTTTTATTTAATTTTTTCACTTTAACACAATAATAGCCTTTTTGAAACAAAAAATATGTTTTAATGTCTCCATGTTCTGAGAGCTATAGGTTTTTTTATTGAGCGATTTTCTTATATAGGGGCTAATTTTTTGCGGCTTGAGGTGACTGTTTTATTGGTATCATTTTGTGTGAGATATGCCTTTTTGATCACTTGGTATTGCATTTTTTGTGATGTAAGGTGACAAATTGCTTTTTTTGACCGTTTTTATTTTTATTATTTTATGGCGTTTATCGGACTGATCATGTGATATATTTATAGAGCCAGCCATCACGAAACTAGCAATACCAAATATGTCTATTTTATAAAAAAAATATATTTTTAACTTTTTATTTTTTAATTTTTTTTTATGTTTATCCAGGGAGTTGGGAAGGAATTTTTTCCCCCGTAAGTGGGGAAAATTGGCTTGTACCTTTTTTTTTTTTTGCTTTCTCTGGATCAACTTGCAGGATAACAGGCCGAACTGGATTGACAAATGTCTTTTTTCAGCCTTATATACTAGGGATCGACCGATTATCGGTTTTACCGATCTTATTGGCCGATATTCAGGATTATGAACGTTATCGGCATCTATTTTGCCGATATTCTGATAATGAATCGGGAACACGGATTGCGCTGCTGTCAGCGCTCTGTTCCCTCAGCAGCACAGGGGAGAAGGAAGCGGTGTCTCCCTCCCCCCTGTGCCACTGCTACCAATGAGAGGAGGGAGGACAAGAGGAGGGGAGGGGCCACTGCGCCACCAATGAAGATAACTCTCATGAATTCAAATACCGGAGGCGGGAGCTGGCTACAGAATCATATAGCCGGCTCCCAACCTCTGTGACAAGTAGCTGCGATCTGCACCTGAGGGGTTAACTACCGCAGATCGCAGCTACTTGTCATAGAGGTCGGGAGCCGGCTATGTGATTCTGCAGCCAGCTCCTGCCTCCTGTATATGAATGAATGAGAGAGGTATCTCATTGGTGGTGCAGTGTGCCCCCCCACCCAAGCCCCCCAGTATTAACCCCCTAGGGACCCATGATGTATTGGTACGGCATGGTTACCGAGTTCTTAAGGACCCATGACGTACCGGTATCGCGCTGCCTTCCATGCCATCGGGTCCCCATGCGGCTGTAAGCTGCCTTCCGGTGACGAGCCTGTAAGATCCAGCCCCCTGGATCTCGCAGGCTGGAAGCTGTATGAGTAATACACACAGTATTACTCATACAGCCAATG
Source organism: Bufo bufo (assembly GCF_905171765.1). NCBI lineage: Eukaryota > Metazoa > Chordata > Amphibia > Anura > Bufonidae > Bufo > Bufo bufo. The sequence continues at coordinate 221,761,437 of NC_053393.1, forward strand.
CATTCCAATACAGAAGTATTGGAATGCATTGTAATTAGACCCCCAAAAGTTCAAGTCCCAAAGTGGGACAAAAAAGAAAGTGAAAAAAAAAGTTTTCTCCCCAAAAAATTAAGTTTCAAGTAAAAATAAACAAAAACTTAATTTTCCCCAAATAAAGTTAAAAAATAGAGGAAAAAAAAGTATACGTATTAGGTATCGCCGCGTCCGTATCGACCGGCTCTATAAACATATCACATGACCTAACCCCTCAGATGAACACCGTAAAAAATAAAAACTGTGCTAAATAAACCATTTTGTCACCTTACATCACAAAAAGTACAACAGCAAGCGATCAAAAAGGCGTTTGCCCACCAAAATAGTACCAATCTAACCGTCACCTCATTCCGCAAAAAAATAAGCCCCTACCTGCGACAATCGCCCCAAAAATATAAAAACTATGGCTCAGAATATGGAGACACTAAAACATAATTTTTTTTTGTTTTAAAAAAGCTGTTGTGCAAAACTTACATAAAAAAATAATAAAGTATACATATTGGGTATCGCCGCGTTCGTATCGACCGGCTCTATAATAATTTTTTAAAATAAAAACTGTGCTAAATAAACATTTTTTGTCACCTTACATCACAAAAAGTGTAATAGCAAGCGATCAAAGTCACACGCACCCCAAAATAGTGCCAATAAAACCGTCATCTCATCCCGCAAAAATCATACCCTACCCAAGGTAATCGCCCAAAAACTGAAAAATGTAAAACTTACATAAATAAAAAAATCCGTGACAACCTGGTCTATAAAAATATCACATGATCTAACCTGTCAGATGAATGTTGTAAATAACAAAAAATAAAAACTGTGCCAAAACGGCTATTTCTTGTTATCTTGCCTCACAAAAAGTGTAATATAGAACAACCAAAAATCATATGTAGTTTATAGAATGGGGTCATTTTTGGGTGGTTTCTATTATGAAAGCCTCGCAAAGTGACTTCAGACCTGAACTGGTCCCTAAAAATTGGGTATTGGGATTTGCTTCTAAACTTCTAAGCCTTGTAACATCCCTAAAAAATAAAATATAATTCCCAAAATGATCCAAACATGAAGTAGACATATGGGGAATGTAAAGTAATAACTATTTTTGGAGGTATTAACTATGTATTATAGAAGTAGAGAAATTGAAACTTGGAAATTTGAAATTTTTTACAATTTTTTTATAAATAAAAATGAATTTTTTTACTTAATTTTACCAGTGTCATAAAGTACAATATGTGACGAAAAAACAATCTCAGAATGGCCTGGATAAGTCAAAGCGTTTTAAAGTTATCAGCAGTTAAATCCAGAAGGTGAAATAGGGCCGAGCCCTTAAGGGGTTAAATCATTGGTGGCAGTGGCCGCAGGGTCCCCTCCTCCTCCTCAGTGGAAGTTCTGATCGGAGCCCCAGCAGTGTAATCCTGGGGCTCCGATCAGTTACCATGGCAGCGAGGATGCTATTGAAGCCCTGGCTGCCATGGTAAGCTCCATGCTGCTGTGTGCACAGAGCAGCAGGGACAGTGTGAAGTCTATCAGGGTGAATAGGACAAGGGTTCTAGTCCCTAAGGGGGCTAATAGTGTAAAAATAAAGTAATATATTAATTATAAATGAAAAATAAAGATTTACAAAATAAAAAATACACGTTAACAATAAACATAATCATTTTCAGCAGATTTGTGTGGGAATTTTATTTATTTAAAAAAAAAATATGAATATCGGTATAAATTATCGGCCTGAAAGTTCATATATTATCGGTATCGGCCCTAAAAAATCTATATCGGTCGATCCCTATTATATACTATGTTATTTCATTAACTACCCCGACCCCGGCGGTCACTTGATCGCCGGGCCGGGACCGGAAGTGCATAGCTTATGTATACAGCAATTTAGAAGGCAGGGACACCTGAGAACTGTCACTGCCTTCACTCTGGGGTGCTCCCCCCCCGCTCTGCAGCTGCACAATTAGCGTGCAGCTGCCATCTCTGAATGGACGTTCTAAAACGTCCATTCAGAGATAAACAACCGCCCATAGGACTTTTATAGTCTATGGGCGGTCATGAAGTGGTAATAATTGTAAAATTAAAAATTCCTTTACACCTAGTGGCTTAAAGGGGGTTGTCTAGTAAACCCCATCACAAGTGACTTACTCCTGACGATGATGATCATTGCGATTATGGAATCTATCTTTTTGTCTTGATTTTGGGAGTTCCACCACCTTGTTTCAGAACAGTGTCTTCACTGACCGTACACTGCTCCCATCCAGAACATGGCCGCTGAAGGAGAGACATGTGACCAGACTCCTCCATCAGTGGCTTTCTTTGTGTAACTGTTAGGGGTGCACCGAAATGAAAATTCTGGTCCGAAACCGAAAATTCAGGATGCCCTAAACCGAAACTGCCTTTTTGCCCAAATACTTTTAAAATACTTATTTTTTAATGATTTTATTAATAATTCTTTTTCATGAATGAAATTCATCTGTGGGTGGCGCTGTTATGGAGAGGGGGATCTGTGGGTGGCGCTGTTATGGAGAGGGGGATCTGTGGGTGGCGCTGTTATGGAGAGGGGGATCTGTGGGTGGCGCTGTTATGGAGAGGGGGATCTGTGGGTGGCGCTGTTATGGAGAGGGGGATCTGTGGGTGGCGCTGTTATGGAGAGGGGGATCTGTGGGTGGCGCTGTTATGGAGAGGGGGATCTGTGGGTGGCGCTGTTATGGAGAGGGGGATCTGTGGGTGGCGCTGTTATGGAGAGGGGGATCTGTGGGTGGCGCTGTTATGGAGAGGGGGATCTGTGGGTGGCGCTGTTATGGAGAGGGGGATCTGTGGGTGGCGCTGTTATGGAGAGGGGGATCTGTGGGTGGCGCTGTTATGGAGAGGGGGATCTGTGGGTGGCGCTGTTATGGAGAGGGGGATCTGTGGGTGGCGCTGTTATGGAGAGGGGGATCTGTGCACTGTTATGGGCATAACAGTGCACAGATCCCTTTCCCCATAACAGTGCACAGATACCTTTCCCCATAACAGTGCACAGATACCTTTCCCCATAACAGTGCACAGATCCCTTTCCCCATAACAGTGCACAGATCCCTTTCCCCATAACAGTGCACAGATCCCTTTCCCCATAACAGTGCACAGATCCCTTTCCCCATAACAGTGCACAGATCCCCCCTCCCCATAGCAGTGCCATAGACCGATCCCCCTACCCATAACAGCCCCGGCCCTGCTGCTCACAGCATCACTCACTGCATCTTTTTATTTTACCTTACAATCGTGACGCTCCAGTAACAACTCTGCAGGCAGAGCGGAGGGCGGCGTAACGTCACTTACTCACGTGACGCACCTGCTCCGCCCACTTTATGAATGAAGGAGGCGGAGCAGGCGCGTCACGTGAGTAAGTGACGTTACGCCGGCCTCCGCTCTGCCTGCAGAGTTGTTAGTTACTGGAGCCTCACGATTGTAAGGTAAAATAAAGATGCAGTGACAAAGTAAACCGCCCGCCCGCAGATGGTGGGTGACAAATCCCACACCCCATATTTTCGGCCGATATGTAACAATATCGGCCGAAGTGGATTAGGTGCATTTTCGGCCGATATTTTCGGCTGCCGGAATTTCGGTGCACCCCTAGTAACTGTGCATCGCATTAGAAACTAGGGCATATGCAGTGTCGCATGTGGGGATAAATAATGTTAGTTTTGTAGTTTTGTTAAAGTTGTGGTAATACCAGTTTTATATTTTTTTTTTTTAGAGCATTTCTTAATGGAAAATGTTTTTTCCATTATGGGACTTGACCATGCGGCTACTTATTCGCTGATATACGTAATACACTGCAACACTGTATCCGATCAGGCCTTACCTCCAGCAAACATTAGGTCTTCATTAGGTTCATGGTAACCCATTGGCACCGGACAATTACGTCACTGTTTGGCCAGTGGGGTAACAGAGGAAGCCCCTATCTTAACTGCACTGGGTATTGACCACAGCAACTGCCTTAAATGCCTTGAATAACACGTTCGGATAATATTGGCACTTCTGAGCCCACACTATTCTCACAATATGCCCATAGAGTGGCAAGTGCACTTACAAGAAAATGCTTAAAATTCATGTTCCTTTCAAGTGTTAAAAAAAAAAAAAAAAAAAAAAAAAGGACAAAAAAAGGTTTGAAAAGGTTGACCAATTTGTTTGAATAGGTAGCAATATGCAATGACCTGTTGGTAATACAACTGTATGCCACATCGGAACTTAGCCTTGTGTGCTGCTGAAGATCCCCTGGTCCCCATCTATGGCTTGTGTAGACACCTCCGACTATGCGGCCATAGATTGCAAGGTGGCAGCAGTGATGCGAGTCACCCACGTTGCCACTTTCTGCATGGTTCCTGGATGGATCCTCTTCTACGCATGCGCTGAACAGTAAATTAACATGTTCAGGACAAGTGCAGAGGAGGATCTATCCAGCTACAGAGTAGTAATCAGTGATGTGGGTGTCTTGCATCACTGCTGCCATCTTGCAACTTATGGAGGAAGAGCTGCAGGTGTTTTACACAAGCCGTAGATGGGGACTAGAGGACTTTCTGCAGCACACCGAGGGTAGGTTGAACAATTGTCACAGTGTACACAATTTAAGGTGCAGCACTATAAGGGTGCATTCACACAACTGTGTGTTTTGCTGTCCACATCCGTGCAGCCTCACCGCAAATGATAGGACATGTTCTGTACTTTGCCACGACATGCAGACCACACATCTATTGAAGTCAATGGGTCCGCACCATGACGCGGCACGCACACGGCCAGTATCCGCGGTTTGAGGACACCATGTGAATGCTTCCTCAATCTTTTTTTTTTTGCTGCCGTTTGTAGACTACCAAATACAAGCCAGTGTGGAATTTACAGGCTTTGGTGTTAATCTTTTTCTTTTACTTTATTAGGAATAATGCTTCCAACATGTCCGTGGACTCGATGCTCTGTGATCGTATAGAAATTGCCAAAGAACTAATAAAGAGAGCAGAAGTCCTCTCAAGGTCTCGAGCTGGAGGCGTTGAAGGTGGAGCAAAACTATGCAGCAAACTGAGGGCAGAACTAAAGTTCTTACAAAAAGTGGAGGCAGGAAAAGTAGCGATTAAGGAGTCTCATTTAAAAAGCACTAATCTCACTCACCTACAAGCCATTATCGAGTCAGCCGAGAGCCTGGAAGATGTGGTCAGTGTTCTCCATGTCTTCAGCTACAATGACCAGTTTGGTGAAAAGCAAACACTGGTGGTCGATGTGGTTGCCAATGGTGGCCACACATGGATCAAAGCCATAGGGAGAAAGGCTGAGGCCCTCCATAACATATGGATTGGACGTGGCCAATATGGTGACAAAAGCGTCATTGAACAAGCGGAGGATTACCTGCAAGCAAGCCGCCAGCAGCCTGTGCAGTTTAGCAGTCCTCATATCATATTTGCCTTCTACAACAGTGTCTCCAAACCTATGGCTGAGAAGCTAAAGGAGATGGGGATATCTGTACGGGGGGATATCGTTGCTGTTAACTCATCTGTGGGGATTACTCAAGAAGAAAACGATCTAAGCTGTAGTGAATCGGACGTGGAGGAGGATGACTCAGAGCTTCTTCATATTGACGAGGTGGATAGGGAAAATATAGTTGCCAGCGTGGCTTTTCCCAGAGAGATCAAGGTTGAGGTCTGCAACCGCGTGAACTTAGACATCACGACATTAATTACTTACGTTTCTGCTCTCAGTCATGGCGGCTGCCATTTTATCTTTAAAGATAAGGTTTTGACAGAACAAGCAGCACAAGAAAGGCAAGAGAAAGTGTTACCTTTGCTGGACTCCTTTATGGAGGGCAAGGAGCTCTTTGCCTGTGAATGTGCCGTGCGGGATTTCCAGTCCATATTGGAGACTTTAGGAGGAGCACATGAGAGGGAACGAGCTGCATCACTCATACAGAGAATTAATGTAGTGCCTGATCAACCTTCTGTGCGTGCCTTAAAACTGTGCTCCAGCTCCAAAGTTAATAGCCGCTCTGTCTCCATATTTGGGACTGGGGACTCTTTAAGAGCGATCACGATGACTGCTAATAGTGGCTTTGTGAGAGCGGCCAATAACCAGGGGGTTAAATTCAGTGTGTTTATTCACCAACCTCGAGCTCTTACTGAGAGCAAAGAGTCTTCTGCAACGCCTATATTAAAGAATGATGTGGCGTCTGACCCGCACTAACCTCCGCCATTGTTTGTGTCAGGAACTCATCAGCCTGTTTGTCTTATTCCAAATCTTCTGCTAACATATCCCACAAGGTGGCTCCATGCAACTATCGTGTGCAGAAATTTGTTCAATAAATAGTTAATGCTAAGCACTTTAGCCACCCATGGTTGTGTTGTGTTTTACCTTGATTACAGGATAGGGTTTGTGCACCTGTGAGGGGGAGGTTGACCTTCCAGATCAGACCTGCTTCCTGGCGCAGGCTCCTGCTCTCCTGGGCTCTCTGGATGTAACTTCCTCTTTGACTTAGCTGCAGCCAATTGCTGGCCGCAGCGGTGACCTTGTTCCCATTGTGTCATGTGACAGTTTGTTATGATGCTAGGAGAGCAGGTCACTGCGGCCTGCAATTGGCTGCAGTAGCATCTAATGGAGTTTACGTCTAGAGTGTCCAGTGGAGCGAAGAAGCCTGCGCCAGGAAGCAGGTAAGTATGCTTCTCTTCAAATGTCTGCTCAGGAGGAGCCTCACTGGCCGCTTTATTCATGGATAAAATAACTGTTCCTGGCTGACCTGCAGTGTGACTGCTCCTCTGATGTGAACTTGCAGCATCATGATGATTTATGATGCACTGAATTCCAAAATGACAGTGAGTATGCTGTGGTCGCGCAATACAGTGACTACAGTTCAATAACCCCTCGAGAGACTGGAATTCACAGAGGAGCAGTGTTCTTTTCAGGGAAATACTGCTCCCACATGGAGCATGTTTCCCAGGCTGAATATGCTCTTCAGAAGCTGGCCATACTTCTGGTGGATGCTGTAGCATTTTGGTGGTCAGATCGCAGCAGAACTGCTTGTGTAAAATCTGCAACATTTTTATATCTCACCCTATGGCTGTGGAAAAAACAACAATGTATAAACCAACTTGCACATCAGGCTTCACATGCAACTTTCAGTCATTGCAGTCGATGCACTAGAGCTGTAACTGGATTATAAAAGACATCCTTTTAAACCTTAACAGCCGCTTTGACAAGGCCCCGTATTTTGGTGTGCTGTCTGCATCCGTATGTCCGTTCCTTAGCCCAGCAAAAAAAGATAAAACATGTCTGTTTTGCGGACAAAGATAGCCATTGTTACAGTGGACCCGCAAGTAAAACATATGCAACACAGACGGTGCTTAGTAGTGTGAATATAAACTTTTATTCTGCCAGGTTCTCCTCCTACAAGTATCCAGAGCGGAGCTTCACTATGAAGTGCTCTCTGCATTGAGCTGCTTCATATCCCTCCCCTCTTCTGACAGCTGTAGTGATCAGCTGGTTGGATGCCACAGCTGTCACTCAGAAAAAGGGGGATGTAAAGCATCTGACTGGACAGAACACTTCTCCACGAAGCTTCACCTTTGGGCACTTGCAGGAGCACAATCTGACAGAATAAAAGTTCATATTCCTACTACTCCTGATTAGAGTTGTTGCGATACCAAATTTTTGATTCGGTTTCGATACCATGAAAAAGTATTGCGATACTCGATACCATTCGATACCACGCGAAAAAAATAAACAAAAAAAGCCACGTGCATTCCTCATTTTTAAAAATGGCGAATCGCGCAGTTTTTATTTTATTTTTTCTGTTCCGGCATTCACCACCTAGATTTTTTTTTTATATTTTAATAGTTTGGACTTTTCTGACGTGGCGATGTAATATGTTTATTTATATGTTTATTTATATATTTTATATGTGAAATTGGGAAAAGGGGGGTGATTTATACTTCATATTTTAGTGTTTTTTTTTTTTTTCACTTTTTATTTAATAACTATTTCCCCCCTTAGGGGCTAGAACCTGGGATCTTTCATCCCTTTTCCTATTCACCCTGATAGATCTCTATCAGGGTGAATAGGACTCCACACTGTCCCTGCTGCTCTGTGCTTTGTGCACACAGCATCAGGGATGTTACCATGGCAACCAGGGCTTCCTGGCTGCCATGGTAACCGATCGGAGCCCCAGGCTTACACAGCTGGGGCTCCGATCAGAAGCTGCCACTGCACCACCAATGAGGGGGAGTGGAGAGGTCCCTGTGGCCACTGCCACCAATGATTTTAATACTGGAGGGTTGAGAGGGGCCGGCGCACTGTGCCACCAATGATTTTAATGGGATGGGGGGATTGAGGGGGGGGGGGCACACTGCACCACCAATGATTTTACCCCTTTATACAGGAGGCGGGTACTAGCAGATCAGCGGCAGTTAACTGCCGCTGATCGCAGCTCCCTGTCAGGGGCAGGGTGCCGGCAATGCGATTCTGCTGCCGGCACCCGCCTCCTGTATGTGTTAAAGACTGACTACTGTATATGAGTCCAGACTTTCACTATTAGGCCACACAGAGCGGCGCCCAGCGATGTCTCAGCACTCACCATTTAGTCCTGGGCGCCGCTCCGTTCGCCTGCAGTGCCCCATTACTGTCTCCTCTCCTGCTCCACATGCTGCTGATTACTATCGGAGCGATGGGAGGAGACATCAGCTTCACTAGTGGGCGTTCCTTCTCCCTGGCTGTAGCGCTGTCCAATCGCAGCGCAGGAAGAAGGAACGCCCACTAGTGAAGCTGATGTCTCCTCCCATCGCTCCGATAGTAATCCTATCATTGGTGGCGCAGTGCGCCCGCCCCTCCTCCGCCCCTCTCTTCTCATTGCCGCCCCTCCTCCACCCCCTCTCTTCTCATTGCCGCCCCTCCTCCGCCCCTCTCTTCTCATTGCCGCCCCTCCTCCGCCCCTCTCTTCTCATTGGTGGCAGCGGCAGCAGCACAGGGGGAGGGAGGACAGCTTCCTTCTCCCCGTGCTGCTGAGAGAGAACATGAGCGCGCCGATAGCAGCGCGCTCATGTTCAGAGATACTAGACTGCGCAGAAGCGCAGCCCAGTATCGAAAAAACGGAAATCCCGGTATCGTATCGATACCGGGACAAAAGTATCGATTGGGTATCGAAATTTCGATACCCGCAACAACCCTACTCCTGATAATAAAAGCTCCAGGCATAGTTGTACTATTCTCTCTAGTCCCTTCCAAGCGTCCTCTGCAGCTTAGCATGGTCAAACCTAGAGTTGAGCGAAGCAAGCTTTGGATGTATAATCCGAAGTCACTTCGTTCAAAACTTCGGAATAATTCTGTATGGAGATCCATCTCGTACAGTATTAGAATGTATTGGCTCCGATGAGCCGAAGTAAGTTATTAACGAAGTCGCGTGAGACTTCGTTGAATAACTTAGGTAATTGACTATTACAGTGAAAAAACACTTCAAAACTTGGAACCGAACTCTGCTTCGGTTCCGAGCGGTACCTTGGAGCTGAAGGTTTTTCACTGTAATAATCAATTACCGAAGTCCGAATGGATTTCGCCTCATCAGAGGCAGTACATTCTAATGCTGTACAGAAAAAGGATCTCTGCACAGCATTATAACAATTTTTTTTAACGCTTCACTCATCTCTAGTCAAAACAGCTGAATTGACAGGCTTTTTTTTTTTTTTAAATGACAGAGGATGGGATTAATAGTGCGGTTTCTATTTTTGCAGATGACCCCAAACTTTGTAATACAGTCCAGTCTATGGAAGATGTTAAGTTGCAAGCCGACTTGGACAAACTTACTGTTTGGGCCTCCACTTGGCAAATGAGGTTCAATATACAGTAGATAAATGTAGTTATTCACTTGGAGGCTAATAATCTGTATGCAGCATATGTTTTAGGGTCCATTCACACGTCCGCAACGTGTTTTGCGGATCCACGGAGCCGCGAATCCGCAAAACACGGACAGCGACAATGTGTGTTCTGCATTTTGCGGACTGCACATTGCCGGCACTATAGAATATGCCTATTCTTGTCCGCAATTGTCAGTATATGCCACCTAAAACTGCACACCCTATAGAAACGTACATTGAGCCAGTCCAGAAAGGCATTAGTACCTTGCTTACACAGTTTAAGGGAGGACAATACTATTTACATCAAAATCTTACAGCATTAGAGAGACAGACTATCAATCACCTACTTGATGACAGATCACTTATTTTCAAACCCGCGGACAAAGGGGGCGCCCTTGTAGTAATAGACAAGGAGTATTACACACATGAAATTTTGCAACAATTGTCGGACACTAAAACATACGCGATCTTACCATGCGATCCAGTATATGACATTAAAAGAGAACTGCAAATCCTGATACAGAACAGTTTAGAACAAAAAATTATAGACCAGAAAATGGCAGAATTTCTAATAAAACAGCATCCCATTACACCAGTGTTTTACACCTTGCCTAAAGTGCACAAATCGATGGAACGTCCCCCAGGTAGACCTATAGTGGCAGCATCAGATTCCATACTCTCTCCCCCAGCCATGTTACTAGACAAGGTATTGACCCCTCTTACACAAAGAACCCTCTCGTACCTTAAGGACACACAGCATTTCCTAGAAGAGCTTAGCCAGGTACATGTAGGTGAAGAATGCCTACTGGTCACATATGATGTATCCAGTTTATACACATCTATAACCCATGCAAAGGGGATAGCGGCAGTAAAATCACTACTAGACAACAGTCATTACAATACCGACCAGAAAAATTTCTTCACCTCATTGCTTACCATTGTACTAGAAAAAAACGACTTCTTATTTCAGGACACATACTACCAACAATGCTGCGGGACCGCGATGGGATCTAACGCCGCACCGCCGTATGCAAATACGTATATGTCACAGCTGGAGAATGATTATATATATCCAAATCCCATTTTTCATTTCCAAATTGCAAATTTTGGAAAAGATTTATAGATGACATATTTTGCATATTGTGGAAACCTTACAGGAATTCACTGACTACATCAATAATATTTGGCCTGAACTAAAATTCACACTCCACTGGGATCCTCACAGAATATCCTTCTTGGACACTTGGGTTATAAAGGGGACTGACGGCAAGTGTATAACAGACCTCTACACCAAAGAGACTGACCGTAATAGTTTACTCAATTATGATAGTAACCATCCCCCTGCAGTAAAAAAATCCTTACCCTACTCCCAGTAGAAAAGAGTCCACAGAATTGTCAGTGATCCCACAACTCGTGACACACGATTGAGTGAGATGACTGACAAATTCAAACAAAGAGGATATCCCAGTTCTGTTTTATTACAACAAAGGGCCAAAATCAACAGTACTGATGCAACACCAAAAAAATCCAACCCCAAAAGAATTCCATTTGTGGTCAAATATCATCCGTGGATTAATCGCATCAGATCTGTCATGTATAAACATTGGAATATAGTTAAATCCTCTTACCCCACTGTTGCAGAACTCCAGAACCCTCCCATGATCTGCTACAAAAGGGCAAGAAACATCAGGGACATGGTGATTAGGGCCGACATAGGCAGCAATAAACTAAACATTAGACAAAGGACACTTGCCATTGTCAGAAAGGGCACCTTCCCTTGTCTCAATTGCGTCCACTGCTCAAGTGTCATTAAAGGGGCATGTATCTCACATCCCCACACAGGTGAGCAGATCCCAGTGAGGGGGACACTTCACATGTGACAGCTCCTTTGTTGTCTACCTGCTGAAGTGCCCCTGCGGTCTGTGTTATGTGGGTGAGACCAGCATGCGCATGAAGGAACGCTTTGGTAAACACAAATCTACCATACGCAATGAGAATTTATTACTCCCCATTCCTCAACACTTTCACCAGCAGCGACACAATGCCTCACAACTCCGGTTTCAGATCATTGAAGAAGTCACTTTACCTAGACGGGGTGGGAACCGTATAGAAATGTTACTCAGACGCGAGGCTTTTTGGATCCATCGGCTACAGACACTGGCTCCTAAAGGGTTAAACCGGGACTATGCGATTAACAGCTTCTTATAAGATTTTTTATAAGACTGCTTAGTCCTCTTTTTTGCCTCTCTCTCTGTCGGTTGCACACTGTTGCAATATATAGCAATTAATGAATGTTGCTATTAGGATATGTTCATATGCACAATTTGTGTCACTTACTTGCAACAATGTTTTTCTTCACAGTGCAACTGAAATTTACTTTCCAGGGTGTGACCTCTGTGAAGACTCAACAGGAGGCGTCCACTCACATTGTTGTTTGTGTCTCCCCGGCAACGTGATGTCATCATCACATGACCAGGGGTGGGTTATTTAAACCTGTTTTGTTTGTATGTTCTTCCACTCATACTGCTGCTCACTTCTTGTTTGAAAAAGGCACCTGTGAGTGCCGAAACGCCGTGCGTCATATTAGTGACCTATAAATCTATCACCAGCAAAGATTTTTGGGAGTGCCGGTTTTCTTTCACTATTCTGATTTTGGGATTACCTCCACACAAACCGAGCACCCCTCAACCAGTATGCTGTGCCGCCTGACTTCATTACACAAGAATAGGACATGTTCTATTTTTTTCGGCAACGGAATTGCGGACCCGGAAGTGCGGGTCTGCAATTCCGTGTCTGGGCAGCACATCATGCTGCCCCATAGGAATGAATGGGTCCGCAATTCCATTCCGCAAAATGCGGAACGAAATTGCGGACGTGTGAATGGACCCTTACAGATTATGGGTGGATTAAGGATCTAGGTGTATTAGAAGATCATAGACCAAATAACAACATGCAATGCCAGCCAGCTTCCCCTAAGGCCAACAGAATTTTGTCTTGTATTAAAAGAGGTATTGATTTGCTGGACAGGGATGTAATATTGCCACTATACAAAGCGTTGGTGTGGCAACAACTGGAATACGCAGTTCAGTTCTGGGCACCAGTTTATAAAAAGGATTCCCTGGAGTTAGAAAAAGTACAGAGGAGAGCGACTAAACTCATAAAGGGCCTGGAAGATCCTAGTTATCAGAAAAGATTAAATGAACTGAATTTGTTTAGCCTTGAAGATGTCTAAGGCTACTTTCACAATTGCAGTAGCCTTTTCTGGAAGGCTGTTCCGGCGGGGGTACAGCCTGCTGGATCCATGCTAACGCAAATCCACCGTGCCGCCGGAAGTCCGCTCTAACGCCATACACTATAATGGTGGTGGGCCGGAGGTCCGGCCACAGCACGACAAACCTGTTGAGAGGTGGCCGGAATAAAACTACAGCATGCTGTGTTTTTTGTACGGCAGCCTCTCGGCATGCCCCTATTATAGTGAATTGGGCCAGAGTGGACTTCAGCAGCACGGAAAAGGCTGCCGCTATTGTGAAAGTAGCCTAAGGGGTGGGATATGATTAACTTGTACAAATATATAAACGGACTATACATTGAGGCTTATTACAATGTATAGAAATCTTGTTCTACACACCCTTTCCCTTTGACCCAACCTCTTTTTAAAAGGAAGATGGACATTGATCCAGGAATTTGTTCCGTGGATCGATATAGCAGGATTACAGGTTGGACTTGATGGACTTACGGTATGTCTTTTTCCAACCTTAACAACTATGTAACTATCATGAACACTAAAGCAGTTCCATATCTTTATGTAGCTTTTCGTAAACTGCACTTGGTTGCATAAATTTTTATTGTTAGTTTTTAATATTTAAGCACAAACTTTGTTGATTTCAGAGTTTGGTTTGTGCTGTTTTTTGACATCCCATCTTTTTGTGTTTAGACACACAGCCAGCAGGTGGCGCACACACAACATTCTGTATGATTACCAGAACATATAGTGCTCATGCATACTAGCTGTACTGTTATGTATAAAGCTGAAACTATCTAAGAACAAAAAAACAAAATCTATTTTGCTGCAATAATTATATAAAGTTTTTTTTTGTAATATTTGTTTAATAAAACATGTTTTATAGATCAGTACAATAAAAATAAGTAAGAAAACAAAGAACACAGTTTATTACTCCATAAAACAGTGAGCAGAAAGATGATACTGTATTCTCTTCTGGTGGGGAACCTCAAATGCTGGAGGCCTGCATTAATAAGGTCAGACAACGCTCAGCAAGGGCCAGGTAGGGCTATGCCTAAACTAAAATACACCTCGCACACGAATTAGAACAGACGGGGAAATATCGGGCTTTGGGTGCGAGGGAGAAGCTGACAAAATAAGTTTATACGCGGACGATATGCTGCTTTTTCTGGGGAAGGGGTATATAAACTTGCCCAGGGTTATGGAAAGTCTGGATGAGTTTGGATGCCTATCTGGATATGAGATAAACTGGGAGAAATCAAAATTTCTCCCATTAAGACGTCCGGTCCCACTGGGCCATAATTTTCGGGTTAGTGCACTGACCCCAGCAGATTCTTTACTATATCTGGGTATCCAGATAGGGACCAAACTGGAACATTATACGAAACTGAACATACTCCCAATAATAGATAGAGTTAAGGAAAAAATTAGAACATGGCTTAAACTCCCCTTGTCACAAATTAACCGCATAGCACTAAAAAAAAAAATGACACTACTACCAATGTTACTATATGTATTTAATGCTAGCCCGATAACGATAGAAGATAAGTTTTTCAATAAGTTAGAGACTCTCTTCAATGAACTGATATGGGGCCGCAAGCGAGTTAGAATTAAGATACGGTATCTGTATAAAGAAGAGGGGGGAATGTCCATCCCTTTTCTAAAAGGATATTATTTAGCTGCACAATTGAGATGGTGTGTGAGGAATCGAAAGAATAAATGCATTCGGTCTCTTTTTGGGGAGCACTGTAGACCATGGTCGGACCTTTTTCACATTCTCGAAACTGGCATTTTTAAGAAGAAAACAATAATAAATCAGTTTAGTAGAATGCTTGGTTATATCTGGCAACAAATTAGAGACATGGTGGGTGCATCTGAAGCAGTTCAGTACACCCCATTGTGGGGGAACGCACATTTACCACAAGTTATGCAATTGGGTGACGTTGAATATTGGGAAAAATATGGGATATATTTAATCGCACAAGTTTTTTATGAAGGACAGATTAAGCCCCTAAATGAAATTTTATTAGACACTAAATTAGGATTTATAGATAATTTCGATATGAACAACTACGTCACGCTATATATTACACGGAGAATAAGAATTACTTAAATATTGTAAGGAACACTTTTTTTAGATCTTTGTCAAGATATGACAGTCAATACCTCTATATCACACATCTACGCTAAGTTAAAATATGAACACACGAAAATGATCACATTTAGGGGTGAGGTTAAATGGGAAAGAGACCTACACAAGGGGGAACCCATTTTGTGGAACATTGTGTACAGAAACATTAAAAGATCAACTGTGTCACCTGCCCATGCATGGATTCTTTTGAAAATCATACACCGTCTCTATTATACACCAGCATTACTGCATATTATTTATAAAGACAGGAAACAGAATTGCTATAAATGTAATAAAGATATAGGAGATTATAAACATCTGCTGTGGGAATGCCCAGGGATAAATGAATATTGGATTAAAATATTCCGGAAATTGCAGGATTGCTCCTCTATAAAGTATCAGGCATGTATTGACTACGCTATCCTGGGAATATTCCCAGAGATCGATAAAAATAAAACTGAGCAGATCCTTTGGTTTCGGGGCATTGCACTGGCTAAAATAATAATTGTTAAACACTGGGGCACCATGAAATACCCTAGTTTTCAGGAGTGGATGGAGCGGATGAATAGGGTTAAGCAGTATGAACATATTCTAGCTCAAACAGCGGGGAAAAAGGCGGCCTGGTTGCGGATTTGGGGTAACTGGAAACAATGACAGTCGATGTAGATACGGCAGCTCCGCGGAAAGAAAAGGGGGGTGGAGGGAGGGATAGGGAGGCTAAAAAATAAAGAAAAAACAAAAGGGAAATTCTGTATAAGACAAGATGAATTTATTATTGTATTCTATTCTATTGTTTTGCGACATTGAAATGGAAAACTGTCGATTTTTTTTTTTATCTTTTGGAAAATAAAATATATTTAAAATAAAAATACACCTCGCACACAGTCATACTCGTGTTCTACGGTCCTCCGTGGTTTATCGTTCACAGTTTTGGAGCCGGCACCTTTTGATGACTTGAATGTAGCCTGCACTATGCAGAATACAACCCCACACGTTTAGGAAAACCTCACAACCCTTGGAGAAAAAATGCCAGTACTTTGGCTTCAACATAGGATTGGATAGAACCCTGCATGTGGGGTAGACGATGCACCATCCAAAGCAGATGGCTTTTCGGGGGGAACCTGGAAATATGGGGCTCCAAGCTGAACATCCTTGTACCAAATAATGGGTCGTCAGGCTGTTCTCAGTGGAGTAAGTTTGATTTGTGAGGGAGGGGGGTGGCAAGATTACTACAGTTGTACTGTTTTTCCTTTTATTATCTTGCTCACAGGTAATCACAGGGGCCCCTTAAGCGAGAGCCTGTCCACCTGGTTTATGCCCATAAACTGCACAACATGCTGTTGTGAAGCTGGGATTTAGGGTCTCAAACGTGCCCATATCAATCTATCCAGGCAGTACAGTGACTGAAGATCTAAGTTAGCGGGAGAAGAGTTCGGGCCTTGTCTCGAGCATTGGGGTGCATGCGCCTTGCACTGATGAAGCAGAGGTTGATGCGCCTCACTTCACAGCACATATGTCTGATGCCCCAGGAGGTGAGGCCCGGACTACTCCCTGTAACTTAGAACTTCATTTATTGTACTTTGTACAGCAGAGATTCGCTGGCCAATCACAAATTGAATGACCTAACAGCATGAAAGACCTGAGGTAGGGCTGGGATTTGCGGCTGTAACACACACGCTAAAATGAACCCACGTTACGGCTGAATGAATAATTTCACCGTATGATGAGCTGGCTATGGAAATGCATAGGGCATTACAGGATCTCCTACTGTAAGTTGTATCTTACATAATGTGCGTAGCCATTTTTATGTCTTTTTTTGGACATTTTAGTAGATGTACAGTGTTGAGGCAAATTGCAGTCCGCAATGCACGTACACCGACCGTGGGGCAGCCGCAGCTTTAATGGGTCTGCATTCCGCAAAATGATAGGACATGTTCTATCATTTTGCGGAATGGAAGTACAGGACAAAACCCCACGGAAGCACTCCGTAGTGCTTCCGTTCCACACCATTCTGCAGCTCCGGATTTGCGGACCCATTGAAGTTAATGGGTCCGCATCCGTAATGCAGAATGCACACAGAACGGTGCCCGTGTATTGCGGGTCCGCAATACGTCAACAGGGCACCTACGGTCGTGTGCAGGAGGCCTGAGTGAAAAGTCAAAGGACAACCTTTTTATTTCAGAGACGAAAGAGAAAACATCTGAATACCCCGGAAAGTAATGGGTGAGGGGTACTATATTTATGGCTATGTACGGAACATGAGCTGTCCAGTCGCAGAAACAGAGCGTATCACAGCCAAGGAGAAAAAAAAGCTCACCTTCTCCCTGGCTGTGACTGGTTTCCCATCTATTAGCATACAGGGCACGAAACCAGAACGGGGAGCACAGTGGGGCAACAGAGCAGTCGATCCGAAAAAAAATTGCAGCGATGACATCTGCTAATGTCCTACAGTGCCATATACTTATATTGTATTGTCAGGACCGGTGAAAGGTCCTCTTTAAAAAAAAAAAAACCTGGGGGGTAATTTATGACCAGATATACGCGACTTTTGTGGTGCATATCTGGCGCAGATGCTGTCAAACGCCATGGTCTGGAAGGGGATGGAGATGGGGCGGCAGGCTTGTCTCACTCATCATTTCTACTCCTGGTGTAGGCGTAGAAAATGGTCTAAATGTAAGACAGCTAGGAAACAGTCTAAAACGCCGGTCTTAATAAATGTGCCCCCTAGTTTTTTTTGTCTGTAATATTGCAGTGTAGTAATGTGACCACAGTGTGGCAGTGTTTCATAAAGATGTTCTGTTTTATAAAAAAAAAACTAAAGAAAAAACTAGTCTACCATTCATGATCTATTCAGGAAACGCACTTACGGAGTGGAATTACCTTTGCTGACAAGAAGCCAAACGTAAATTAGGTTACACTGCCTGCCAGATCATATTTATGTTGTATAGGCAGTAAGCTTTCTTACCCAAACTGCTTCAGTTTTATGGACAAAATAGTAATATTCAATTGGAATTCCAGGGATAGAATCGATGAGAAGCACTTAGGAATAGCGTCACATTTCAGTGAATCACGGAGCGGTGCTGTCCGCGTTCTCCATGGATAGCACACGTACCCATTCATTTTATTGTGTACGTTCACTCATCCGTGTTTTAACACAGTACATGGATCCATGATTTTAGCAGAGAATCGTACCCTATTTTTGTCGGTGTTTACGAATCCATCACACCCATTCTAGTCTATGGGTCCATGAAAAACACGGACCATTTATAGGAGATGCTCTGAAAATTGATTTTCAGCTGAGGAGTGTCCATGGAAACGGATGATGCATGGAGAGCATTCTGCACCTCGTTTTGTGGGCAAGGATAGGGTCACCATTTAAAAAAAAAAAACACGTGGCCAGGATCCGTATTTTGCAAATCTGTGATTTGCAGAGCACAAAACAGATACGGTTGTGTGCGTGAGCCCTAAGTTATACTCTGGTTGTAAAACATCTGCAGTTCTGAATGGGACTATGTGCCACTCTACTCCTTTTTTTTTTTTTTCTTGGGAATGTTCCTAGAACTATTTCTACTGAAAATCACATACATTATTGCATGGTTTTCCAAAAGTGACTGCTACTATTCTCCTTTTGGGGAGGTTTACTCAATAAAAAACATTTTTAAAGGGATTGTGTCACTTCAATGAATGGCATTTATCATGTAAAGAAAGTTAATACAAGGCACTTACTAATGTATTGTTATCCATATTGCTTCCTTTGCTGGCAGGATTCATTTTTCTATCACATTATACACTGCTCGTTTCCATGGTTACAGACCACCCTGCAATCCATCAGTGGTGGTCGTGCTTGCACAATATAGGAAAAAGCGCTAGCCTATGTGTGCTCCCACTGTCACGGCCACCAGAGAGGCTGACGCTTTTATAGTGTGCAAGCATGACCACCACTGATGGATTGCAGGGTGGTCTGTAACCATGGAAACGAGCAGTGTACAATGTGATGGAAAAATGAGTCCAGCCAGCAAAGGAACTAAAATGGACAATCGCAATACATTAGTAAGTGCCTTGTATTAACTTTCTCTACATGATAAATGCAACTTACTGAAGTGAGACAATTCGTTTAAAAGGGGTTCTGCAGTTTTTTTAAACTGATGATCTATCCTCAGGATAGATCATCAGCATCTAAACGGCGGGGGTCCGACACTCGGGACCCCCGCTGATCAGCTGTTTGAAAAGGCAGCGGCGCTCCAGGAGTAGCGCGGCCTTCTCACTGTTTACCGCAGGCCCAGTGATGTCACGACTAGTATCAACTGCCCTGGGCGGGGCTAAGCTCTGTTCACTCCTGGAGCGCCACTGCCTTATCAAACAGCTGATCAGCGAGGGTCCCGGGTGTCGAGAGGATAGATAATCAGTTTAAACAAACTGCAGGACCCCTTTAAGGTAAGGCTACGTTCACACTCGCGTTTGGTGGGGATCCGCACCAATAATGCAAACGCTTGTATTAGTTCATAACGGATCCATTTGCATTATTCATTCAAAAAAAGTCTAAGTAAAAACGGATCTGTCTTGACTTACATTGAAAGTCAATGGGGGACAGATCCATTTTCAATTGCACCATATTGTGTCTGTGAAAAATGGATCCGTCCCCATTGACTTACATTGTAAGTCTAGACGGATCCGTTTGGCTCCGCATAGTCAGACGGTCACCAAAACGCTGCAAGCTGCGTTTTAGTGACTGTCTAAAAAACGCAACGGAGACCAAACGCAGCCAAATTGATTCATTCTGAACAGATCCTTATCCATTCAGAATGCATTGGGGCTGAACTGATCCGTTTCAGGGCTCTCAGAAGCAGCCCAAAACAGATCTCACAAGCGGACCCAGAAACGCCAGTGTGAAAGTAGCCTAACAAAAAATGGCCCACCACTACTATAGTGGCTCTGCCTGGTGTAAATCAAACCAAAATTTTGAGAATGTTTGGAATAAGTTGGTACTTTTTATTTCAGACCTATTTATGAAGTAAATAAGCCAAAAACAATAATCTACTGTGCCTCATCTGCTGAGGAGGTGCGGCTTAGCATGAAAGGGGCAAGGTTAAAGATGTGCCATTTAGTTTTTTTTTTTTCCATTAGACCGTTCACTGTATGGGAATAATATTTTCCATTTCATCCACCATGACGTCTACACATGAGATTGACCCCTTGACCTCTATAGGGGAAGGAACACACAGAGTTTAAAAGCTACCACCCACATTCACCCGAGTGTTTCCTGTCCCTATCGGGCATCACACAGAAAGACCTCCCTGGGGGAGGTGAAGAGTTTTTTTTTATTTTTTTCAAAAAGTCATCATATGGAACGGGGGTAATTTGTGCTTCCTTCCTTCTCTCCTCTGCGTCGGCTGCTAAAGCTGTCAGAGTGAGTCCACACAGGCTGGAGACTGCACACTGCTCAGCGCTTAGTTCCCGCCATTGCCTTAGGGGGCGGAGCCAGGTCACGTGGGGAGGCGCAGGAGTGCCCTGACGACATCAGACGCTGCTTTTTCGAATATAGAGCGGGCGATTTCAAATCATCCTGGTCTTCACTGATTCCTGCTCCCAGCCAGCTACAGAATGTCCACTCCTGAAGCCCCTGGAAGCCACATGGAAGGCGCAGATCCACCTTCGGTTGCTCCTGTCGTGAGTTCCCCCAAGGGGGAAAAAAAAATTCTGCATTTATTTTCATGTTATTATTTTGCGGATACCTGGTTGCTCTTCTTTTTAGGGATTAAAGTTAAACAGAGGATTGCAAGATGTGCAACTTGTTCAACGAAGCTTCCTGAAAATTATAAAAAAAAAAGGCTTTGCAAGTCTTGCATTAATGAACTGTTAAAGGAGGAACAACCATCTATCCTTAATGAAATGAGATCTATGATCCAAAATTAAATCCTCCCTGGTCTCTCTTGTGCCAGTCCCCCATACACCTCCGGCCAAAAAGACCAAAATATTGATTCCGTCCTCCTCTGAAGCAGAGGACATGGATGAGGGGGCCTCCACCTCTAGACTAAATATTGATTGCGATGTTCTGTCAGAGGGAGAAATGATTGAAGATGGAAAAAAATATTACTTTTCATCTGAAGATATGGAGGAATTATTAGGGGCTGTTAGAGCCACCATGGGTATCGAGGATATCCAGAAGCCCCGGTCAGTTCAGGACATAATGTTTGGGGGATTACGTGTAAAGAAGTCTCATGTATTCCCGGTAAATGAAAACATCAGGGACATGATAATGGATGAATGGACAGATCCTGAAAAAAGGTTGGGTGTCTCCAGGGAATTTAAAAATAGATTATTTGACCAATCTGAAACTAAGATCTTTAACGAGACCCCAAAAATTGATATTCAGGTCCACGTATATTTGACTCAATGAGTTAGAAGACCACATAAAAAATAAAACTCTTAGAGAGGAAATTTTAAACTCCATTACCCTCCTTAAGTCAGCAACAGCATTTCTAGCGAACACTTCTGCCGAATCTGTCAGATTCGCTGCAAAAGATGGGGCCCTGTCCAATTCAGCCAGAAAAGCTCTATGGAAGAAATCCTGGGGAGGCGACAGGGCATCCAAAGCAAAATTGTGCTCCATCGCCTTCTCAGGAGAGTATGTATTTGGCCCAGTTCTGGATGCTATCCTAGAGAAGACAGCTGATAAGAAAAAGGGTTTTCCTGAGGAGAAAAAAAGGAAACCTTTTCGTGCCTTTAGTTCACAGCCTAAGCCTTACAGAGGTAAGGGCAAAACGAGACGTTGGAGTTACCAAAAAGGAGGCAGGGGCAAAGGGTTTCTCCTCAATCCCCATAACCAACAAAATGACAAGCAATGACGCCAAAGTTGGAGGAAATTTCTGACCCAGTGGGAATCGGTTGCCCCAAATCCCTGGGCCTTAGATATCATCAGAGATGGTTACAAGATAGAATTTTCCTCAAAACCTCCAAAAAGATGCCAAATAACGACTCGCAATCAAAACGTGCTATCAAATATTTGGCAAGGAGTGGTAGAGCTAAAACAATTAGGAGTAGTGATAGAAGTACCCAAATTAGAAATAGGAAGGGGCTTTTACTCACGATTATTCCTAGTCCAAAAACCAGACTGTTCTTCCCGTACTATTATAAATCTAAAAGGGCTAAACAAGTCAATCACTTACAGAAGATTCAAGATGGAGTCCATATCATCTATCATTCCAGTAATCAAGTAAGGGGCATACAGGACATCCATCGACCTAAAAGATGCCTACTACCATGTCCCCATCCACGCAAATTCACCAAAATATCTGAGATTTGCACTAAAAGACAAAAAGGGCATAATCCATAATTTTCAATTCGTTGCTCTCCCTTTCGGGATTTCGTCATCCCCAAGGGTATTCACAAAACTGGTAGAAGAGATGATAGCCCCGCTCAGACTGGAAGGGCTACAAATTTTTCCCTACTTAGGCGACTTCCTTATAGTCTGGAATTCTAATTCAGAAACATCCAGACAAACCGAATTTGTGTTACGGAAACTTTCAGAGCTAGGCTGGATAACCAACATAAAAAAGTCCTGCCTAGTACCATTATCAAGAAGAAAGTTCTTAGGGGGTACTACTAGATTCAAAATCCCAGTAGTCATCACTCCCACAGGAAAAGATTAAATCTTTCAGGGAGAGAATAAAAAACTTCCAAGCTCAAAAAGAGTGCTCTATCAGAAAAGCTATGGGCATCCTGGAACTGATGACGTCCTGCATTCCAGCAGTAGCATGGTGTCAGGCCCACACCAGAGTAACACAATCCTGGATCCTGAGAAAATGGAACAGAAAACGGTCATCTCTTGACAAAAAGATAACAATTCCTTAACAGGTAAAGTTAGATCTGAACTGGTGGAAGGAAAGGGCAAATCTACTAATTGGTGTAACCTGGTGGACAACGCCACAGATACAGATAATGACCGATCCAAGCGGCTATGGATGTGGTCAGAAGTAGTAGGAAAAAGATCCTCAAACTACAGAGAGTTACGATCGGTCTGGGAGTCCCTAAAGGTATCTCAGGCCATGTTACGAGGAAAACATTTAAAGATATTCTCAGACAATACCACGACTGTTGCATATCTAAAGCATCAAGGAGGCACAAGGTCATAAAGTTTAATGCTACTAGCAGGAAAAAAAAATTCTTGGGCAGAAAAGAACGTCCTCTGAATTACAGCAGTCCATCTCAAGGGTTTGGAAAATGTAGAAGCAGGTTATCTGAGCAGAACAACACTGGACCCAGGGGAATGGTCTTTAACCCAAGAAATCTTCCAACAGATCTGCAAAAAATGGGGCTCACCTCAGACAGACCTGTTCGCCTCTCAGACAAATGCAAAAATTGGATGCTTTTGCTCCCTAAATCCCAGGGAAAAACCGTGGGCAGTAGATGCCTTTTCGATAAAATGGTCATAGGACCTATCCTATGCTTTCCCACTAAGGACTCTAATTCCTCGGGTCCTGAAAAAAATTCTAAGGGATCCGGTAACCATGATATTAATAGTTCCCTACTGGCCAAAGAGAGGCTGGTTCGCCATCCTGAAGAAACTAGCCCTAGAGGAACCATTGGAAATACAGCTGCTGGGGAACGTTCTGTCTCAAGGCCCAATTGTTCATCAGAATCCCAGTTTTTTCAAGCTGTCAGCCTGGATCCTGAGAGCGAGATTTTGAGAAGCGAAGGCCTCTTGGACAGGGTTATTAGTACATTAAAAGCTAGTAGGAAAAAAGTTACCTCAGCTATCTACCTTAAAATCTGGAGAAGGTATTGTAGTTGGTTAGGGGATACTTCCTCGGATATGTCATCACCATGTATCCAGAATATCTTTGATTTCCTTCAGAGGGGATTAGATCTGGGCCTTAGACCAAGTACTCTCAAATTCCAGGTCTCCGCCCTGGGTGCATTCTACGATTTTAATCTGGCTAATCATAGATGGATAAAAAGATTTATAAGAGCCGCTTCCAGACTGAGACCATCCTTAACCCCTAGGACCCCTCTGTGGGATCTAAACTTGGTTCTGAGGGGTCTGACGAAGTCTCCTTTTACCCCTACATTGGATATTTCCATAAAACCCATTTCATTCAAAGCAGCCTTCCTTATAGCTATAACAGCTAAACGCCTGGGGGAAATTCAGGCCCTCTCCTGTAGGGAACCCTATCTTACAATATGTCCAGTATCATGCTTAGATTAGATCCTGGCTTTCTTCCAAAAGTTGTCTCTGACTTCCATAGATAATCTTAGGAGATAATCTTACCTTCTTTTTGCCCGGATCCTCAAAACTCGACACAAGAACATTTCCATCTCCTAGACGTAAGGGAAACAGTTTCCAATACCTGGCAGCTACTAGGGAATTCAGAAAGGACGATAACCTCCTAATTCAGTTTTCAGGTCAAAACAAGGGGAAGAAGGTTTCCAAAGCCTCTATAGGATGTTGGATAAAGAACACAATATCCTGTTGTCACTCCCAAATGGGCCTTACGGAGCCTTCTAACGTGAGCCCATTCCACCAGAGCAATGGCCTCTTCCTGGGCTTAAAAAGCTGACGCTGCTTACAGCGTTTTGGTGTCCGTCTGACGAAACTGAGCCAAACGGATCCGTTCTGACACACAATGTAAGTCGATGGGGACGGATCCGTTTTCTAGGACACAATCTGGCATAATAGAAAACTGATCCGTCCTCCATTAACTTTCAATGGTGTTCAAGACAGATCCATCTTGGCTATGTTAAAGATAATACAAACTGATCCGTTCTGAATGGATGCAGACATATTATCTGAACAGATCCGTCTGTGCAGATCCATGACAGATCTGCACAAAACGCGAGTAGAGCGAGTAGCCTTAGTTACCCATAGCAGGCAATCAGATTCCACTTTTCATTTTCCAAAGGAGCTGTCAAAAATGAAAGGAGAGATCTGATTGGCTGCTATGGGCAACTAAGCCAGTTCTGTTTTACACCAGTTTGATAAACTATCCCAAAGATCCCTATAGTGTCTAAAGCAATTATAATGTCCCCTAGAGTGCCCCGAGTAATAATAACATCCTATATTGTGCTCCAGGTAATAATGCCTAAATAGGGTCTCCAAAAATAGTGTCCCCTAATATGTCTTGTAATAGAAAGGCCCCTACAGTGCCTCCCCAATAGCAACATCCCCCACACCACATAGTAATTTCCCCCACACCACATAGTAATTTCCCCCACACTGCCCCCATATAGTAATTTCCCCCACACTGCCCCCATATAGTAATTTCCCCCACACTGCCCCCATATAGTAATTTTCCCCACACTGCCCCCATATAGTAATAATTACTCCCGCACTGTCCCTATATAGTGATTTCTCTCACACTGCTACATATAGTAATTTCCACCACACTGCCCCATGAAGTAATTTGCCCCCACACTGCCCGCCATTAAGTAATTTGCCCAAATGTAATCCTTTGCCCCCACTGTCCCTGCAGTAATTTGACCTCTTCTGCCCCCCAAAGTTGGCACACACAAAAAAAAATAACTAAAGGCTAATACTTACCTGTGTCCGTGATGGTGAGGCAGACGCGTGTACATCAAAGCCCTGCGCCCCAGCACAGGCGCTCGACGTCATTGCACGTAATGACTTCATCATGCACGCCTACGCCGAGCATTTACTACCACGTAGACCTCAGGCCTACTAGGCCTGAAGCCTATGGCGGTAATAGGTGGCGGGGCAGGGAACTATGTGCTCCCGTGCCCCGTTGCAGCATGTGGGCGTTCGGGTTGGCGTTGGGCCCCCCAGTGATGCCGACCCGAACGTCCCTATTATAATCTGCCACTGAATCTGGTAGTAGTAAAAGTCCCCTAGAGCAACAAAACAAAAAAAGTAATTTACAATTTTTTATTCGATTTTGAGCTAGTTTTAGTGCATAACGTTAATGTAAACATATCTGGTACAGCTGTAATTGTAACAACCTGTGGCATAATGCTGTCTGTATTTTTGGCGGGCCCATTGAAATGAACAGGTCCGCATCGGATCCACAAAAATGCGGACCAAAAATACGGTTGTGTGAATGGGGCCCTACTCCAGTGTTGATTAATCTACCCCATTGACTTGAGAAAACAGAGCAGTGTTTAGCAGGACATATTTTGGCAATAGTCTGAACATTTTTCATAGGCAGAAAGGTCCAGATTTTTTCATGTAAAGAAAGAAAACCCTGCATATCTGAATAAACTATTCTATATGAAAACTTGTATTAATAGTATGTGCTCTCAAGGATTTTCTCACCACATGATAAATCTGGAGCCATATTTTACCCTGGAATCTTTCCAAATACTATAATCTTGCCATTAGGCCAATACTGACTTAGAAAATGTGGTCCTATTTACTTCTATGAAACCTGCCTCCAATATTAATGTTATTTTCGTTTAACACCACACCCTATGCTGGTTCTTGTCACACTGCAGTTATGATGTGCTAACAAGTGTGTAGATACAGATAATAAAATGCCACATTCCAGACTCTTACCCTGTGTTAACTCGTTTGTACTCAGGGTAGAGATGAGATAGATGGACGGTCAGTAGTGTTGAGCGAGCATCCTCGGCCGAACTGCTGTTCAGCTCGAGCATCGCTATGCTCGGCACATGGCGGTACTCAGCCGAGTACCGCATGTGCTCGAGCGCCATGCTCGAGTCTCCTTCCCGCACGTTTCGCGACCCAAAAGTATTTTAAGGACTATTGTGTGTGGTGGCAGCAATATAATCATTGTGTGGTGGCAGCCATAATTTTTTTTTTCCCCCCATCATTTTCAATACTTTTTCTATAGAGGGTGTCTACAGTGATTTGTGACATCTGTGCAATACCTTCTGTGTGTCAGGGCAAGAGATAGGAAAAATATAAGTGAAATCTATTTTCCTTTTTCCATACTTTTACATACTTTTTCCATATACTGTGCTTGCTGTGAACTGTGACATCCGTGCCACATCTTGTGTGTCAAGCATGCATATGACATTTAATATGAAGAAGGCGAGCATTGAGGGATGGGGAAATGGCCATGATGCTGATGGTTCATTCAGAGGCCGTGGCCCTGGGTGCGTTAAAACTGTGCCTGCTGCCAGAGCACAAGAAAAGCAATCATCCAGAATACCTAGCTTCATGTCCCAGTTTGCAGGGCGTCGGAGGACAAAACTCTTGAAGTCAGACCAGTGCGACCAGGTGGTCGGTTGGATTGCAGCAGATAAGGCTTCTAGTTGGTTAAGCACCACCCTGTCTTCCACCAAGCCCAGTCTCACTAGCCAAGAGTCTGGTCATCAGAATCCTCACCCTGATCCTCCTTTCTCCCACCATGGAGAGTCTGGCCAAACAAGTGATCCCACACTCGGAAATTCCGAGGAGCTCTTTTCATCGCCATTACTTGATTTGGCCCTCTGGCCAAGCACGCTTGAAGAGGGACATGAGATCTTGTGCTCTGATTCCCAACCTCTTGACCATTCAGTCACAAGAGCATGATGGTGGGGAATGGCAATTAGTGTTTAATGAGGTGGATGATGATGAGACACAGTTGCCAATGAGTCAACCGCAATTACTGTCTCAAGAAGTTGATGAAGAGGATGAGACACAGTTGTCAATCACTGAGGTTGTGGTTAGGTCAACAAATCAAGAGGATGATCAGAGTGAGGAAGTGTAAGAGGAGGTGGTGGACGATGAGGTCACTGACCCAACCTGGGAAGGTGGAAAGCTGAGCGAGGATAGCAGTACAGAGGTGGAGGGATCTTTAGCACCGCAACAGGCTGGAAGAGGCAGTGGGTTGGCAAAAGGGAGAAGGCGGGACACACCACACAGGCCTGCAACTGTTACATGGAGTACCCCCTTGTGGAAATCTCCCTTGCTAAGGGGTAGGTGTTCCGCAGTATGGCGCTTTTTTGAGGAAAGTGCGGACGACAAAAGAATAGTAGTTTGCAACCTGTGCCATGCGAAAATGAGCCGGGGAGTGAACACTAGCAACCTCACCACCAGCAGCATGATCCGCCACATGGCATCCAAACACCGTAATAAGTGGGATGAAAGCCTGGGTCCACAATCTGTGTCTGCGGGTCACACCACTGCCTTCTCTTCCCCTATGGTATGTGCTGGCCAATCGCTTATCGAAGGTGCAGGCTAGGATGCCTCCCACCCTGCACCTAGACCTTCGCAAGCACCATCAGCGACCACATCCACTTCCCTGTCCCTGTTGCTATTTAGGCTTGTGGACACTGAGGCCTTCCACAGCCTGATGTCGGCAGCTGTCCCCAGCCGCCACTATTTTTCAAGGTGTGCCGTGCCCGCCTTACACCAACATGTGCCCCGGAACGTCATACGTGCCCTGACCAATGCAGTTACTGGGAAGGTCCACTTAACCACAGACACAAGGACTAGTGCATTTGGCCAGGGACGCTACATTTTCCCGACTGCACAGTGGGAGAAAATTGTGGAGGCTGTGAGCGTGTCGTACCCTGGGATGGCACAGGCTACTGACGCCGAGGATTGCCGCTCCTAATTCCATCAGGGTTTCCGCCAGCACCTACGTTAGTGGCTCTAACCCCCACTTCTCCTTCTCCGCCCCCTCCACTTCCACCTCTGAATTATCCGAGTGCTGCACCAGTCAGCCATCAGCCGGTAGCTGGAAGCGGTGTAGCACTGCAGTGGGGAAGCGTCAACAGGCCGTGCTGAAGCTGATATGCTTAGGGGACAAACGGCACACCACCGCAAAGCTGTTGCAGGGGATAGAAGAACAGACTGAGCTGTGGCTTTCGCCACTCAACCTACAACCAGTCATGGTTGTGTGTGATAATGGCCGTAACTTGGTGGCGGCTTTGGAGCTCGGCAAGCTCACACACATCCCATGCCTAGCCCACGTCTTAAACTTAGTGGTTCAGCGGTTTCTCAAAACCTACCCCAATTTGCCTGAGCTACTGGTGAAGGTGCGCCGTGTGCACATTTCCGCAAGTCATCAACAGCTTCAGCCGGTCTGTCAACGCTGCAGCAGCGTTTTAACTTGCCAGCTCACCGGCTGTTGTGCGACGTGAGCACACGCTGGAACTCGACGTTCCACGTGTTGGCCAGGCTTTGTGTGCAGCAGAGGGCAATAGTGGAATACCAGCTGCAACATGGTCGTCACCTTTCCAGTCAGCTTCCGCTAATCAGAAGCGAGGAGTGGGCATGGATGTCTGACCTCGGTTTTAAGAAACTTTGAGGAATCAACACAGATGGTGAGCGGCGATAACGCTATTATCAGCGTAACCATCCCATTTCTGTGTCTACTCAAACGCTCGCTGCTCACAATTATGGACAACGCTTTGCATGTGGAAGAGGTGTAAATGGGGGAAGAATATATTACACAGAGCGATAGCCAGACCACCCTCCCTTCGTCTTCTCAGCGCGAATTGGACGATAAAGAGGAGCAGGAGACGGTTGCCTCAGCTCCAATTCCACCTGTACAGAGTGGGTGGGCAGAAGAGGAGGAAGAGAATGAGGAGATGGACAGTCATCCTCCTGATGGTGACAGCGAAGTCTTGCCTGTTGGTACTCTGGCACACATGGCTGACTTCATGCTAGTCTGCCTTTCCCACGACCCGCTCGTTTATACGCATTTTAAACAACCACGGATTACTGGTTGTTCACCCTTCTCGACCCCCGCTACAAAGATAACTTCTAATTTCTCCTTACTCAGGTGGAGAGGACCAGCAAAACAGTGCAATACCAGAAGGTCCTTGTTCAAAAATTGCTCCAAAAATTTCCATCTCACAACGCTGGCGACAGAGTCCGTACTTCCTTGGGCAAACGAGGAGGGGAGACGAGGGGGAACACACAGCAGTTCCAACAGAGGCAGGGCAACACTCTCCAAGGCCTGGGACAGTTTCATGACCCCCCCGTCTGCACCCTCACCCTGATACGTGGCCTAGTGTCTCGAGGAAGGAAAAGTTTTGGAAGATGGTGAAGGAGTACGTAGCAGACCGTGTCAGTGTGCTCAGTGATCCCTCAGTGCCTTACAACTACTTGGTGTCCAAGCTGGACATGTGGCACGAACTGGCGCTCTACGCCTTGGAGGTGCTGGCTTGCCCTGCCACCAGTGTTTTGTCTGAGCAGGTATTTAGTGCTGCTGGTGGCATTATAACAGATAAGCGTATCAGCCTGTCAACTGAAAATGCTGACAGGTTGACTCTTATAAAAATAAACAAGTCCGGGATTGCCCCAGACTTCTCGACTCCACCAGAGAAAAGCGGATGAACAAAGGCACTTTAAATGTGTTGTTTCATGTACTCAATACACTGTATTCCCATGCACCCCTTCCACCACAAAAAGGGTATATGGTTAAATCTTCCTTTTCTCATCCTCCTCCTCCTCTTCCATCAAATCAACATGCTTATTTGTTGCATATATTGCCCTCGCATATATGCCCTCACATATAATGTTTTACAGAGTCAGCTCACCTGCAGGCCCTCGCATATAATGTTTTACAGGGTCAGCTCAACTGCAGGCCCTTACATATAATGTTTTACAGGGTCAGCCCAACTGCAGGCCCTCGCATATAATGTTTTACAGGGTCAGCTCGCCTGCAGGCCCTCTCATATAATGTTTTACAGGGTCAGCTCACCTTCTGATGATGACAGCGAAGTCTTGCCTGTTGGTACTCTGGCACACATGGCTGACTTCATGTTAGGCTGCCTTTCCCACGACCTGCGCGTTATACGCATTTTAGACAACACTGATTACTGGTTGTTCACCCTTCTCGACCCCTGCTACAAAGATAACTTCTCATCTCTCATTCCTCTGGTGGAGAGGACAAGCAAAACTGTGCTATACCGGAAGGTCCTTGTTGAAAAATTGCTCCAAAGTTGATAGGGCAGACATCCAAATGGATTGTCGTCGTCACAGGGACGTGTGATCGCTCATAGGTTATCCAGAGTTACCAATGTGGCAGCAGGCCCTTGCCCCTAATATTTTAGATGGTCAGATCAGCAGGCCCGTGCTCCAAATGTTTTTGAGGGTCACCAGCAGGCCATCAATCTTAATTTTTCAAGGGTGTGTATGATGCCCTCCTTTATGTGTAACAAAGGGTGTTTTGGAGTGTCAGTTCCTTGTAATTTTTGGCAGCCCTTTCACTTAGTGCATAGACTTTATGAGTGTAGGAGTCCCACTATTGTACCACAATGTGAATGAGGCCCTCCATTATGTGATATACAGGTTGTATCGGAGTACCTCTTCCTTGTAATTTTTGGCAGCACTTGCACTTTATATTCAAGTAAATATACAGGAAAGAATGTTTCTTAACAATTTTTCCTCTGAAATTGATTCTTTTTTTGGGGTTTTATGTGTATTATTGTCAGTCTGTAAAAGTGGCGTACTACTCAGACAACATGGTTCCCAGCAGTTACCTGGGAGTCCAAGATGCATCGAGACATCCTCCCCATGCTGTTCCCGAACCATTTCGGTGGTGTTTCCATAAATATTCGTAGAATATTCGCGAATTCAAATATTCGTTAGGAGTAGTGTTGATTGCAAATTTTCGTAATGTGAATCATTGAGATCGTGAAAACTCAGATCCGATGGTATATTCTAACCCCCAGGCGTTCCCATGGTGACGGGGACGCTTGCCAGGGAGAAGTATGCCAAAGTAGAACAACTGTACAGATTTTTTTTTTTAAAACGAATATTCTAGAAAACGAATATATTTGTTTTTTAGAATATTCGTAATATTCAAAAACAAGAATATATAGCAATATAGCGAATATTCGAAAAAAAACTAATCTAGAGCAATTTAGCTAATATAGTGCTATAATCTACTTTGTCTAATAGTTGTAATTTTTTTCTCATCTGAAGTTTAGATTGGAAATAAATTACAACTATTAAAAAAAAAAAAAACATTATAGCACTATATTAGCTAAATTGTTCTACATTAGTTTTTTTTTTGAATATTCGCTATATTGCTATATATTCTTCTTTTAGAATATTACGAATATTCTAAAAACGAATATATAGCACTATATCGAATATATTCATTTTTTAGAATATTCGTCTTTTTTTTCCATCTGAAGTCATGATTCCTCCCTGCTTAAGTTACTTAAGCAGGGAGGAATCATGACTTCAGATGGAAAAAAAGACGAATATTCTAAAAAACGAATATATTCAAGATAGTGCTATATATTAGTTTTTAGAATATTCGCAATATTCTAAAAGAAGAATATATAGCAATATAGCGAATATTCGAAAAAACCCGAATGTAGAACAATTTAGCTAATATAGTGCTATGTGTTTTTTTTTTTTTTTTTTTTTTTTATAGTTGTAATTTTTTTCCAATCGGAACTTCAGATGAGACAAAAATTACAACTATTAGACAAAGAAGATTATAGCACTATATTAGCTATATTGCTCTATATTCTTTTTTTTTTCGAATATTCGCTATATTGCTCTATATTCTTTTTTTTTTCGAATATTCGCTATATTGCTATATATTCTTGTTTTTGAATATTACGAATATTCTAAAAAACAAATATATAATTTTTTTTTAGAATATTCGTCTTTTTTTTTTTTTTTTTTGAATATTCGAAATTAAGAATATACCGTATATCACTGTATTCTAAATATTCGTGGGGTTGCGGAGTCTAGCAGCCGAGCCGGATGCACACTGAGTGAAGAGCTCTGCTGCAGACCGAGCCTCTGGAGCTTTTCACAGCGATTATCTGAAGCTAAAATGGGCAAACCCTGCAAGGAGAAACCAAAAGACACCCCAGGGAAGCTGAAACAGGCGACAAACCAGAGCGACCTGGAGAGATTTATTAGAAGACCCGACACGAGGTCAGATTCCAAGATGGCGCCGGGTCGCAGAGCGGGCCTTCAGGAGGAAAGAGAGGCCGACTCTGAAGGAGAAAGAGAGAGTGACAGAGAAGAAGCTTCTGGCTCTGATGATTTACCGATTTCCAGGGCTTTCATGAAAGGTCTGCTACAGGATGCCTTGGAGCCGCTGAGACGCGACCTCTCTGAAATAAAAACAGACATACATCATGTGCACACCAGGCTGGAGGATCTGGAGAAGGCGCAGCAGACCCTTATCGGCTTTGATAATCAAGTCTCCTACAGCCTAGATGACGCACAAGCCCACATAAATTACATCTACTCCCTGGTAGAAGACAGGATAATTTTTTTCTCCTTTATGTAGTATGTCTTTTGACCCATCCCCTCTTCCCTGGCTTTCCCTTCCCTCCTTCTACTGGTCGCTTATTACATCACCTGTTGTTACCGGTACAGTCGAACTTCAGAATGGTATGTTATAATACTTATGGCTAATATTCAAATTGGCACTTATAATGTACAGGGTCTAAATGTTCCTAACAAAAGAAGTCAAGTTTGTCAATACCTCAACAAAAAGAAAATCCATATTGCCTTATTGCAAGAAACCCACTTCCGCAGGAACCACATCCCTAGGTTATCACATTTGTTGTATAGTCAATGGTTTCACAGCCCATCCATATCTTCCACCTCTAGGGGTATGAGTATTGCGATCCATAAATCTATTCTGTTCCTACAGACACATTGTCAGATGAGGAGGGGAGATATTTATTTATTAAGGGTACCATAGGCCCTCAACTATTTACGTTTGTTACTATTTATGCTCCCAATGTAACACAAACTGTCTGGCTTGTAGACACCGTAAAGAGATTTGGGGAATTTGCAGATGGGGCGATATTTCTTGGAGGTGACCTGAATGTAACTCTAGTCCCACATTTGGACTCCTCCAAGGGCTCATTATCACTCTCGGGCATAGCTCTCAGCAAGATTAAAAGAACGCTCTCCTTCCACGGATTGATTGACTCTTGGAGAGCTATGCAAGCTAATGAGAAGGATTATACGTATTTTTCAGCGGCGCATAGATCATATCAAAGATTAGATTATATTTTCACTGATGCGAAATCTCTACAGAACTGCGCATGTTCTACAATCGGAAGCATTCTTCTCTCGGACCACGCCCTAGTTAGTGTGGCAAAACCAACCTCGCCACTGGGTTTTGGAGAGGCCTGGCTGCTGGCCTCTTGCCTCAGGATTATGGCCCATACTAACTTTTAAACCCCTGAACCTATTCAAGTGAATTTTGGATAGGTTTGTCCCCAAGTTATACTGTTTAAATTGATGTAAGTTATATGTATGGACAATGCAAACTCACAAAGTTGTAACAATTTATAATAAGTGTAACTTGTCAGCTTGGGGGGAATATGCTGGGTGTGTTTCTATTGTGCCATTGTCCCATTGTGTGTTTAAATGGTGATGTCTGTCCTGTTGTCTACACATGTGTATTGGCGATTTCCCTTTGTCCTGAGAGATAATTGGATTGCTCCTCGGTTGTCTCCGGGACAGAGAGGAGGAAACCATGATGCCTTGTGGGGATATGTTGTATCTGTCCTGTGTCGCAGTCTCCCTTCTGGTCCTCTGGGGGCGTGAACGATTGGTTGCTGTAGTTACATTGTATGTGTTGTAAATTACTGATTGGTTGTATTTCAAACCCCTGTGGGCAGTACTATGTTTGTGGTTTATGAATAAAAGAGGCTGTACGTGAAGTACAGTCAGACCACTGCTTGACCCTCAACACGGAGTCTTGTCTCGTTATTGGGGGGATCCGCTGTATGCTGTTAGAGACTGATTGCCAGGAGTGTAAGCTGATTCCTGTTCGTCTGCAGCTATTCGTGAGGTTCCAGTTTGGAGTGCTATTTTGTATCCAGTTCGGGAGTTGGGTGTTCTGCAGTAGCTGTGCCTGTCTCTCAGAAAGGGGCATATCGCCTGAATGGATTTTAACCCCTTGTCTGCTGAAACGGACCGTTACAGTTAGCATCACCTTCACCATACAAACTATGCCTAAAGCAGAGTTTCGATGGAGGTTAAATGAAACTTTGTTGAACGGGTCTAACAACCCGAAAATAGCTAAGATGATAGAGGAGTACTTCCGATTAAATGACACCAAGAACACTTCACATATCATCCTCTGGGACGCACATAAATCAGTGACAAGGGGACAGTTGATAGCATTGGGATCCTTTGTTAAAAAACAGAAAACTAAGAAAATTGACGAACTTACCTCTGTGATCTCGGAACTAGAAAGACAGCATAGAAAGCAGTTGAAGGACAACACTTTGGCATGTCTGGACACCTTGCGCTCTGAATTAAAAAATATATTAAATGCACAAACTGCTAAGTTGTTTTTAGCCTCTAAATATAAGTACTACGCGCACGGAAACAAGGCGTCTAAAGTCTTATTGTCACAGATCAAAATGCGCAAGGTAGCTTCCTTCATCTCCCAAATTAAAATGCAAGATGCTCAAATGGTCCACAAAACCGATTGAATAGCGAAGCAATTTTGTGAATATTATAGCAAACTCTACAATCTACACGATACCCAATCTCCTTTGCAAACTGTGGTCCAGAAACAAAACATTCGGGCTTGGTTAGATAATCTAAATCTTCCCCGACTATCCCCAGCTCAAACTGCAGCGCTAAACTCCCCATTTACGTTAACTAAACTACAAGCGGCGTTAAAAAGTTCCCCTCTCAATAAAAGTCCCTGCCCAGATGGCCTCCCGGTAGCTTACTATTTGGCGTTTAAAGATATCCTTTTACCCCGTCTAGTGAATGCTTGTAATGAAGTGAGAGAGGGAGGGACATTTACTCGAGACATGCTCACCGCGCAGATCACCATTATCCCTAAGCCTAAGAAAGATCACACCCTATGTGCGAATTATCGCCCTATTTCGTTGATCAACAATGACCTCAAACTTTACGCTAAAGTGCTTGCCAACAGACTTAAAGAATACTTACCAAACATTATCTTGCCAGAACAAGTAGGCTTTGTGCCTGGAAGAGAGGGCAAAAACAACGTGGTTAGAATAATCCGACTCATGCAGTGGGCCAAAACAAATAAGATACCCTTAGCCATCCTTAGTACGGATGCCGAAAAGGCATTCGACAGGGTGGACTGGCTCTACATGACACAGGCATTAGCGAAATTTGGCATACCAGATTCATACATCGGTTGTGTTATGGCCATGTACCACCTTCCCACTGCAAGAGTCTTGGTAAATGGCACTTTGTCTCCTCGTTTTAAAATTTCGAATGGAACAAGGCAAGGTTGCCCTTTTATCACCTCTACTCTTCATAATTGTAATTGAGACACTCTTGCAGTCGTTTCGGCAACACTCCGACCTAGTGGGCGTGAAAATTGGCTCCTCGACACATCAGACTGCAGCTTTTGCGGATGATGTATTGTTACTCATCACCAACCCGGAGAGAGCCTTTCCGGCTATTATGTCGACACTTCAGACCTTTCATGATATTTCCAACTTCTCAGTAAATTTAGCGAAATCCAGTTCTAAACGTGTCTCTCCCTCCCTCTGTCATGGCCACATTACAAAAGACAACCCCCTTTCAATGGACTACAACTTACGTCACCTTTCTCGGTATTAAAATCACCCCATCCTTTTCTCAATTATATACCGAAAACTTTCTGCCCTTGCCGAAACGTCTGGAGGATCTCATTAATTCCTGGGATATCCCTTTTGTCTCATGGTTTGGACGACAAACTTTAATAAAAACCATGCTTTTACCCACAATTTTATATTACATTCAAGCATTGCCAATACCGATCCCTAAAGCGTATTTTAGTAGAGTTCAAGGCATTTTTACTAAATTTCTTTGGAATAGGAAAAGGCCTAGATTGCCGCTTAAACAGGTTGTGCAACGCCCACGTTTTGGCGGGCTTGGAGTCCTGGACCTATATAGCTACCATAAGGCAGTCATATGTCTAAGATGTTTAGAATGGCTACGGACATATACTAGCAGATTAGATATTGTGTCAGAGAATGACATGTCAAATATTCCATTACGCTTTTTACTTTTTATGGAGTATTCACACGCTCGCCACACTTTGAATACGCCGTGCCCATTCACGTTTTCATTGGCTCACTCTACTAACACCAAATTACCCTATCTTAAAGCAAGTCAGAGATTTATTTTATCAGGCTTCTAAACATTTCTGAGAAACTCTTATTGATAAAATGAAAACGTGCACAACCCCGGATACCCCCTCCTGCGACGAACTCCGTGATCAGTTGGATAGGGCTCCACTCTCCACCTTCCATTGTGCTTTCCTCACACACAGACTGAAAGCGCTTCTAAAGAACCTGTCGTCTACCTCAGGTCATTCCCCCTTTGAGAAATTGGTCCTGCAAGTGAAAGAACCGAAGGGGAAAAATTTCCAAATTATATGACATCTTATTGTCGTTTGGGCGAGAGGATACCCCCTCATTTCTACTCCAGTGGGAGAAAGATTTAAACGTCAAGTTTACCCCCTTCGAGGTAAAACTTGCAACTTTGAGTCCGCTGAAGGTGTCCAGGTGTGTCAGGGTACAGGAGAACAACTATAAAGTCTTGATAAGATGGTACTACACTCCACAACACCTTCACCACATATTTCCAGAATGTAGCTCATTATGTTGGAGATGTGATAAGGAGCTCGGTACTCACGCACATATTTGGTGGCAATGTACAAAAATTATACCCTTCTGGCAAGAAGTAGGTAATATCTTATCGGAAATGACGAAAATAGATATCCCGTTGTCTCCTAAACTTTGTTTGGGCTATACACGGGAATCAGATGTTCTAAACATACACGATCACTATGTAATATCCTCATAGCAACCGCCAGGCTAATGATAGCTAGTCAGTGGAAAAAGCAAGACCACCCTACCATTCCAAATTGGATTCTAAAATGTGATCAACTCTACAGACTAGAAAAGATAGCACATTAGGACACTAGAACCCCACTTTTGTTCGAGGCTATTTGGACCCCCTGGAAAGCATTTCTAAATTTTTACGTTGGGTAACTTGTTAAGAGCTCTATATTGGAGCCAGGGATCATTACACTGTGCATATTGTGTTTTCTCGGCACTCCTCAAAGTGATCTCTCTCTTCAAAGTCATAGTCATAAGGCGCATCGGCCGAGGTACGACTATACCTGAGCATGGAACCAGGTAGCCTTTTTATAGATCACATTTTGATGTTCCTTCACCATGAAAACGTTTCGTTTACAGCTAGGGTTCAGCAGAATTGACCAGCCCCTCCCCCTCACTTTCCTTCTTCTCCCCCCCCCCTCCTCCGTTTGTGTACGTGTTTTTTGTGTTTATTGGTTCTTACCTGTTTTTGGGTACTCCTTATTGAGCAAAGAAACTCTCTGCCAATCATTCAGTAGAGTTAGACTGCTATTGTAATATTTCTTTAAGACGCGCCATATGTGAACTGTGTACAGCTATGCATAAGCTTTTGTTTGAGTGAACTTGTATTCATTCTCGATATATCTGTATCAGCTCTGTATCATATGTCACCAATATATACTTTCCTTGTGATTGGAAAACCCAATAAAAACAAATTTT
Source organism: Bufo bufo (assembly GCF_905171765.1). Taxonomy (NCBI): domain Eukaryota; kingdom Metazoa; phylum Chordata; class Amphibia; order Anura; family Bufonidae; genus Bufo; species Bufo bufo. The sequence goes on from NC_053393.1 coordinate 221,800,120, forward strand.
AAAATAAAACAAAAAATTCGTGATAAAAATTTGCAATTCGAATATTTGTGATGAACACTAATCCCGATGTGTTCGGCCAGAATACCCGAGCACTTTGGTGCTC